>NW_020837969.1:8346311-8571977 GCF_003676395.1 Aethalodelphis obliquidens
CTCTCTCTCTCTCTCTCTCTCTCTCTCTCTCTCTCTCTCTCTCTCTCTTAGAATTTCTACATTAACTATTATTTGTTACAGCAATTTTAAACTCTCTTTATCCGTTATATCTTTGCACATCAAATGTAGGTATATAATTATTACTGCCTTGAGCCATGAAATACTGTCATTGCCTTTAAAAAAATATCTACCATCTTCTTAAGCTACCAAAGTAGCTTTTTCCTTAATACAGGTGGTTCAGTGTGTTCTCTAAGCAAATATGTTAACCTCAGAACTGAAATATTTGATATTGATCTCTTTTCCTTTTGGTCTTTATTCCAACACAACTTTGATCTTCAGATAGGAGTTGTGTGTTGAGCCTTAACTAGACTAAAATTAATTTTTAATAAGAATCCTCACGGTCTGTGACAGTTTCTTCTATTTAATTGATAGCATAGGCCCATGTTAAATGAAAAATGTATTTTTCAAGCATGTTCTCAATAACAAAGCATGCATTAGCGGCAGGAATTGGACCAAATCACTGTGTGCTCTGAATAAGGACTAAGAAGTCTATGGAGAAAGAGTTTCAGATAACACACATGTACACGAATGACACATACGTCTATTGTCAGTTATTGTGCGTCTCCCTATGGTGTCTTATTCTCAAAAAATCATGTTACTTTTCGATTGTCTTTTGCTCTTGGTTAAAAATAATTCCAAAGCTAACACAGTGCTTGGTGGGTATAATGAAACGAAAATACTCAATCCTTCCATTAAAAATGATTGTTTTTTCCTCTTCTAAAAAGAACGTGGAAGTAAATTTTGTGAGAAATCACTGTAAGATTGTCAATATTATAATTATCAGATTGGGTTTAAAAAAAGACATCATCATATTACAATATGCAAATGTATCAAGGCAACGTGTTGTACACCTTAAACTTAAGTAATGTTACATGTAAATTATATCTCAATCAAAAAAAGAATAAAAGAAAGGATATCGACTTGATATATCCTGAGGAATCTAAGCATATTTTCACTTAGGATGAAGAATAAAATTTGAACTTATCTTCCTGTAGTTTTGCCTTTTTCAGGATGTCATATAGTTGGAATTAAACATGCTGGCTTCTTTCACTTAAAAAATCCGTTTAAGTTACTCCCATGTCTTTTTGTGGCTTGCTAGCTCGTTTCTTGTTTTTGCTGAACGACATTCCACTGTATGGATGTACAGTGGTTTATTCATCCGTTCACCTATTAAAGAATATCTTTGTTGCTTCCAAGTTTTGACAATTATGAATAAAGATGCTATAAATATTTCTGTGCAGATCGACGTGTCCTTCACAGGCAGTTTTGTTGATCTTATCACAGATAGGACCCAAGAATAATTATGTTGTAAGTTTAAGGCTGAAAGTTGTAAAAAAGTGTTGCCGAGGAAAGCCTGGACAGGTGCATCCAGGCTTGTCCCGTTGCGGATAAAGCCACACTCATCGGCTGCGGCTTCTCGAACCTTCCCTTGACCACCTCTCCACATTCATTTCTTGCCACTCTGGTAGGCAGCCTCCCTGCCACTGTGCAGAGCTGTTATTATAGGTTCCTCAGGCTCCGAGTGTCAGCACACCCTGAGTCAGCAAACTAGTCACTGATATTCACAAACCAGCCCATGGGTTTCCTCCTCTGGAAGTCGTCTTTTTTTTTTTTTTTTTTTTTTTTTTTTTTTGCGGTAGGCGGGCCTCTCACCGTTGTGGCCTCTCCCATTGCGGAGCACAGGCTACGGACGCGCAGGCTTAGCGGCCATGGCTCACGGGCCCAGCCACCCCGCGGCATGTGGGATCTTCCCGGACCAGGGCACGAACCCGCATCCCCTGCATCGGCAGGCGGACTCTCAACCACTGCGCCACCAGGGAAGCCCTGGAAGTCTTCTTTAACCACTCCTGTGATAAGTTACATTCATGGCAACCATTTCAAGTGGATAAGTTACACTCATGACAACCATTTCAAGTACCTTCTATTAAATCATTTGCTGTGACACCGATAGAGATTGGATCATGTTTTTCCAATTTCATTTTCGAGGAAACAGAGGCACAGAACACTGAACTAACATGTCCAACGTCATTCAGCTGGTTAGTATCGATTCAGTGTTTGACCCTAAGGTAATCCTAGCCCCAGAGTCAGAGTTCTTGCTCATGATTCGCCGTTGCAGCTGGTTGAGTTTCTTCTGTTTCCCCCTCCTGTGTATCCGTAGTATTCTGTGCATGCGTCAAATAGGCATTTTTCCCCCTTGATTTGATTTATTATTTCCTTCCCTTATCTGTGATCTCCTTTAAGAGAAGAATTAGGAGCAGAATTATGCATCTCATGTCCTTACTGTCTATTACAGTTCATAGAACATAGTATTTAAAACTGTGGTGAATTGATACATAACCTAAAATGAAAAGGAATTACTAGTTTATAATACAAAAAAATAGAATTAAGGAAAATTCCAACCAGTAAGAATTTGGACTGATTTGAAGTACATGTTTTATTCCTTAGAACCCAAGCTAGAGAACATTAAGCAGTGGCCGTGGGTACATGAAGATGGTACCACCAGGGGACCACTGACGGAAGAAAGGCTTTAGAATCTTGAGGCCAAAACAGTCTGCGTTAGTTTACTGGTGCAACTTAATTTACTACAAATGTGGTGGCTTAAAATATCACACATTTGTCATCTCATGATCTCTGTGGGTTAGGAGTGTGGACCCAGCTTAGCTGGGTCTTCTGCTTAGGGTCTCTCAAGGCTGCAGTCAAGGTCTCTTGTGAGGTTC
This sequence comes from Aethalodelphis obliquidens, assembly GCF_003676395.1. Taxonomy (NCBI): domain Eukaryota; kingdom Metazoa; phylum Chordata; class Mammalia; order Artiodactyla; family Delphinidae; genus Aethalodelphis; species Aethalodelphis obliquidens. The sequence continues at coordinate 8,349,089 of NW_020837969.1, forward strand.
AACCAAAGAAGAATCAGCTCTTATCGGCAGAATTCAGTTCCTTTCAGTGGTAGGTCTGGGGGCTTCATGTCCTCATTGGCTGTCAGGTCCTGATGACAGGGGGTCACAGCATGTTGGTCTCTGGAGCCCAACATGGTGGCCAGAGTGAAGGTGATCACACACATCCTTCACCTTTGCTGTGGGCTGGTAATTAAGAGCAAGTCACAGTTATGCCCATAGTGAAGGGGGAAGGACACAAACCCCAGGAGATAGGACCAAGAAGGGTGTCACCTTGATAGTCTGTCCACACAATCACTGAGAATAATTTTGAGGATAATTGGCCCATAATCCTCTCATTTGCCATTAGGGGATGTATATGGTGCCTCTGTTTTACGATTTTCCAGTGAATGAAAGCTTCGAGCATCATTTTGGAGAATGATAAACCATTTTGATGGGGATGAATGCCAATTACACCTACATATGTTTAAGCAAATACCAATAGCAACAGCAACAAAAAAAATCAAATAAGTTTTCTTTTATAAATTGAATTTTTGGAATATTTTCCCCAAAATCTTATAGTTACATTGTTATTCTTTTAAACCAAGAGGGCTGCTTCAGTAGAAAAATTTTAAGTGTTTAATTAAGTAATTACTGAAGGCATGTAAATTCTACATGAATTATTTGTGTTATTTTGTCATAGGGATGAGGGATCTGGGATTCCTTTGCACGTAAGGAGGCTGCAGAGAGGGAGTATTGTAAATGTAATTTATCCTTGCTGGGTGTGCAAGAGGTAGACTATTGATGACTTCTGAGGTCCCATTTTGTTTTATTTTTAAAATTTTTCCCCTGATTTCTCTGAAGTGTACTTGACAAATAAAAATTTTATATATTTAAGGTATACAACATAGTGTTTTGAAATGTGTATACGTTTGGAAATGATTACCATAATCAATTAATAAATCCATCATCTTACATAGTTATCTCTGTTCTGTGGTGGGAACACCTAGAATTAGCTGCCTTAGCGAATTTGTAGTGCACAATACAGTCTTACTAACTACAGTCACCATGTTCTATATTAGATCTACAGAACTTATAACTGAAATGTACACCCTTTGACCAACATCTTCTCATTTCCTCCCACCTCCGAGTCCCTGGCAACCACTGTTCTATGCTCTGCTTCTATGAGTCTAGCTATTTTAGATTCCACCTCAAAGTGAGATCATGCAGTATTTGTCTTTCTGTGTCTGGCTTATTTCATTTAGCATAATATCCTCCAGGTCCATCCACGTTGGTGCAAGGGCAGAGTCCGAGTTCCCCTTATAGTTGGGACACTAATAAAGGTCCACGTACCAACCCTTTACACCCAAGTGTGATTCTGTAGTACTTTGGTTTCCCTTTTGAGAGGACAGAAGGAAGCATTTCGCTACAGGTTGGCATGTGTTGTGGCTTAGTCATTAAAAGCATCAAATCTGCAGATAAATCGAGTTCGATTTCTGGCTCCACCACATAATTTTTGTGTGAATTTGGACAAGTTGCTTAACATCTGCCTTCCTTAAAACGGGGGGACAGTGTTACCCCTCCCTCAAAGGATTACTGTGAAGATTAAGTGTGTTGCTACTTTTAAAGGTTTTAGACAGTACTTAGCATATTTGAAGCACTGTACCCACGTTAACTACTTTTATGGTGGTAATAAGTAAAGGTCTTCAACAAGGAATTTCAATCCGCAGGGCTTCCTATTTCTCATTTTATTTTGTTTCCATTTTGGACTTGCCAGCATTAAAGGTCTGACTTTACAGATAAATGAAAATAAAGGTATGCCGGCCGTGCTCTCTCTGTCTTGCATAAATTAATTAATTTTTTGTAAGTATATTGAGGACGTGAATCCTTTTAGATAATTAAGGCAGTTAGACTGAGTACAGTAATTTTTATATCCTCCGAACAGGTACTTTAGGACAATTTTAAAAAATGGAATTACTAAAGGATCAAAACAAAATCAGCATTTTGCCTTATTTCTATCTTAATTTGGAAGCATTCATCTTTATTACATATTGCTTAAAATAGTCCCTTATGTGATCTTCCTTGAGGCTAACATGACACACAAAAAAGTCTCCAAATTAATTAGAAAGGGAAAATACATTAAAATTTCCATCAGTGGAGTTTCCTGTACCCTCAACACCCCGACGGAGAAGGTATTTTAAACTAAAGACCCGGGAGCCATCAGCTGTGGGCATCTCTTTATGAGTTATTGTTTAGGACTCTCCCCACTTGATGAGCTTCAATTAAATTATAATTCCCTCTTCTTTACCAGTTTTATGTTGAATGCAATTTTATAAGCTTGATGTGTAATTAGTAACAATAACCAGGTGAAACTTTTGCTTAAATCTCTTCATGAGAGCAGAGGAAGTTTTCAGTGTCATCCATCCTTTCGTTTCTTTGTACCAAGGGGCTTGCTTTCTTCCATAAGTGCAGTTTTCTTTGTACTTCTTGCTTGGTATTTCATTTTCTCTTAATATCATAGGGTCTAAGCTACAGTTTCCAAATCTAGAATTACTTCACAAAGTTTAGAACACTGAGTTGTGTTTATACTAATGAAATTCTGGAAAGAATGACTGATTATGTGTTGGCAAGCTTTTATTATGCTTATTTCAAGAAAAAATTTTAATATTGAACACATACAAGAAATGTAAAATCATAGGTTTTGTTGAATCTAAAATCAAGATGAAAGAAAAGTTTAAAATACATGGTAAGATATAATTATTACCATAATAGAGTATAATTTTTTTTATGATTTCTGAAAATTAAAGTGAGAAGGGGATTTGTAGACCTGAGATGCAACCTAGAAGAACCACAGCAAATTCTCAATCTTTTCAATTGTGGAAGAAGAAAAATCCATCACCCGTATTTCTGTGTGTAAACGTGTATGAGAGAAAAAGCAAAATTTAATTTTAATATGTATATGTTATTACTTGGCCAAATCAGGGTTGCTAGAAACAGAGAATTGCTATATCCTAAGAAGTAATTCAGAAGCACATCTTCCGATATCTGTCAATACCAGAACGATGAACTTTGTGACTACAAAACAAAACAAACCAAACAACAACAACAACAAAAAACTTGGAAAAAAGTGTTACCGAATTGGTTGAGTGGACCCACACCTGGGTCCTAGCCCAGTCCAAGACCCCTTGTGTCCGCCAGGGACGTTCTTTTTCTGATTGGATTTGTGCAGCCAATAATGACATGGATGGTGTGACTGAACAGCACAAGCTTTATTCAGTGGCCAAAGAATGGAGAAGCAGGAACCTAGTTTGCAGATCAACTTCTCAACCCAATTCTGGTGGAGACACTAAATATATAGGAGGGTCGAAGTAAAAGGAGGGATTTGGAAAGAGTGGGAGGAATAGTCGTGAGTTATCTGAGAATAGGGTGTGGTTTGGACCTGAAACTGATGCAGTGCTCCTTTTCAGTCCTTGTATGGGCTTTTCCTAGTGGTTGTTATGGCAACTGTCAAGTGTCTTGGAGCTGGTGGGCGTGCCATTTACCTAATGTATTACAATGAGCATATAATGAGATTCAAGGTCTACTGGAAGTTGAATCCTCTGTCATCTTGGGCCTACATGGTTCTGACCAGTTCTTGTTTTTTATTTTTTCCTCCTTGCAGCTTCCTACTGAAGCTTATTTAAGAGCGATTGGTTTCCATTCGAGGGAGGGGCAGAGGTATGATGCTGGGGCAACAGCCTTAGTAACAGAAGTTTCTGGCAGGCAGGAAGTCAATTTCTTATTGTCTGGTCAGAGAGAAATATCACCATGATGAGAGGGTTTTGACCTCTGTCTATATCTGGCCACATTTCAGAATTTGTTTCTTCTTTTATCACTAGTAGATGTGTGAGTGTGTGTGTATATGTGTGTGAGTATCTCCAGGGTTTGGAAAAATAAAGCCATTGAACGTCTCAGGATTGGGACTATGTCTTAATTCTTTTAATCGCTAACATACTAACACCCGGATTTTCATCAACCTCATTAACCTGTGCTGTACTGTAGTGTAGGAGATCAATCCTGGCAGTATAGGAGATTACAACTTTTCCAGTTTAAACATCCAAGGAGAGGGGAAGCAAGTACAAGAGTAATCTGACGATAAGATTATTAACGTTCTATTAACTGATTGATATTAAGATTAGGAATTGATGAACCAGGATTTTAGCCCAGCCAGGAAACACGTTTGAAGTGTTAAAAAAAAAAAAAAAATTCAACTTAGTAAATTTTGAAGATCTAACTGGCTTTATTAAATGATTCATGAATTGGGCAGCATTGTATCTAGCAAACAGGAGCTCTAAGGAACTGTACAAAAAATGGTAGGTTTGGGCTTCCCTGGTGTCGCAGTGGTTGAGAGTCCGCCTGCCGACGCAGGGGACACGGGTTCGTGCCCCGGTCCGGGAAGATCCCACATGCCGCGGAGCGGCTGGGCCCGTGAGCCATGGCCACTGAGCCTGCGCGTCTGGAGCCTGTGCTCTGCAGCGGGAGAGACCACAACAGTAAGAGGCCCGCGTACTGCAAAAAGAAAAAAAAAAAAAGTAGGTTTTTAAAAGGAGAGAGGGGATGAGGGTGTATGGCAGCCAGAAATATGGGCCCCCCCTCCAACAGAAGTACTTTTAAGTTGAGACACAAGTGTATCAGATGACATGCACCACAATTCTTTACTTGAATAAGCAGATCGTTTCAGCTTATTTTCTCTTTACTCTCATTATGACAAATGCCCAGACAATATTTTTGACATGCTCTAAGGTTTTTGGAAACTCTCACAAACCAGGCAATCATATTATTGAAAAGTTAAATGATAAAGCGATTATACTTATTTTCTTTTTTCAAGATTATCTTTTGGAACTGTTTGAACTTTTTCTTCATGACAACCAAAGTCAGTTTGTTTTCTATAAACATGTATTAAATGTGTCCTTTAGCCCATCAATCATATTTCATTGTTTTAAATTAGTCTCCACCTTTGCTTCTTTTGAAAATGAATCAACATTATGATTTCAATATTCATGAAAAAAAGGAGTTTTGCTACCCTTCTTACATCTATTTTTATGGTCATATCCCTTGCATTAGTGTTTTATTGACTAGAAGTTTCTTATATTAAAGAACTAGTTTCTAATGTAATTATTTTTACCTTCATGTCATTAACTTTAGAAAATATAGCAAAATTAATTGAAATAACTTATTTACTGAAAAATGTTTTATGACTTAACTATCATTTTTGCTATGATTTATTATATTATATTTTTATATCAGTATTATGCTATTCAAATTCACTAAAAATTACTATATATGGAAAATTTCAAGTGCATGCTTGATATGTTCACTGTTTTATGAAAACTAAAAAAAAAAGGTAGAAGATCGAGTTATACTATTGCTAGCTTTATACAAACTATTACTATTTATAGTAATAAATCTGCCCACTGAGTGATCATCCAAGGTAATTTGTGAAATTCTGGCAAAACCGGTATTTATAAAGGTAGCATTGTAGTGTATGGATTCTAGAACCAGCCACTCTGTGCTTCGGCACTTCCAAAGCATGCACCACATTGAGCAAAATTTTGTGCCGTAATTTCCTCACTTCTAAAATAGGAATAGTAAGGGTTATTAAAAGATAAATTAGTTAATCCTGTTAGATGTTTAGAACAGTGCTTGGCATAAAGTGGGCATGGTATCTGATGTATACATTTTTCAGCCAAAGGAGATAATCTCATATATGGGGTGAAACCAGATAGACGTACTAGGTCTTGAATTACAACCTTTACAAGCCCTGTGGTCTTAACATATTTAACCTCTCTGTGCTTTTATTTCCTCATTTGTTAAAAGTTTATTTATAAGTATTAGATAACATCTGAAAAGATTTAGTATAATCCTTTGCCAGATATACACAGGCTAATTCCTTCTCTCTTTAAAACAGCACATGGTGAGAAATTTGATCAAAGCTAAGATGACTTCAGTCTTAATACATCATTTTTATCACTGACTAAGAAAGAAAAAACATTGCCTATTAAATTATGACCCAATGTTTTGTTATCATTGAGATTTGTTATTTTTATTTATTGAAATAGCTCTTTAGATGAATTGAGACATAGACTTGTCGTTGCGCTGGCCTGGCAGGGTGAGGAAATGTGTATGGCCATGTATAAATCAAAATGTGAACTCGGTTGTTTCTAAACCCCTAACTCTACAGACAAAAAAAAAAAAGGTAAGACTAGGTGCACAACTGACTCTAATCTGGATTTGATGCACATACTGACGTGTGTGTGTGTGTGTGTAGTTACTACTTGGATTAAAGGAGAAATAGAAAAATGTTTTATTCTAAAAGTTTTCAGAAGTCAGTGCAAGAAAGAATCACGCGAAAAGGCAGTTAAAATGCAGATTTCTGGGTCTAGTCCCTCAGAAGACCCTGACTCAGGAACCAGGGCTTGGGCCTTAGTCATTTAACAGGTGACCCAGATGGTAGCAGTAAGGGTGTGAGCAAACCCCAAAGTTCCAGTCGGCCTTAAGAAACACCGATTAATATTAGTATTAAAAGTTGTCAGGCCCTTTTCTACAACATATCACATAGTGTATTCTGAAATCTCAAAAGAAAGTTGAGGCTCTGTCAGGTTGTCCCAGGAAATAGGTGGATACGTAGTATTCACGGAGCCACAGGCGGGAAGAACAAGCCTGTGCTGGAAAAGCACACAGACCTTTGTCTGGGTGGGTAGCGCCCTGGAATTTACAATGCAAAGCAGAACCTCATCCGGTGGGACCCTGGGGCTTGTGTTACGAGCATCAGGCAAAGTGAAGGAGACAGGGTTTCACCCAGGCTAAGTGCCTCGGTGTTTCATAAACCTACACGAGGCCCCTGCTTCCTTATTGGAGTCAAGGTGATGCTCGCAATATCCTTGAGATAAGGATGTCAGAGTGCTTTACAAACTTCAATTAAGACTCAACGATTCTAGTGAGGAATGTAATTTTCTCAGAGCACACGTGAACCAGTCTAGCTAAAGGGCAGAAACACAGAGGTTAAGTGATTCGTGCAAACTCATTCTGGGGATCAGTGGAGCAGCCGCAATAGACTGTAAGTCCTGCTTTTTCTTAGAAAGTAATTTCCTTCTTGCGTTTTTTATGAGATAACAATACACTGTCAGAGTATTAGGCAAAGAGTGGAAAACATAGATGCACAACGAAACAGCGTGTATCATGATGCCTTTTACACGGTCAGTGTTCAGCCACTTTTTACCCTCTCGAATTGAATGTTGGAAACATCTTCCAGGTAGAATGGGGGTGTATGTCATGTTACCTTTAACCATTTTTCACCTTTTTATTCTACTCTTTAAAAAAGATGGTTGGGATAAATTACAGATGTTCGTTATCACTTGTTGTTACTATCTGTGAGATGCTTGTACTATGACTTACTGAATTCTGTTGACGTTTCCAAAATTAGGAGTATCGTATTGTCACAGTAGGTTTTTCCTTTTCAAGGTTGCAAGATGAAGAGCAAACTAAGCCTCATCATAAACACAAATTCTAAATACATTTTTAAATGTTCCTTGTTAATATTGGATATCACTGACATCTCCCAAAGAAAGTACTTCATGTAATAGAAGGTGAGAAATCACTTTTGAAACATGAGAAGGTTGCTTCCCTGGAACGATGACACACAGGCGTCCTCGGGAGGCATCTGCACCCCTGGCGCTCTGCCGCTTTACAACAGCACCTTGGACAGAGCGTCCATCCAGTCTCAGTAGCCTGTCCTCTTTATCACGTGTATGATACGGCCAAGTTCACAAGGTGGTCAGGCCTCAATAAAGCATCACATTTCTATGAAAATTCTAGATGAGTGTTTGACGTTTTGTATATATGCAAAAAAATTTTTTTAAGCTGAAATAAATTGTAATTTCTTGACAGAAGATAAATACATTTATATTTAAAAAGACAGACTTTTAACAACTGGGAGTTGAGAGCTGCCACACTGGAGTTTGGAAAATCATGTTTAAAGCAGCTAGCCAAAATTTTTAGGAAAAAAAAAGATGTGGAAATGAAAAGTGTAATAAAGTCAATAAGAAGTGAAGGTACATAGGAAGGTTTGGGGAATCCATGAAGGTGTTCATTTTGATTGTATGCAAACTTCCACTAAATATACTGGTTTTGTATTGTTTTTAATGGTTTCAATATCTAGTTACTAAAGTGATGGTTAAGAATGCTAGAGCTACTATACAATGGAGAAAAGACAGCCTCTTCAATAAGTGGTGCTGGGAAAACTGGACAGCTACATGTAAAAGAATGAAATTAGAACACTCCCTAACACCATACACAAAAATAAACTCCAAATGGATTAAAGACCTAACTGTAAGGCCAGACACTGTAAAACTCCTAGAGAAAAACATAGGCAGAACACTCCGACATAAATCACAGCAAGATCCTTTATGACCTACCTCCTAGAGAAATGGAAATAAAAACAAAAATAAACAAATGGGACCTAATGAAACTTAAAGGCTTTTGCACAGCAAAGGAAACCATGAACAAGACAAAAAGACAGCCCTCAGAATGGGAGAAAATATTTGCAAACGAATCAACGGACAAAGGATTAATCTCCAAAATATGCAAGCAGCTCATGCAGCTCAATATCAAAAAAACAAACAACCCAATCCAAAAAAGGACAGAAGACCTAAATAGACATTTCTCCAAAGAAGATACACAGATTGCCAACAAACACATGAAAGGATGCTCAATGTCACTAATCATTAGAGAAATGCAAATCAAAACTACAGTGAGGTATCACCTCACAGCTGTCAGAATGGCCATCATCAAAAAATCTAGAAACAACAAATGCTGGAGAGGGTGTGGAGAAAAGGGAACACTCCTGCACTGTTGGTGGGAATGTGAATTGATACAACCACTATGGAGAACAGTATGGAGGTTCCTTAAAAAGCTAAAAATAGAACTACCATACGACCCAGCAATCCCACTACTGGGCATATAGCCCGAGAAAACCATCATTCAAAAAGAGTCATGTACCACAATGTTCATTGCAGCTCTATTTACAATAGCCAGGACACGGAAGCAACTTAAATGTCCATCAGCAGATGAATAGATTGAGAAGATGTGGCACATATATACAATGGAATAATAATTCAGCCACAAAAAGAAACGAAATTGAGTTATTTGTAGTGAGACAGGTGGACGTAGACTGAAGTAAGTCAGAAAGAGAGCAACAAATACCGTATGCTAATGCACATATATGGAATCTAAAAAAAAAAAAAAAAAAAGGTCCTGATGAACCTAGGGGCAGGACAGGAACAAAGACGCAGATGTAGAGAATGGACTTGAGGACATGGGGAGGGGGAAGGGTAAGCTGGGACAAAGTGAGAGAGTGGCATGGACATATACACACTACCAAATGTAAAACAGATAGCTAGTGGGAAGCAGCCACATAGCACAGGGAGATCAGCTGGATGCTTTGTGACCACCTAGAGGGGTGGGATAGGGAGGGACGGTGGGAGGAAGACACAAGAGGGAGGGGAAATGGGGATATATGTATATGTATGGCTGATTCACTTTGTTATACAGCAGAAACTAACACAACCTTGTAAAGCAATTATACTCCAATAAAGATGTTAAAAAAATTTTAAAAAAAAGAATGCTAGAGCTACTCAATTTTGTAACTGAATGTAGGTGGGAAAGTACAGTTGTTCAATGGCAGTAAATTCCTTTTTTGTATTTACCAAAAGGAAATCACACAAGCAGGCAAACCCTGATTTCTTAGCAAGGCAGTGCATTGGTCATGCTAACCTTTAACTCCAAGGGCATCTTCTCAGGCCTGCAAACTCTGTGTCTTAATGCTCTCTGCATTACTTAATAAATCTGCAAAATCTCAAGAAGTTACAGAAATCTGTAATTTCCATAGGCCAGAACAGTAGAGTTTTACTGCATCCTTTTTATTTCCTTAGACATTTCAAAAAATCAGATAACATTGCATGTCTGCCGTATTCCGTGTGCTTTGATGTACATTCACTTTTCTAAGCATCATGACAGTGCTGTAGCATAGGTGTCATTGTCCCTATTTGGGTTCTGAAAAAACTGAGGATGAGGAAAATTAGTGAATCAGTTCACGTTGAGCAGTTCCTAACTGTCGGAGATTAAATTAGATTTTCATTTGCCCTGCCTTTAAGTCCAGCCATGATTTCAAGACTGTATATGATGTCGAAGTGTACAAAATATATTGACACATTCACCAAATAGTATTTCATTGTTTTCAATGGCATTAACATTTGTTATATCCTACATATTGTGCCTTTCTCGTAGCTGGTGCACTTTGTGGTAGAATCAGCTTTCCGAGTCGTGCGTTAACATGCTTAATGACCACATAAAATTAACTTCTTTAGAAAGTGAAGCAGTCACTCTTTGGCAGCATATTATTCTCTGCCAATTATAGTTTTCTGCTTCATTGATAAAGCTATTTTCTGTCATCAATATTGGTAAATAAAACAGAAGGCAGTCCATCAAATTTTTTCTTTGCTTTTTACATCTTTTGCTTTTTAGATCTTTTGAAGGAAAAACTAATGCAGGAAATATTGACTCAGTTTTTCATCTAGAGGAATTTGTAACTCATTGACTTAGAGTATATTATTTGCCTTTACAATGTGTTTCCGTATTTTGTACTTGTGTTTCAAATCTTACTGTTTCTCACAGCTTAGAAAATATAAAAATATAATGTGATGGGGAGGCAATACATGTTGACTTGAGTTGCTTTTTACTGTTTTTAACTTTAGGAGGAAATCAGGAAATAAGCACTTCTAAGGAAGTTTCTCAGTATTAAAATTAAGTGATTTTTTTTGGTGAGTGGAAAAATATAAAAAGAGAAGGAAGGAAGGTTTTCCACCTATGCTGGATTTATAGGCACTAGGCTTGTGAACATGAACACCCTTGTGAGTAGGTTTTATGGCAGATGGGGGAGGGAGCTCTGTGGGGTTTCTTTTCTAAGGACAGTAATTCCATTCATGAGGGCTCCACCCTTATGACCTAGTAACCTCCCAAGGGCCCCACCTCCTAACACCATCACACTGTGCAGGTTTAGGCTTTCAAGATAGGAATTTTGAGGGGACACAAACATTTCAGCCATAGCATTTACATTTCATTTCTATCACGTGACAGTTAAATTGGCCCCTTGAAATAAGTGTTTGGCCAAAAAATGTAATACAATGTATGTTAATGAAATATCACACCTTAAAACTTCTCACATAAAGTACAGAACTCTAGTGAGTAACAATTTTGGACAAGGATGTTGTTTTAGATAAATCTGTAGTTAGATAAGGGTTGTTTCATTATACCCTTTGGAGACACACCTCAGTGTCTCTCCTGCTGCTGGGAACCTCCCACAATCCCTTTCTGAGCACAGAAATCACTTTAAATAGGAACTTTACATTTCACAATGTGAAAGGTGTTGCCGTTTAAAATGTTTGTCATAGATCTCTCATGGAAGTTCCAGGTTATTCACATGATGTTACATTTCAATTATAGTTGCTACTAATAAACATTTGAAAACTAATATCAGTTAAAGAGAGCCACAGCTTGACAGTGGTTGAAGTGTTAAAAGTGAATTTTATTTAGGAACTATTGCAGTCGGAGAAGAGACCTTAGCATAGAACAGGACTCACTCTGAACACAGAGTGGACAAGGGGGAGTTTATAGCCAAGCCGTGGGGACTTAGTGGGTAGAAAATTATTAAGAGGAAATGTCAGGGCTTGGGGTTGCTGGTTAATCCATCTCGACAGGATTTTTCCTAAACTGGGAGGTACGTACATACCTGGCAAGGATGGACACCAATTAGAGGCCTGGAGAGATTGGGGACACCTGTCTGTATCACCTGCCACCCCAGTTTCTTGAGATCTTCAGTTTTTCTCAGCCCCACCTTCCCCAGGCTAATCCCAACGTGGCCAGTGACTTAATGGAAAGCCCCAGCTTCCCTGCTAGGGTGTCCTCCCCTTACAGCACCTGCTGATTACAAAACCTCTCCCTCCACACAATAGCTACACGTTTATTTGAACACAGATGTTGTTTCCTCAAGTTCCCCAGTCCTCCTCCAGGTACCAGGAAGAATATTGCTAGTTCCTTCAGCTAATGTGGATCGATCCCTCTATGGACCATGACAGTGCCTCTTTCTAATGGGCATCATCATGAAACCATTTAGTGGTTCTCATTTTTTTTTTAAATTTAATTTCTTTTTCTTTTTCTTTTTTGGCCGCACTGTGCCGTATGTGGGATCTTAGTTCCCCGACCGGAGAGTGAACCCGTGCCCCCTGCGTTGGGAGTGCAGACTCTTAACCCCTGGACCACCAGGGAGGTCCCAAGTGGTTCTTATTCTTGAGTAACTGTGCAACCACATAACCATCCATTCAGTCATTCAGCCGTATTTCCCACCTTGTGTGCGTGCATCTTCTGAGCAGTTCTGCCACTTGCTGACAATCTCTGTCGTACTCTCATGGTCAGCCTGTCTAGTAACCTTTCCCAAATAGTAAATTAAAGGCTTATCTGAATGTTTCTAAGAAACATACTTCATTGTACTGATGATTATTTCTTCTTCGAGCTTTTATTAATATGCTTGACATTTTTGTAAAATGTATTTTTCGTGATTGTCCTAAGAAGGACGCCACTTTGTGAACTTGAGGAACGCAAGACTATTTCCAGGGCTCTGTTTCACTGCAGTTCACATTGGGGTTAAGTTAGATAAGGCCTGGCATGTGATAAGGGTTCAGTTCTGTTAAATGATCATTTTAAAATGATATAATCCTATACTTCGTGCAAATAGAAAACGAATATGTCAAAAAATTTAACTGATTAATTAATAAGGGAATTAATAAGATGTCACAAATCATTCAAAAGACAGTTTGAAAACCACCCACGTGTAAGCAGGATGTAATGCTGAAATAAGTTACACGTATGTACAAAACTGGCTTATTGTGAGAGGAGGAAGGAAATCTTGAAAAACGTTCCTTTCCGTGTTTGCGAAATAGAAGCACTGACATTGCTATGAGTTATCTACAATTTATAGAGTTTAAAATTGCTTAAAATTATGAAAGGATTTAGCATGGAGACAGCGTAGATTTAGACAAAGCAGCAGTGTGTGTTTAGACAAGCACGGAAGGTTGTCTTAAGTAATCTGGGTCCACTTGAAAGTCATTCACATTTTTTTTTCTAACTTTTTTACCTTTTGTTGTTTTTGTTCTCATTCTTCTATTTTATGTCCTTCCCTACAATTGCACAAAGATCTTGAACATGTCATCATGAAGATAGGTAACTTATAGGAAAGTAGTTTATGAGCTCTTATCTGTAGACCAATGTTAGATTTTTATATTAATATCTGGTTCTACATATACTTTTAGTTCTTTCAAATGTAATTTTTGTCTAGATAGCCTTAATTTCATTTAATGCAGCTCATTAATTCCATTCATCCATTCGTTATTTTGCTAAGTATTTATGGAGTGCCTGCTATGAGCCTTTGGTATCCTACATGTGCCCCATCTAATCTTGCGAAGGAATTATCTTCAGGTCATGATTCTACAGAGAGAAATAAAAGAGGGAAAAGAGAGAAAACACCTTGGGGAAGGTGACCTTGAAATATGATAGTTGGGTAAAGCCATGTTGGAGAAACTGGCACTAAATAAGTGTTGAAGGAGGTGAGGGTCAAGTCATCTGCAAGCCCAGAGGAAGGGGCCATGGAGAGAGGAGTGTTCCTGAAAGACAGAATGCCTGGCTGTGCTGAAAATACCACAGAGGCCAGAGGACAGGGGGCTCCGGAAAAGCAAGGGCCAGAGTGTCATGGCTTCGTGAGTGGTGATAAGGACTTGGGTTTCACTCCAGTAGAAGGTGGTGGAGAGCACGTGATTGGGTGTATTGGAAAGGTTGGGCTTGGAGGTTTCTGCACTGGCTGCTGGGAGAACTGAGTTGGGCTGACGAGGGGGGTAGATCTGGTTCTAACGTCTGCTCACCTGTCTTCATCTGACTTTGCTCGCTTTGTGTCTTCTGTTCTACAATTTTTAGCCCTAGATCATACTCCTAATCTGATACCATGGCAAGATCCTGAAACCAGGCATTTTGCTTTCTCTCTTGGAATTATATCCCGTAGCCCCAAGCAAGGTATGCGTGATTCTTTTAATCCCACTGACTGATAATCAGGAAATGGCTTTGCCTCACCCTCCGGTCCCAGCCCCTTCCAAGAGCACTGCTCCTAGGATGTAGGCCTCTGGGAAGCGGGTTTATAGGTCCCTGCACTTCCCTGCACTTCCTCTCAGTAGGGGTGGCCCTTCCCACCTTCTCTCTTGGGTCCCTGTAGTCTGAGCTCATCAAGAGACCTCCGGTGAGGCTACACCAATCTGCTCAAACAGGTCCTCTTTTGCTTCTTTGTAGGAAACAGTTGTGATTTTACCAGTAGAGTTTCGGTTAGAGCCTGATACTGTGTTTTGAGCTTTCTTGTCTTGTAGCGTTGCTGCCAAGAGAATCACACCCAGAGTATGTCAAGCTCATTAAGTTTGTCTCTTTAAAGAATTTCAGCACTCACCTAATTGCTTCCAGCATTCCCTTCCTAACAGCCAATGCACTCCAAAATCCCTCACACTGTTCTAATTTATAATTAGCTCAATTGATCGTTCAGTTACCCTTTGGGCTAAATTCAGTTCAATAATTATTGATTCTCCATTATGTGATAAGCACAGGACACACTAAGGTGATGAAGACATGGCAGCAAGCCTTGAGTAGGACTCACCCTAGCAATGTTCTCTGAGCTAAGTTGAGCACAACTGTTATAAGATATACAGAAAAGGAGTAAGAGAAGCATGCGATTAGCTTTCAAAGGCTGTGGAACTTTTAAAACATTTTCTTCAGCTTGTGCATTAAAGTCATCTGTGGCTCCATGAATGAGTAAATGAAGCAAGATTCGGCCAGGAGAAAACAGTGTGTAAATGCATTCCCAGAAGAAGGGCTAGAACGATACACGTTCAGAGGAGGGCAATCTTTCGGGATTACCTGGAGCTGAAAGCATAGGGCTTGAAATTTTGGCCAGTTCCTCATCAAAGTAGGTCTTGCCTCCTGCACTAAAGACTGGATGTTCTCTTGTCCTTCAATGGGTTTTTATTTATTTATTTATTTCACTCGATAATGCCTTAAAAAAAGAAATGTAACCCAACCAATAACAAATGATACTTTCTCAGGTTCTCTGGATGAAAGGAGGTGATGAGCGAGTTCCCCTTCCTTTCCCCAGGGCGGGCCTCCAGGCTCATCCCCCGCTGCTTCACTTAACTTATAGCCTGGCAGGCAAGCTGTGGGACAGAAGTGGGAGCCCTGTAGGAATTTCTTTAAACTAAGGAGTTACATTTGAATATTGGCATTTTAGATCTTCCCGAGAGCAGTGTGGGTAATTGAATTCAGAACACAGGGTGGAGGAGCCAGGAGGAAAGGCAGAGGCTATTGCAGTCACCCCTGTGAGACGTGGAATCATCACTCCGGAAATCCACAGCTGACAGTTTCAAGATCAAGCTTTGCTCAGTCATCATGTTAATTTGTTAGTTCAGGAACAGAATCTAAAACCAGTGCTCGATCATCTACATCGATCTGCTTCTCAGGCCTCCTTTTCCTTGATTTCTCCAACTTTTTCTGTAGTCCTTTTTCCAAAGACTGTTAAATTAACTTAATATAAAAAGGAGATTCCCAGAATTATATAAAATATTCTCTAAGATAGATATTTTGGTAGTTTTACCACTGGGCTTGACATTTAAAAAAATATATATTAGTTTGCCCAAGTTTACCATGTTTTACTTTGCACCTGGTTTGGTTGACAGGGACAAGTAATGGAAAGTAACAGTGTATTTTGGAAAACAGAAGTGTCATAACTAACTGGTTGCTATAGAGAAAAAGGCAGACAGGGATTTTTGTCCCTAAAATTACAATTTCTCAGCAGGTTTGATACGTTAAGTAGAGAAAGAAGTTTTCTGTTCATAAGTTGGAATCTCTCTCCACTCAGTCAGATCCCTTGGGTGATCTCCATGCGTACGAACAGCCTCAATTGATTAAGAGTTTAGAAGCAGGACTGCTGGGAAGTCTAAGGAAAAAAACGGCCGGGATGAGCAGGGAATGAGGACTTTTGAATTGATCCAGGTGCAAGAATTTCACATTCAGTAATGGGTCGATTAAATAATCTGTACAGTGACTCCTTATTTCCTTGCCATGAATTGGTTTAATTAAATATGAATTGAAGTAGATTATTAGCTGGAACCAGTCTCTGGGAGCTTTGTACAGACATGAGGAAATTGTTGACGGGTGACTTTCCACATTGTTTATAGAAGGATTTGATAAAATTCCTTTTTCCTTTTTTTTTTTTTTTCCTGACTCTAAAAGAATCTGGGGCAAGAATAAGTAGCAATGTGAAAAGAAATCAAAGCTAGTCACTTGTTTTCTTTTTATTTTTCTGCCAAGAGACAGACTTTTTGTTGCCTTTCCAGGGCCAGTCGAGCGATGTTTAGAAGACACCTCGCAGCTGAACATTGCCTTAGAGCTAAGGGAATGTGGACATTTTCACATGCAATTCGAGATTCAGTGGTGTAAAAACACAGTGTAAAATTCCATTATAATTTAAAAAATAATAGAAGTTCTCATGGCTGGAGTCATCTTGAGAGAACATTTCTACTCTTCAAAATGTGGTTTTTGGATTTAAATTTTACATGCCTACTTATTTTTCTACATATTTTTTATTTCTTTCAATTGATGGTGTTTTCGTGACTGTAATTTAACATAGAATTTAACACATAGAATTTAACAAATGTTAAATATGGTATAATTGTTGGAAAATAGGTATTTGTTATATTCCATATAAAAACTTAAACATGTTTAAAAGCATATCAGAGCATCATATTGGAAAAGCAATTTGTCATATTAGCACTAATATATTAGAAAATACTGTTTTATCATTTATTTTTAATACTTATCAGATACATGATTTTTAATATTTGATATGTTTGTTTGCCAATGTTATTCTTCTCTCATCTGTAGTTGACAAAATGTTATGCCTCATATTTTAAAGTGATGTATGTATAGATCACCATTTGGCTAATCGTAGTAACAGACACAGCTTTTGTGACGGATAAGAAGTACAAACATGAAGAAATGAAATCAATTGCTTGAATTCCCTTTAAAGCGAAAGAATAGTGAAATCTGGGAAAGCAGTTTCAGCCTATTATATTTCACACACTTTAGTAAGAGCAACTATTAATAAAGCAAAAGATAATTGTGTAGTAACAGGCTATTTTTCATCCTGAAGTCCAGGTTTATATAATAATCAGGAGGTATTCATGACGTTAACACTTCTAGAAACGTATTTTCTTGAATTCCATTAGGGAAGAAATAAGTTTGCGTTATTTCTTTTGTTTTATGTGATCCAGTCTACTGTCAAAGCAATAATTGCACCAAAGTTAAACAGGCAAAGAAGACTTTATTTAAGACTATTGCAATAGGGGAGAGAGCCCAGAACACTTAGCTCAACTCTGCTGAAAGAAAAGATGGAGTGTTTTTAAGTGCAGAGGTGAGGTAGCTGAGTAGCAGAGGGGTGCTGGAGGACCCCAGAGGGGATGTTGTTCTATGGAAGCGTCCAGCAGGTGGAATTATTCCTGAGTTCACAACTGATCTGGCCACGTGTGTCAGCTTTGATTGCATTTCAAAGGAATGACTCCCCGGTCCTTGGGAAAGACATTTCTCTGCTGTAACACTGACAAGTGGCTTTTGAGAAGATTTAAATCTCAAAGAGGCAGAGAAAAAATTGATAGTTGCAGGTTTTCTAAGGTAAGATAAACTCTAAGAAAAGGGAGGTGTCAGGGATCTGGAGTCAAGAATTAGTCAGCCTAAAGCTTAGTCTAGCTGAAGTCATCATGTGTGCTTTCACTCCCCCCCCCCACTATTGGGAGCCTCTTGGGAGGAAGGCAGCCATATCTCAGTCAGCACCTCCCGCCATCTTGTTTCTTTAGCATCATATGGCGTGGTCGAATAGTGTGAAAATTGAACTTACATGGCTCCTTTAGTGCAATAAAATAGACTTTTGCCCAAGAATATTTGTTTACTTATCTTCAGTAAACATTTATTGACTACCCCTCTACTCCTTTAAAAGGTAAACTTTAGACGCATACAGGCTGTCTTGTTCACCAGTATGTCCTAGTGTCTTTGGTGGACCTGGGACTAGGCACTGGAAACAAAACGTGAGTGACATACCATTGTAAACTTCAACATAAATGTACCTATTTTCTGTATCTGGCCCCATCCTTTTTTGAACCTCCTATTACTTCTGGTGACATGCAGTGGGAGTGGTCTGGGGTGATATTGTTAGACTTATACCTGGAAATTAACTGTGAGTCTCTCCCAGTGAAAACTTACATTCCAAGCACACCCAATCTCTTGAGTAAATTCTCAGCATTCTGGGATTTCTCTTCTATACCCTGCTTTTCTTTTCCTAAGATAGTATCAGGGCACAGAAAACAAAAAGAAAAGCTACTGGGACATCCTGACAGTGGGAAGAAGTATGTCTGGTTCGATGTTTTTCTGTGCTGAACTCCAGTTGAGATAAATCTCATGTTGCTAGATCTTTGGGACCTGCTCATCTCTTTTCATTCTTGGTCATAGTGTCCACAGATGAAATGACCTGCGATCTATTCTTTTAGAAATGATGGTGGATTTCATAGAACCTGGCTACTTTTTTCTGATGAGTAGGCAGTCTACCTAGGCTCTTGGTGATTCTGTTAACCCAGTAGAGCTTCAGTCAGGCTGCTGAATCTGGGCCATCCAGACTGGAGATGCTATTTGTGGTCCCTGTTCCCTGGGATGCATTGGTCCTCCATTCTTTTTCAAGTTCTTTTCCAACAGTTAGCTGTTTCACAAGCTAACATGAGTGTTTCCATCTATTTCACACTCTATACAGATGGTAGGGAACCAAGGGTCACTGGCTCATACCCTCTCACTTCCTAAACTCCACAGTCTGACCTCTACCCTGCTCTTGCCAATCCATGTTGGTGTACATAATATTGGGTTGGTCAAAAAAGTAAGTTCAGTTTCAAGTAAAAATAAGACATTTTTCATTTTCACTAAGAACTTTATTGAACAACGTATTCATTAACTGAAGGAACTTTGTGGCTAACCCAGTATTAAGATGTGAGTAACTCTAGAATTGACCCTTTATGTTAGAACACATCTGAGAGTGGAAGGGGATGTGAATTGGGCTTATGAGCCACTTTACTCCCATAGTGCCAAAGGGAATTATGCTCCCTCCTTGAAGGAGGTATTTCTATTGCCTAGATCCATTCTCTCACCAAAAGGACTCTCATTTAAGCAATGAATGCCAGTGATCCAATGGGTACAGATACACACACAAAAAAAAAGAAAAATGAGATTAGCCAACTTTCTTCTTTTTATTTAACATCTTTATTGGAGTATAATTACTTTACAATGTTGTGTTAGTTTCTGCTATATAACGAAGTGAATCTGCTATATGTATATTAGCCAACCGTTTTTTAACAATAAAGATGGTATTGCATCCATATATCATTCTATCCATATATAAATCGGTCTGTATAATTACATAAACTGATATATAATCAGTAGCCCAGGAAGACCTATGCTTCAGAAAACGTTAAGGAAAATGGGGTGACATCTGAACTGGACTTGGGGAGACTCAGTAAGAATCCTTTAAGTGAATTAAGGGAGAAATGGAGTCCAGGCAGAGAGACAAGCTCACCAGTCTGAAAATTCTGAGTTCTATCTGATTCTTCCTTTGGAAAACCAAGTCTTTTGGCCACTGTTCTTTATTCTCTCTCAAATGAATTAATGTGGGTGTTTTGCATTCAATTTTTTTTTTTATTCTAAAACTTAATTAATGTAGGTGTCTTTTGGTATAAATAACTTGCAAGTGGGAATTAGAGTCAATTTGAATTTCAGTATCCTATATTACCCTCAATTCTCTACTTCTGAGCTGTTTTTCCTTTTAATAATAGTTGTTTTGAAACATGATTCATACCATAAAATTCCCCTATTTAAAGTGTACCAATCAATGGTTTTTAGTATAGTCCCAGAATTATGCAGCCATTACCACAGTTTTAGAACATTTTCATCAACTCTGAAAGAAACCCTGTACCAGTTTTCCCTCAACCCTTCCAGCCCCAGGCAAACACTAATCTCTTTTCTGTCTCTGTGGATTTGCCTATTCTGAACATTTCATTTAAATGCAGTCATACAGAGTGTGGTCTTTTTTTGACTAGCTTCTTTTACTAGCATAATGTTTTCAAGGTTCATTCATGAATGAATCAGTAGTTCATTTCTTTGTATTTCTGAATAATGTTCAATTTTATGGCTATACATCACATTTACTTATTGACTGACGGACATTTGGGTTGTTTCCACTTCTTGCAATTATGCAAAATACTGCTATAAACGTTTGTGTGCAAGTTTCTGTGTGCAAAATGTTTTCATTTCTCTTGGGTATGTAACTAGGAGGGGATATGCTGGATCATACGGTGACATTTTGAGGAACTTGAGAATTTTTTCCAAAATGGCTACACCATTTTACATTTCATTCAACTACATGAGTGCTTCAGTCTCTCCACATCTTCACCAACACTTATTAATTCTCTCTCTCTCTCTTTTTTTTTTTTTTTTTTAATGTAGCTGTTCCAGTAGATGCGAACGAATTATGGGTTTGGTTTCATTTTGCTGATGGCTAAGGATGTTGAGCACCTTTTCACGTGTTCTTGGCCGTATGTGTGTCTTATTTGGACGAGTGTCTATTCACAATTTTTCTCCAGTTTTTAGTTGAGTAATGTGTCTTTATTGATGACTTGTGAGAGATACTTCTGTATTCTAGATATAAATCCCTTGTCATAGCATATGACTTGTAAATGTTTTCTCCGACTCTGTGGGTCGTCTTTGCACTTTTTCGACATTTGAAATGCAAAGTTTTTAATGTTGATGAGGCCCAGTTTTTTGTTGTTGTTGATTCGGATGTCACATCTGTGAAGATTTTGCTTAACCCAAGGTTACAAAGATTTACTCGTTACATTCAGGTCTGTGATTCATTATGAATTAATTTTCTGCATGGTGTGAGGAAGGGATTCCCTCTATTCTTTTGATTGTGGGTACACTTTTCTCAGAGCCATTTGTTGAAAAGACTGTTCTTTTTCTCTTGAATTGTTTTGGCACCCTTGTCAAAAATAAATTGACTGTAAATGTGAGGTTCTATTTCTTGGTGCTGAATTCTGTTTATCAATATGTCTATTCTTATGCCAGGACAATACAGTTGTGTTTACTGTAACTTTGTGGAAAGTATTGAAATAAGGAGGCATGAGTCCTTAATTTTGTTTTCTCCTTTTCAAGATTGTTTTGGTTCTTCTAGATCCTTCGGCTGTTTTTATAAATTTCAGGATCACTATGTTAGTTTCTGCAAATAAACCAGATTTTCTTGATCAAGTGTTCCTTCTTCTACTTTATGTTCTTGCAATTTCCAGAGATGTTATTTTTTTTTTTCTTACACTTCATACACATCATGGTTATTCTGCTGTGGGGCACTTACTTGGTGTCCCTCCTGCCACCATTCTGGAAGTAGAGCTCTGGATTCAATTTTTTAATTATTAAAATAAATATGTCCAATCATTTCATTCTAAAATACATATAATAATGTCTCAGTAATGTCTCTTTTGTAAGTAGCAAAAGGAGAGCATTATATTCATTAATAAAGAAATAATATTATCTAACTACCTTGTTGCATTTGTGCTTAGTTTCAGACAAGGAATTTTGAGAACACAAAGCATAAATTTCTTGATTTCTTGTAATGGTGCTTTTATTTATTTAAAAAAATTTTTTTTTCACTCTTACCTCTTGCCCAAAATTGTCATGTAAAAAGTGGGAGTGGCTTTTAACACTAAGAAAAGAATGTGTTTATTATACTTCATATAATACAGAATTTTTATCATGTGATTCTAATTAAATACATGTTTAGCAACAGAAACCATACTAGTCTCTCACTTCAGGTGGTTTTACAGACCAGCAGATAAGAATCATTATCATATGATTAATTCATATAAATTGTTAATAACTATTCATAGCTCTCTAATTTCATTATTATGATAACTGATGCAACATTTCATGCCAACTCTCATGTTAAAAAAAAAAAAGAAAACAAAAGAAAGGAATTCCTCACTGTATCTCATTATTATATTATTCTGCAACCATTTATCTGTATTTATTATTTCAGTGTCCAGATTACTTTCCAGTGTTGACTGTTACAGTTTTGGTATCTAGAGGACCAAGAAGGATCTACTCAAGATACAGAAACCATAGACTAATTTGAACAGAGAAATTTTAATTTATATTAAAACATTATATAAACATTATATAAACATTTATATAAAAACATTCAGGAGTGTCCACATATCAGTGCTAGCATAAAATGTTTGTCTGATTTATTTCACTAAGCGTAATACCCTCCAGGTCCATCCACGTTGTTGCAAATGGCAAAATTTCATTCTTTTTTTTGGTAAGTAATATTCCTGTGTTTGTGCGTGTGTGTATGTGTGTCTGTGTGTACACCACATCTTGATCCATTTATCTGTTGGTAGACACTTAGATTGCTTTCATATGTTGGCTCTTGTAAATAATACTGCTTTGAACATTGGGGTATATGTCTCTTTTAGAATTCGTGTTTTTGTTTTCTTCAGGTATATACTCAGGAATGAAATAGCTGGAAACAAACAAATGAATATAAAAAAGCAGAAGGAGACTCACAGATACAGAGAACAAATTGGTGCTTACCACCAGGGAGACTGAAGGGCACCATAGGGGTAGGGGATTAAGAGGTGCTAACTACTGTGTATCAACTAAATAAGTGACAAGGATGTATGGTACAGCACAGGGAATAGAGCCAGTATTTTATAATAACTTTAAATGGATTATAACTATGAAAGTATCAGATCACTGAAGCTACAACTACTAAAACTAAAGAGAAACATTTACAGTGTTCAGTTTCATTATCACAGAGCGGGTAATGGAGGGTGGGTTTGAAGCGGAGAGGCAGTAATTTAACTGGCACATCTAGTGTGTAGCTCACATTTTCTAAACTCCATGGGAAACTCTAGCTTTTACTTTCGTTATAAAACTCTACGTGGTCTTTTCAAATAGCGCCAGATTTTTTAATTCATTGTGCTTTTTTCCTTTCTGCTTAGCTGTTTCTTCCTTGATGTTTCTTCACCCCCTTTAAGGTCTTAGGAAGCTCCAGTCACTACTTTTTCTTCCCCAAGCCCCTTTCTTGATTCTAAAATACTCCCCAAGCACTAAAGTAGCCTTAGTAAGACCGGATGCAAAGGGGGTGTGTAAGCAAGATGAGCAAATAGATAAAACTATTTGGTTGAGAATGAGAAATACAGATTCCAAACTCCCCTTCACATTGGTTTGGATAGCCCGTGTCAGCTACAGGTCTGTGAAAGACACACTGCAATATTAAAAACTATGGGGATCCTTTGTAGCAATAAAAAATTAGAACAGTGGCCGTCATTTAAATTTTACTCCATGCTGGGCACCTCTGGTGTGAAGGTTAATCCTCCTATGAACCTGGGAATCACGGATTATCACATTCATGTTTACAGAGCTCATAAAGATCTTCTGAAAATGAGAATAATCACTTTGCTCAGGATGAACAGGTAGTGGAAACTGGCTTCAAATACAGGCTTCTCTGCTCAATCTGAAGCCCAGGTCCATGCTAGTCTCAGTCGGGATTCCTTCGGCTGCACAGCATGGGTCCAGACTTCACAGTCCCTAAGGTATTAAGTTAATTTTATGGCAGGTGGGAAATAGCCCCTGCCTGAGTCCCTTGTATGTATCTCATCAGGCTGCCAGCTCCCCGTGGAGTGTGGAGTCAAGGCTGGCCGGCAGGGAGCTCCAGATCTGTTTTTTCCTCCAGGGCCAGTGTTCATCAGATGGGTTCCTTGGTTTCATGGTCCCTCTGTCACTGAATTTTAAATAAGTTAAATACCTCCTTTGCTCAGTACAGCAGTGTTTGTGAGAAGGTAGCTCTGCTTTTAATTTTATCCAAAGTGATGTAACTACCGATCTACATATATTATAAACATTTTTAAGAACCGACAGCTTTTCCAAGGATCATGCCCAATAACTGTTGACAGTTATTATTATTACTCTTTATTTGCAAGAAAAAAATTTTTTACAATGAGTCGATATATCTATCGTCCTTGGTACATTTCTGTTTGATTAGTGACAGATAAGTTGTTTTAACTCAAGTTCCAACAATTTTCTTGATAGTATTGTAGTCTTTATTCAATATTTCCTTTAGCCTTTGGTCCCAAATAACATCCTGCCTGTTGCATGCCAACCTTGCATTTTAAAGTGGATTTTCTGAACGAATTGCTTCGAGCGTCAGAAATCTCTTGCGTAAAGTACAGATCATTCTCTTTTCAAAACACAGGTGCCGCGCTCTGCTAGCTCTCTCAGCCCTCAGCACAATGCCCTTCCTGTAAGTGTGCAATTAATACTTTTAAAGTTGTTTTAATCAATACTGGTATCGTAGAATCTAATGAGGAGAATGTATTGTGTTGAGGGTAAGGAGATTAGCAAGGTACTCTTTGTCCTCGGAAACCTTACATCAATTGCCTGTTATAGTTTTCTTCCTGAAAAAGAAAAGAAGATGGTTTTTAAAGGATCCCAGTTAAATCTGTCACTTATTGGCCAACAGTATGGTGTGACGAGCAGGAGGTAATAATTTGTAAAATGAGTCACGTCTTGTGTTGCCTAGTGGAAGAGACAAAGGGAGGTCAGCCGCTTCTGCTCGTAGGTGTGATACAGTGTGAGGTGGCCCTGTACCTGGTGTTGTGTCTCCATTGTGTGCCTCTGACTACACACCTGAGAGTTGGGCATAAAATGTATCCAAAGTTGATGACCAGAATTTCCCATCTCCCAAGGTTGCCACCTAATTTGCCTGGCGAATGGATTTGACAGCCTCTTCGTTGCTAATTTATGTAAGAATCCATTGTGGAGTTGCCATTGTCGTGATTTCCTACCTGATAAAATAGCTGAAGAGTATTGTGGAAGAATCTTTTGAAATATTTCAGCAGAAAATAAAGGTCATTGAAGAGTTTATTGCATCTTTAATTCTGAAGTATTGTTTTCCTTTTTGCTATTGTCCGAATGCTCTTTGATATCAGACATCCTATTAGTGTGGTGTATATATTTATTTATTTTATCCTTTGTCATGTGTCGGACCTAGAGCAAACATTCTCACGGAGCAGTGGGTTTCCTACCTTACATGTGGCGACATCGTGCTGGTGACAGTGATGACAAGCTGTCCTGGTGCAGTAAGATAGCGCTTCTCCTCGTAGAAGGTAGATCTGTGTTGGGCGTGGGATCACTTTTAAAACTCTCTTTTCCAGGTCCACGTAGAAGCAAGGTTTACATGACTTTGTAAATCTGGCTAGAGATAGGTCTGTGAAACTTACATTTCTGCAGTCTCATCCGTTTGAACTCATTCAGATTCAGTTTCTTTCAGAATAAAATATCAAAAAGTTTTGTTCTTCCTGTGACTGAAGACTCTTCACTTGTGGATGAGCATTTAGAATGACTAGATATTTCACTTGTTTTATTTATTTTTTTAATTGAAGCATAGTTGATTTACAGTGTGTTGGTTTCAGGTGTACAGGTAGAGTGATTCAGTTATGTGTGTGTGTGTGTGTATTCTTTTTCAGATTTTTTTCCCTTGTAGGTTATTATAAAATATTGAGTATAGTTCCTTGTGCTGTACAGTAGGTCCTTTAAACAAGTGTATTCCTAACCACTTACCACAAGTTTGGGGTAGAGCAGACATTAAGTAGGAAAAACGCCCAGGTCACAGGGCCTGGGAGGCTTGCTGTGATGGCAAGCTGCCTGGTTTCTTCTCCGGCTCTGCCCTCCTGGGTTCTCCTCCTTCAACCAGCCCCACTCAGTCCTGCATCGTGTCAGTTCTGGGCAACAGTGCTCCGCCTTGGAGACTAGGGACAGGTGACACATTGCTCTTGCCTCCAAGGGACTTGCAGTTTTGTAGGGAGTAGGGAAGCTGAAGCCATCAAACACAAGCCGGGGGGGAGGCCCAGGTAGGGCTGAGTGTCCACCAAAGGTTCCCCAGGCGTCAGGTCTCAGCTGAATTTTTCAAACCAAGAGGAGTGTGCCCGATAAACAAGAAGAGAGGGAAGATGAAGCCGCACACCGAAAGGCAAGGATGTGGAAGAGAGTGTACGTTTGATGCCAACTGAAGTTGGGACGAGTTGGCCAGCTGTGAGGAGTGCTGGGCGCCTCGGGAAGTGGCAGCAGTGGGAGTGGATGAGGGAACTTGGAGTTTTAAGGCAGAATCTGGTGATAGGCTGGATCTGGTAGGAGCATGCAGAAGCAGGAACGAATTGCGGTTCTTGTTGGGTGATCTGGGTGAAAGGTGATGCCATTTGCTGAAGCAGGGTCCAAAGACAAGCTGATTGGGGCTGGGGTTTGGTTAATCCTGTTTTAGTCTGGCTGAGTTTGAGAGGCCTGTGGTGTGATAAACGTTGGGGTAGTCAGCAGGCTCTTGGGTGTGAAAGTGTGGAACGCGAGAAGGTGTTTGGGGCCGGAGATACACGTGTGAGTTTTTAAACTTACGTCTTTCAGTAGTGTGCAGCTGATTCATAGCCATTCGGTTGTTCAGACAGCTTAAATGATTAACGTTGTCCAAGTTATGCTTCTGGCTTTATGCATGCTGTAGAAACGTTATACAGGAATGTCTGAAGAAGAAAGTTGGGCTTTCCTTTAGCTAGATTTTGAGTCCAGTGTTCTAGTAATTGACACATGCACATTGGGACCAACTGTCCTGTTTTGCCTGAAATTGTCCTGATTTTAGCTTGAAGTCCTGCAACCATGCAGCTCCTCAGTCCGGAGAAAACTGGTTCGGCTTGTTCCCAGTGGAATGTAAATTTGTGTATTGAGTGCAGCCCAGAGATGCTGCCTTGGGACTGGGACACGCTCTTGCCACACACACCAAGGAGTCGTGGTGACCAGTGTGCAAATGGGATTCAGAGTCCTCTCCTGGCTCTTCTCTCTCGTTTCACCCTTGAGAGTTTGGTGTCCTTCATGGTCCAGGGATAATATCTTCGCATGTCAGTCATCTGTTACGAGTTTATCCCTACACCTTATTCTTCAGAATATTGTGAGAAACGACCTGGGCAACTCCAGGAGAAAAAATTAAATTAAAAATCCGTACTAATTAACTAAAATAAGAAGGATGTTTCCACAACATCCATCTTCATGTCTCTCTTTATCTGTTTCACCGTCTGCTTTCCCTTGTCACCTTTTCATCCCAATTGGCCTTCAGTTTCCCCCCTTGATACTCATGACTCAGGGACTTTTTGTTATTAATCCAGTAAGATACATCATGTTGAAAGATGAGCAAACACATTTATGAGTGTGTTTATATCTATGTGATTATATCATTGTTTATTTTAGTAACTTTAACATCAAGGATATCAAGATTTAGTTTGTGTTTCAAAAATGCACAACACTTATATTGTATTTAATTTGATTCTCAAAATTATTTTTCAAAATTTTTGTGGGCTTCCTTAAAGACTTATTATACATATCCTCCTTCACTGTTGGTAGGAATGTAAATTGGTGTAGCCACTATGCAGAACATTATGGAGCTTCCTTAAACATCTAAAAATAGAGTTACCATATGATCCTGCAGTCCCACTCCTGGGCATATATCCTAATTCAAAAAGATACATGCACCCCTATGTTCATAGCAGCACTATTACAATAGCCAAGACATGGAAACAACCTAAATGTCCATCCACAGATGAATGGGTAAAAAAGATGTCGTATGTATAGAATGGAATATTACTCAGCCATAAAAAAGAATGAAATAATGCCATTTGCAGCAACATGGATGGACCTAGAGATTATCGTATTAAGTGAAGTAAGTCAGGCAGAGAAACACAAACATCATATCACTTATATGGAATTTTGCCATAAACATATTTTTGTAGTGTCACTCTGCTCTGTGAAATAGGACTTGTGGATGTTTTCATGAGGACGTTGTCTCCAGTGTGCAAAATAGTGATTTCTGGTCTATTATCTATGCTTAACTAATTGTTCCATACATATTTGTGACTGACTGAATAAGCACTGTAGAGCTCATTCTATTTCCTTTTTTCTTTTTTTTTCAGTCACAAGTACATTTGGTGTCCAAATGAAATCACTTCAGGATTTTTTTCTCTTCTACACTTGATCCTTGTCTCTCCATGATTTTACACTTTTTTTTTTTGCGGTATGTGGGCCTCTCATTGTTGTGGCCTCTCCCATTGCAGAGCATAGGCTCCTGACACGCAGGCTCAGTGGCCATGGCTCACGGGCCCAGCCGCTCTGCGGCATGTGGGATCTTCCCGGATCGGGGCATGAACCCGTGTCCCCTGCATCGGCAGGTGGACTCCCAACCACTGCGCCACCAGGGAGGCCCGATTTTACCCTTTTATGTTATATTAGCACAACCTGATTGGAAGAATGTTAGGTATATGGATATTTTAAGTCAGATATTATGTTTCTACACACCTGTTGGAATGACCAAAATCCAGAGCACTGACATCACCAAATGCTGGTGAGGATGTAGAGCAACAGGAACTCTCTCACACATTGCTGGTGGGAATGCAAAATGGTGTAGTCAAGTTTGGCAGACACTTTGGCAAAATCTTATAAAACTAAGCATACTCTTACCATACAGTCCAGAAATCATGCGCCTTGGTATTTACCCAAAGGATTTGAAAACCTATGTCCACACAGAAACCTGCACACACATGTTTATAGCAGCTTTATTCATAATAACCAAAACGTGGTAGCAACCAAGAGGTCCTTTGATTGGTAAAAGAATAAATAAACTGAGGCATATCCAGGCAATGAAATATTATTCAGACCTAAAAAGAAAAACAAGTGTACTGTTAAGCCATCCAAAGACACAGAGGAAACTGAAATGCTTAATACTGTGGGAGAGAAGTCAATCTAAAAAGACCACATACTGTATGATGCCAAGTCTATGACATCCTGGAAAAGGCAAAACTAAGGCGACAGAAAGATCAGTGGTTGCCGGGGGTTAAAGTGGAGAGGGATGAATAGGTAGAACACTGACAACTTTTGAGGCAGTGATGGTACTTTGGGCTACTCTTATGATGGACATGTATCATTACACATTTGTCCAGACTCTCAAAATGTACAATACCAACAGTGAACCCTAACGTAGACTATGGACTTTGGTGATGATGATGTGTGAATATAGGTTTACCACTGTAACACATGTACCACTTTGGTGGGGCATGTTGATAATGGGGGTGGCTGTGCACCTGTGGGGCAGTGTGCATGTGGGAGATCTCAGTACCTTCCTCTTAATTTTGTTGTGAATCTAAAACTGCTCTAAAAAACACTCTTTAAAAAAGGTGAATCACACCCACAGAGAATACGAAGTTTCATGGACCAATGTTTATTCTAGACTTATATAGTAAAAAGGATCAGTATTTCACCTGTACCTTTGCTCAAGCATTTGCCCATCTGTGTGATCTGCCCCCAAAACATCCGACAGTTACACTGTAGCAACCTCTGATCAGGGTACTTAGAACCAATTTATTTACCCTGGCCTTTATGAATTCTTCCCTGATCTCTCAAACAAGCAATTCTTCCTCTTGCTTTCCATGCCCTTTTCCTCATATAGAATATCCTTATGCTTCTTGTAGAGGAAAACAAAATGGAAATATAATACTTGCTTCAATTTTGTCAACGGGGGCCCTGCTTTCTACTAGGCTGTGTGCTCCTGACACACAGACACTGTATTTTTCTTTAAGCTTGGATTCACTTGGCACTCTCACATATAAGGCATTCAATAATTGTTTTAGTTCCTGCCCAGTTCCATTCCATTCTGCATATGTAGACTGTCTGGGGCGGGGGGTTGGGGAGGGTCATGATTTGGAAGACAGTTGACTCAGAGGCTCTGGTGTAGGGAATGAATTGGAGAGAAGAGAGACAAGAGTCTCAGTCTGGAGACAGTGGAAACAGGATGCTCACAAGAGATGAGATAAGGCTACAGCAGGTGAGATGGGAAGGGAAGGGAGGTCAGTGATGGGGAGAATTTGGACTTAAACAGAAGGTGAGGGAAGTGACAAAGTTGAGCGTCTTCTGTCTGTAGGGCATGGTGCCCAGCTTGTAATTTTTTTTTTTATGTTATGGAGGTTGAGATTTCTATAAAGAAACTGAGTGATGATGAAGTCATCACTGAGACAGGGAATGTAGGAGGAAGAAGCTTGAAAGATACATTATATAAAAATTTGTAACCATAGATGCTTAAACTTGTTATTGCCACCATTGTTTCTCTCCCTCCCTCCCTCCATCTGTCTCCCTCCTTCCATCTTTCTTCTTCCCTCCTTTCCTCCGTCCCTCTCATTCCGTTGTTTCTTCTCCCCTCGCTCTCCTCATTTTGATTATCTCCATGATTTATATAGATTGTGCCAAGGTTGATTGATTGATTCATTCTGGCTGCAGCATTACTGTTCACGGTAATGGACTATTCCATTACTTCTGAATGGGTAAATAATTAGATGAAGTGGTTGTTATCTAACTCCCTGTTACCTCACAGACCCAGCCTGAAGAGAGCACATTGCAAATAACTCAGTTCACATTGCACTTAATGATAGTTTGAATGACTGACTTATAAATAGAAAACATTGTGAACCTGTATACTCTTACTTAAAATGTACCCTTATTTTACAGTACATTAGAAATATTCTGTAAAAAGGGTGGGGCTTAAAACCAGTTAGGCACATGCTCCTTTGAATCTTTCTCTTTCTGGCTAAACATGTTTGAATTGTCTTCCACTCAGTGCAACCCTAGCTTGAAAGCATATTTTCTCAATAGGCATTTTGTTGTTGTTGTTGTTGTTGAGATACCCGGGCCTCTCACTGTTGTGGCCTCTCCCGTTGCGGAGCACAGGCTCCGGACGCGCAGGCTCAGCGGCCATGGCTCACAGGCCCAGCCGCTCCGCGGCATGTGGGATCTTCCCGGACCAGGGCACGAACCCGTGTCCCCTGCATTGGCAGGCGGACTCTCAACCACTGCGCCACCAGGGAAGCCCTCAGTAGGCATTTTAATCAATCTGAGGAAATGGAAATAAAACTGTATCGTAGAACATACTTTTGAATGATTGCTATTGCAACTATTTATAGGGTCTGAGTAGACTTCATAACTTGTGTCATTCTTTTCTTTTTTGCAAATCCTTGTAGAAGAGGATTTACCCTCTTGAAAAAGAAGTTTGCGGTATCTTCACTGCAGCCCTTTCAGGCAAGAACCATAAATTAGACTAAATGTACACAATTAATAATTAATATTGACTAAAATCTATTTACAGCCCAGGAGAAAAAAGAAAACCAGTGATTTATCAGTGAGTTTTAAATTATATAGATGGGATATGTATGCATGTGTGTGTTTACTGGGTAAATATGAAAGTTGGAGACCTATCAGAAAGAAGACGGAGAAATTATCCTTTGCATCCTCCTAATGTTGGGTTTATAACCCTTCTGTCATTTGTGGATGACAACATTTAAAGCTCTTAAACAGGGTTGTCAGTATGTCATTGATGAGAACGATTCAAAGGCACTGTGAAGATGAAATGAGCTTTATGAATGTCAAGAAAGGTATATACCCTTTTTCACATTCAGAGGACAAGTCAGAAGTCAATATTAGTGGGAGGTAGACTCCAAATATCAAAGGATGATGGATAAATTATTCTTTTACTAATCATTACATCTGTTAGTTGAATGATACTAGGACTTTAAATTACAGAATACATGAAAAGGAAGATGTCAGATCTTAAGAAAATGTTTGCATGATTAGAATATCATAAGTAGAATTATATGCAAGTCTGAATTTTTTTTTTTTTTAATTGAATGAATTCCCTATGTGCTGTTGTCTGGACAGTTAGTTAATGGAAAATCATTCCAAAGTGAACATTTTCTCCAATCTAGATCAGGGTACATAGAGTTACTGAAAGCGGAAAAGTATACCAGTGGCAAATTCTGCTACCTGTTAGTTCAGGCACTGTGGAATGCTTTCTACTGAAAATCTCCTAGGTTGGTGAACAAAATGTACTCCCTTTTTGTAAACTATATTTGGAAATGTTATATTAAATACTTATATTAAATTCTGAGTGTTTCACTTCAGGGTGAACAGAAGTTTAAAGACAGATGTTATATGCTGATCTTAAGATGACACAAGTCTTAGAGATTGACAGTAAGGAAGGGGGAAAATGTTCCCTTGGACAACTCAGCTTGGGGGTGATGTGTCAGGAAACATCGTGAAGAAATACTTAATTCCTTTTTAAACAACTTGATCACATATTCCTGCCAGATTTCCAAAGTACTTTCTTTTACTATTTCATTTGTCTTTAAGATAATATTGCGGGTTTAATAATTGCCTTCATTTCCATAAAAAATCAAACCAATCCATGATAATAAAATGGTATATTATCTGTCAAGTATTCTCTGCTCATCTGCTTTTTACAATGATCACCCAAATCTTAGAAATGCTGTGTTTTCTCAGTTGTATTTTGTTCTTTTTTTCTCCTTTCTCAACTCTTAAGATTCATGCATAACTTCAGGATAGGTTCCTGAATCTTAATGTGGGGTTTTAAATTTGATTCCATTAACCGTGGGTGTCATTTCTCAAACAGGAGGTCACAGGAGAATTTAGAAAACATTCCTTCCTTTTTAGTAAGCCATTCCTTGAAATGAGCTTAGTAAAGTGCAAAGTATTATGGGAAAGTGTTTGCTGTTGACAGAGCACTGGTATTTGTAGTGTTATTCTGTTTTCTTATCTGCAAAGGGAGGGATTTGGATTAGAGCCTCCCCAAGGAATGCTTACATCTTAGATTTAAGAATTTTATTTACCGTCTCTGAATAATATAATTCTATTCATCCCCAGTGGGTCCAGATCAAAGCCCACCTATTCCCTGATTCCTGTCCCAATGACTCAAGAAGTTGAAAGGATTTTCTTTTAACTTTCTGGCATTTTGACTATTCCACCATTACAATAATTATCTCACATTGCGCCCAACTTCTGTTTGTATCACTCCTCTCTCACCTGCTACTGAGGTACTGTCTGGGAGCAAGAACCTTACCTTGTATGTGTGTGTTTTCCCTTGTCCACAAGAATTGGGAACCAATATGGAATCATTGATTGATTAAAATGCTATTTGTCTTGAATATTCTATTTTTAATTGTACATTTAAAGTAAGAATATCTTTTCCCATGTTGTTGTAACTATGGTCAGGGCCCCAGACTTGAAACTGGAGGTGTTTGCTTTGCTGCCTCTGTAATTCCTTCCTGTCACTCACTTATCTCCTGCTTCCCCCTTAGGACCGCTGTCTTGCTATTTCTTGTTCTGAAGGTATCCTAAAACTAGACGTTTGTTAAAAGAAAACAACAACTAACTTCTTGTTTCTTATTATGTCTCTTTTTGGAGGCATGCATCCCAGTCCAAAACTCAGATGTACAATAAATATAACTTAAAAAAAACCATTGTGCTTTCTACAGTAGGGTCTGTGCCCATCAGCCTGGTGGGACCCTTCCACCTCCTTTCTCTGGCTGTGTGATGTTCCTGAGAGCTTCTGTAGTGTAAGGACACCTCCAGGAAGGAGGAGGTGACGTTTTTCCTACTCTCATCTGCCTTGACACCCAAACATGTTTTCTCTCTGTTGTCTTGCTGCTCTCCAGCTGGGAAGCCCATGTTGTCTCCTTCTCCCACTTTCTCTCTTCCCTCTGGGTTTCCTACCCTAGCTGGAGAGTGCTCCTGGGCTAAAGATGTTAACAACTGAAAGTAGGCAATGAAATAAACTTTCTAATATCAGTCAACTATTTTGGACACAGTTGCATGGTTTATTGGTGTGGATTCTCAGGACACTCTACTATTGGATACAAGACGCAGTGTTACGTCCCCAAATAAAAGTTCCTTCCCAGTTGTAGGAAAATGACAAGGAAATATTCTGTAGCGGCTTCGATAACCTGAAATTCTGCAGATACATCCTGTGCCTGGCCCGACTGTGATCGTGCGATTCTTTAGTGAGGAACTTCAACACCCGCATATTATTTCAATTCACTGAAATCTCCTTATCTCATGTAAGCTACCCACATGAAAACAAACCCAATGAAGTATAAAATTGACTTTAAAGCAAAGACTTTGGCTTTCTTAAGGAACTCACTGGAGAGTGTAAATTTTGAAAGCGCTATTTGGTACAGTAATAGTATAGTGTTAGGGAAATGTTATCCAAGAAGGAGAGAACTGTTCAGCTCTTCAAAAAATGCAGTCTGATGGAAAAGACTTGAGACAGTTCTCAAGTGGAGAGGAAATGTGTGATTTAATGAGGCAAATAGGACTAAAAGAATGCCATAGGTAATATATATATGATCTATAAAACACAGGAGTAGAAAGTGAACCAGTGAAAAATCGTACTCAAACGATGAAGAGGTGGTTTCACCAGGATTCTGAATAGAAAAGAAGAGGGGTCATATTCTTTTCCTCCAGCACCACTGCCCAGCCTTAAGATAATATATCTGCTGTCCAGTCATCTGTTTTCTCTGTCATAGTTCACAGCAGTAACATGTTAAACATGCATTTCTGTGTGATGCATAAATAGACATTGAGTTCCATGTGCCTGCAGACTTGAATTTTAACACCTGAGAATCAGATGCAAGAAGAGGAACTAGCGTCACTTTACCACCATAGAATTATGACAGATATTTTATAGGTTGATAAGTTAATCATAAGTTAATAGAATAGCTTAAATTGTTTAGAGGTAATAAATATCTCTCCTTTACCATCTTCATTATTATTATTATTTTTTGTGTGTGTGGTGCGCGGGCCTCTCACTGTTGTGGCCTCTCCCGTTGCGGAGCACAGGCTCCAGATGCGCAGGCTCAGCGGCCATGGCTCCCGGGCCCAGCCGCTCCGCGGCATGGGGGATCTTCCCGGACAGGGGCACGAACCCGTGTCCCCTGCATCGCAGGTGGACTCTCAACCACTGCACTACCAGGGAAGCCCTCCTTTACCATCTTCAAAACATATACACAAGTTTTGGATTATCCAACTTGCAGAAACCGACATCTTGAAATGCTCTCTCAAAATAACCTCCCTTGGAGCCCTTGCCAATCTCGAACCTGGTCTTCATTCACAGAACACACTGCTTCACTTATTTCATCAGCCCCGCTGTCAGCATTTTAGAATCAAATTTTATCTGATTCACTAGAATTCAGTCATTTCCATCCGGGTCAGGAGGACGGTTACTCCAGATTCACGGATGGTAGGTTAGTGCCTCAGTGGGAGCTGAGGAATGGACACAAAGGACCAGATACCCTTGACCTGGAGCAGACAGTAGTTACCTTGGCCAGACCGGGGACCTCCAGGCTGGTCATGTGCTTACACCTGAAAGACGGGGGGCGGGGGTGGTCATCAGCATCTGTGATGATCTGGAATGGGGCTGTGTTCGCCACATCAGGGGAAATTAGGTAAACATTTTCACATCAGGTTTACCTCATTATTTCCTTTCCTGTACCTATGTTCAGAGTAAACCTGACTTCCCGTTATTATCAAGGGCAAAACAATAACAAAAATGCTATGATTATTATCCATGTTTGCAGGTAGACTTCATTGTACTGCACACTCGGCATTTCATGATAACTATCTGATTTAATTTTTACAAAGTCCTTAAGAGGTGGGCTCTTACTGTTCTCTCTTTTCACTGCTGAGTAAACTTGTCTGCAACAGGATGCAAGAATAGTGCTTTGCTGTGTATATGCTTTGCTTGGGTAGTTTTCGCCCATATTATTTATCCAAACATTATCCGTCTTTGAGGGCCGCCACCTGCATTACGTACTCCATGAAGCAATATGAGATTCTAAAAGGTAGAATATTTTCTTCCCTCCATCTCTCATCATGCTTGTCTTTACTTATTTCACTTACAATTTTCACCTCATATTCGAGGAAGTTATACCTATATCATATACACGATGTATCTCACATATGCAATATATCATATAGATATGATATACACAGTGTTGAGGTATACATGCATATGTATCACATCAGTGAAGTGCTCAATGGTGAATACAAGAAGTTTGGTAGTTTTTTCATAATGTTACCTTATTTACCCGTCCGTTTGTAGATATTGGTGTCATCATCATACAAATTCTTTGCTTGATATTAGACGGATCACACGTGGTAGAGGTAGGATTGGGTTATAGTTGGAGAAACTCTATTCGTATTTTGAATCATCTTTACCTGACAACCATGAGATTCTCCTTCAGAATTGCATTAATACATGATATGATGGCTCTTTCTTTAACTGCATGATTACTCTGCAGCTGCTTCAGTCAATCTTTGCATTACCTAAAATTGGACGCCATGTCTTTGCAGCTGAAATTCTCCTTCGGTTTAACCACAGGTGACTGGGATTTCTGTTGTGACAGCCTGTATTCTCGTGCTGATGTATGTGGCACATAAACACTGAGATAAGATAAAAAGAGAAACCTTGATTACATCCTATAGTCCAATCCGATGAAACGCTGAGTAGTTATTGTTGCAATTTTCTTGGCATAGTGTCTTTTGCCTTCATTATAAAATAAAATTCAGTATTTTGATGAAGGCTAGAGTCCTGATAGACTCCAACTAAAATTATTTTATAGTAAGTTTGCAAGGAGAAAAGATGTATGGTGATGACTGGTTGCTAACCATTCCTAAGTCATGTATCAAGTACAAGCATATATTAAACACCTGTTGTACATCCAGTAAAGCATCTGGCCAAGCTCATCTCCATAGTGATTATAAAATTCAGATGGAGAAATAGGATACAGTTGTTACATTGGCCATTCCTTCCTTTACAGTCTTATTTACAGTAAGTAAAGGCAAACACTACCTCTGATTCTTTCCAAATAATCACTTGTTCTAAATTAGAATTAAAACTTTAAAAACAGGTGGTGGTTTCCCGGTGATGAAGAGGTTTGCACGTTGGCAGCCCCTGGAGATGTTTGCGTAGCTACCCATCCATTACTTTAGGGACAGCCGTCACTTATGTGTTCATTAAATACGAAGAATCACATTATTTTATAGTCTCAGCTGAAGTCACTGAATGAAAGCAGCTTACATATTTCATCTTCATAAATTAAACTCAAGACATTTACTGTCTTTGGATTATGTACAAACAAAAAATTCACTTATTCTGGTATCGGAAAATGCACTCATTAGTGAACTGGCTCTTCATAGACATTGAATAAAGGAAAATCAACCAAGTTATAAAAATGTTCCAGGGTCGATAGAAATTCACAGGGCTGGTTTCTGTTTTTCTAGCTGTTTTGGGGAAGATCTGAAAGTAAAACAAAATATTTTAAGCAAAATGGTTTGAGCTGGTCTTCTGGATAAACAGATGTAAGGGATTATAGCTTATATATGAGTAATATGTGTATTTTTCTATCCTTACATATAAGCATATAAGTGCATAAGTTTCTTTAAATGGGCTGTCTTCGTCTATATGTTCAGGAGGACCTACCTGCAAAATCTGGACACATAATTAGGAATCTATGGGCAATAGTGTTGGGGTGCAGTTGATTTTTAAGAAGTTCCATCTTTTACTTTATATATGTTTGTTTTCTAACTCTAAGATTTTTATTACTTTTTTTTATAAAAATGAAAACAAACAGCAAAACATTTTAAAGGAAGTGTGTCTAAAAATGGCCCTCACTCCATGTATGATATCATTCACTGCAATAAAGCTTTATCATGAGATTGGCTTCTTGCTTCCTTCAAAGCTGTGTTTCAGATGTTTTTGATGAGTGATGACAGCAGAAAAGAGGAAGGAGATAAAAAATTTAGTCGCATGGTTCAGTAACTCAAACTCTGGTCAGTTTATAAACAAAATGGTTTTCCAGAGCCTCTTAGAACAAAATGTCCATAGCACTGACTCAGTACACATGACTTTGACAAATGACTTTGACTATTTAAGTTTTTTGCGTCTTCCAAAATTATATCTATGCGTGCATGTGTGTCAGCAGTGATGTGAATTCGTGTTATTTATACACATCACACACACGTATGGAGAGAGAACACAGTTGCCAAGACACATTCCTTTTTGTGAACAGCTAGAGTGTAGTAAGTCAGAAAGAGAATAACCACTACCGTTTGCTAATGCATATACATGGAATTATAAAAGCAGTACTGATGAACCTAGTGGCAGGGCAAGGAATAAAGACGCAGACGTAGAGAATGGACTTGAGGATACAGGTGGGGAAGGGTTAGCTGGAATGAAGTGAGAGAGTAGCATGGACATATATACACTACCAAGTGTAAAACAGATGGCTAGTGGGAAGCAGCTGCACAGCACAGGGAGATCAGCTCGGTGCTTTGTGATGACCTAGAGGAGTGGGATAGGGAGGGTGGGAGGGAGATGCAAGAGGGAGGGGATATGGAGATATATGGTGACATATAGTGAATTCACATTGTTGTACAGCAGAAACTAACACAACACTGTAAAGCATTTATACTCCAATAAAGATGTGAAGAAGGAAGGAAGGAAAGAAGGAAGGAAATATTTTATGTATGGGGGGATAATTAGGCGTGTGTGTGTGCTCGAGGGCACAATCCTTTATGGCTTCATTGTATCCGTTTTATCATTGTATAAACGAATTATCATTTCTTTAAGTTCTCCGCAATTAAAGTACTTTTAAGTTGACTTTCTATTTTGGTTATAGTAACAATGCTGTCATAAGCTTATAAATATATAGTTCATGTAGATGTGTATGTATAGCTGCATGACAAATTTTAGAAGTAAAATTTTGGGGTCACAGCATTTCTGAATTTTAAATTGTGAGAGAGATGTCCAAAATAGAAAAAAAAAAAAAGTTACAGCAAAATTGTACTTCTAAAAGAATGAGCATCTTTTTTCCCCAAAGATTCTCATCAAAACTCTGGTTTTGATTGCTTCTCACTGCTACTTTTAATAGAATATTTTTACATTAAGATCTTTAACTCCTGTGAAAATAAGAATGTGTAGCAATGTCTAGGGTTGATGAAGTGTCCAAGACTACATGTTCACTCATTTATACAAACCTATAAGCATATATTGTTCACTATTATGTTTGGTAAACATTTCATAGTTCTTTTCTGTGATCTTCTTATGCTGTACTGTTATCTTTAAAAGATGATATTCTTATGAGTTCCTTTAATTTTTGTAGCTTGGGTTTATATCTCTTATCCAAGTCAGTATTTATGAGTTTCGGCTTCTTCTACAGTAATATAAAGCTGGTTTATATTCTCTTTACTATTAAGAAATGTAGAATTAAATTTGAAGACTGCCTTTCATAGGTGTAGGCCTTTATGATGTGCATTTCTACATAACTTCTGTTCTAGCTTCCCTTAAAGTATGCCTTTCCTTTACCTTTAAATAGATAGATACATATTTCTTTAGAATGAAAAATATAGTCAAGAAAGATATATTCTTGTAAATATTTACATATTTATTTATGTAAATACTTCAAGTATACACTTCCAAATATATGTTTGTGTGTATATGTATATAGCTACCTCAGCTTAATATTTCAATGTGAGAGAATAGAAAAGGATGTGAAAAATTTTTAAAGCATGTTAGAAAGAAGTTAGATGAGAAGTCACTGAATTAAAGATTTTATTAAGTAATTAACTTATGTGAAATAGTTTAGTAATCCATAAAGTTGTATACTCGTATTAGTTTTACAGTGTTCATAATTTATAAAAAACACATTTAACATGTCAGTTGCTATCTTAATTTTGACATCAGTAAAAGGTCATTTTCATTTTTCCAGTTTTTAAGAAAGGTATTATACTTCAAATTAGTCTAAAATTTTTATTAATAATTGGAAAAATTCTTAGCAAAGAATAAATATAAATTTGTATACATTTTATATAAATATAAAGGGGATATAAATTTATAAAAATTTATATAAATTTATATAAAATTTTATATAAATTTATATAAATATAAAGGGGATATAAATAATTGATCGACTGATTGATCTGACCCATATAGGACTGATGAAATTAGGAGGGTACCAGTAAGACCCACAGTAGCCAAGATTACTAAGGAGACTGTTGTATGTAATTTAGTACTAAAATGAAAATTTCTAGGGCTGATGAAGTGTCCAGCAGTGCATATTAATTCATTTTTGGAAACTTTCAAGCTTGTTATTTTGGCATACTTAAACTCTATTAGAACAAGTATTTGCTATTTTAATGCTTTTAAGAGGATGCAATGTAGATTCATATACACAATGTAGATTCAGATAATGCATTCTTTAATTTCAAGAATGAGATCTTGAATAATAAGCACATCTTTTTGATTCTTAAAATGCCTTGTGAATGAGGGCATATGATTTGAATAGTTTATTTGTAGCCAAATATTTGCAGGTAATTGTAGGGAATCTCAGTTGAGTGTTAACGCCGTGAGAGTTTGCATAAGTGGCTCCCTCTCCAGGAGCTCTGAGTAAATGCTAACTCCTCGATGGGATAATGTGAGTATGAAACGGAAGGAGAGTGATTATTCACAGTGTCTCTCTGTAGGGCTCCCAAACTCCTGGTGGCTTAGAGATGGAAAGTAAAATGTGTGAATCAAGCTGGGATTCTGACATGGCATCTTCCTGCAGGCAGGTGCCACAGAACACGAGTCTGTTGCTGTCTATGGCAATGAGCACGCAGCAATACGTGAACGAATTGAGCTTAAGGGCCCACCCACTTCAGCTGTCTTTTTATTAGGCAGCAGGCCCCCCCGTAGGAAAGGGACCATAGAGGAAAAGAGTGCAGAGAATCGAGATTTGCTGCTGTCCCAGGTACTAAATCCATGAGCATTTAGACAAACGACCGGTCTCTGAGACCTTAGGGAATTCCTCCCTAAAAAATAAAGCTGCATATACACTAATATGTATAAAATAGATAATAAGAACCTCCGTATAAAAAAAATTACAGTTAATTTAAAAAAATAACAAAAAAAAGATGGAGAACAAATGCTTTACAGGAAAAGAAAAGAAAAAAATAAAAACAAAACCCTATGGATTTGCCTCAAAAGAGAAATAATAAAATAATGTAATAAGGGTGATGTGATATTTATTTTGAAACATTAAAATGCAGTTCATTGTTGAGAAAATCAACTGATAACAATAATAAAGGAACTGAGAGATTTATTTTTAATGAAAACTGCATATTCTCCAAGTTGAGTTTTTATTTAAAAAAGAATTCAATATATCTGTACTTCTATGTTTCTTAAAGAAAGAACCATCTATCAAAATGGCTTTGTTTAGTCTGTTAAAAACAATGAGAACATACTGTATAGCACAGGGAACTCTGCTTAAAGCACTGTGGTGACATGAATGGGAAGGAAGTCCAGAAAAGAGGGCGTATATGTATACGTATAGCTGACTCACTTTGCTGTAGGGTAGAAAGTAACCCAACATTGTAAAGCAACTATGCTCCAATAAAAATTAATTTAAAAAAATAAAACTGCTTGAGAGTTCCTTGAAGATCTAACTCTCTGAATGTGGTTCCTTTTTAAATGAGCAGTCTATGAATGAAGAAGTACACTCAAAATTGTTTTTTCCTTCATTGCAGTATGGTGTGGTAGAAAGGGCACCAACGTGGAAGGCAGACACGACGGGTATGATGTTGGTTGATGGCTGTGAGGCTTTGGACTAATCCCTGCCCCCACTGTAAATGGGAGGTCAGATCATGTCATTGGCTTTCTGTGAGAATTTAAGAGAAATTATGTGGAAAACACCTAGAGAATTCGTTTAAGCAAGTCGATAGGTCAACCTAACAGCTAGCTCCCCAGGTGAGGCCATTCGAGTTCTTGGCATATTGTGTGGGCTGTGAGATTGACTTTGACCCGTTTACATGTGAGCCCATAGACCTCAACTTGGCCATGACATGGGATGCAAATCAGGTCTTCCCCTCTCGGCACCACAAACACTGAAGGCCGAGGCAGTGTTAGCAGTAGTGTGTAAAATAGTACAGTATTCCTATATGCGAAGGCTCTTAAAAGAAAGAACTCCTTTGTGCAACTCTGGGTCCCTGAGAGGCCAGGCCAAGAAGTACTGGTAGAATATAAAACAGAAACACTTCTTAACCTAATACTCTGTTCAGAACATCTGTAGACAGCTGTCGTACCTATGTGAAAAAATTACAGTAAAATATACAGGGCTAGGTAAAGGACATCTCCAGAGGAGAATTGTCATGTTACTTTCTTCTTTAGGAACATGTTTGCAATTTTATGGATAATTTAATCATTTCCAGAAAATGCAGCTCAATTTCTGCCCTGATGATTCTGGGGTTTCCAGAAATGTCTTATGATTTATTTCTTTTTAAAACTCCACTTAGATTTTTCTCTTGAACTAAACCCTCCTAAGTCAGTTACTTGAAGATTAATTTTTTTCTACTACTTTATTTAAGAAACAGTTCTTCAGTTGGAGATCTGGTCTGTCATTTGTTTGTTTTGTTTTGTTGAGAGATCCAAGTTAGGCTTTGTTTTGTTTGACTGTGTTTGCCATCCCAACATAGAATGCCTAAAAGGATTCTTCTGGAGAGAAGCCATCCCATTAATTTTTCTATCATTAGCCATCCCATAGCATATCGTGTTGAATGACCTTGAGGAAAAAGTACGGGAACGCACGCACAGTGACCCAGGGTGGTCGTGAAAAGCAGGGTACGGAACTGGAGAAGCACATTTCCTGTTCGTGCCCGGATCCCAGCCGTGCAGCTTATTCAATAAACCAGGCAATTAACCTCTACAAGCAGGAGAGGTTGGCAGCATCATTACATACTAACAAAGCGAGTTCTAACACAAGGTAGATTTTTAAAACTATCCTTATTCAAATAAGAACTAAATTTCTCCTATAGTAAGAAGACGCTTTGCATGTGAAACCTTAAATGTCCCCAAAAGCCAATTTTCGTAAGACAGTGACACCTTGAAATCTAATTCAATTATTTGTCACGTCTGTTCCTTCTACTAAACTGAGGAAATACATTTAGTTAAATGGGATGTGTTAGTTTTGGTTTTAAAACCTGGAATGATCAATCTTTGGATGATCTCGACGGCATCCTGTATTTTAACAAGCTGCTTTGTATGATGTGAATTCACTTTGTTCTTCGTGATAGAAAAAGTGGAGTCGTAGATGGTGGTGTGTGGG
The DNA here is from genome assembly GCF_003676395.1 of Aethalodelphis obliquidens. Lineage (NCBI taxonomy): Eukaryota > Metazoa > Chordata > Mammalia > Artiodactyla > Delphinidae > Aethalodelphis > Aethalodelphis obliquidens. The sequence continues at coordinate 8,392,384 of NW_020837969.1, forward strand.
ATTCAATGCTAGGAATATAGACTTTGGTTAGAATTCCAGTCGCTTGCCGTGAAATCTGCATCTGACACATCCCTTGATTTCAGGGCTTCACGATTAACATCGCTTGCAAGATGAACTGTAGAATCACACACCAGCCCTGATGGGGGTCTGGCCCCATCAGGGATAGTGTTACCTTGCCTAGTTTAGCTGTCATCTGGTGGGACTTCTTTTAGCCCATGGCCGAGACTGCTGTCCTCCAAGCGGACATACACCGCCCACAGCACATCCCCACCTGCCTGTCCCCAACATCTGGGTCCCATCATTGGGATCAGCTCCACGTGTGTCTCCTGCTAAAACACGACTCTCCCTGCAGGGAAGCAGCAAGCTGGCTTTCATGAGGCGCTTGTGCTGTGCAGTGAATCTCCGATACAATTAGGTTCCAGATATTGATGTATGAGGCCGAAGGCTTCGTGTTCCAAGGGGAGAACATGAGAGCGATGGGTGATGTCCCTGGAAATCGAAGGAGGGGGGAGGACTAAGGATTCACCCCCAAAGGAGGAATTTCAAAGATTTTTGTGGCAACCGGTGATTAGGTTAGCAAAATATGTAAACTCCAGACCTGCATGGTGACCACCTGCAGGGGTCATCACACTCTCGAGGTTACATGTTTTGGTCTCATAGTTAAAATAAAGCCTTAACACTTCACAGTCCTGCGTCTTATGTGTCTCATAATAATTGTGACAGAATTGGGACTTCCCTGGTGGCGCAATGGTTAAGAATCCACCTGCCAATGCAGGGGACACAGGTTCAATCCCAGGTCCGGGAAGATCCCACATGCCGCAGAGCAACTAAGCCTGTGTGCCACACCTACTGAGCCTGTGCTCTAGAGCCCATGAGCCACAACTACTGAGCCACATGCTGCAACTACTGAAGCCCGTGTGCCTAGAGACCATGCTCAGTAACAAGAGAAGCCACTGCAATGAGAAGCCTGTGCACCGCAACGAAGAGTAGCCCCTGCTCGCCGCAACTAGAGAAAGCCCACGCGCAGCAATGAAGACCCAACACAGCCAAAACGAAAACAAAATTAAAAAATGAAAAAAATGAAACAATTGTGCCAAAATTAGGTGTAATCATTTATGGACATGTAGGTCAGTTAAGGAAGTTACTGATAAGATTTTTTCCCAAGAAAATCACTGACTGACATATTCGTGCATCAGTTTACAGTCTCTATTCGAGTTCTGTTATCTTTTTTTTGAACAATAATGTATCAGTAGTATCACTAATACTTTAAAAATCTCCAAGGGAAAATAGTGGCGGGGGGTGGTGGTGGTGGTGTGATGAATTGGGAGACTGGAATTGACATGTATACACTAATATGTAAAATATGGATAACTGATAAGAACCTGCTGTATAAATAAATTAAATAAATAAAAAATAGTCATAAAAATAAATAAGTAAATAAAAAGCTCCTATTTCCTCCACCTACTGTTGATTAGCTACCTTTGCACACCACCAGTGTATCATATAGAAGACTATCTAAAATTAGACTTGGTTCAACACTATAGTGTTCTCAAATTTCTCCAGGAATAGAAGAATTTGTGAAAAATATGAATGATTCAAATACATAAATTTTTCGATGGGAGATCATTGGTTTTAATCTGTTGCCTTCTGTTGGCATGTGGAGTCATAGGATAACAGAAACCAGGTTTTTCTTGAGGAAATAGACCTATTTCATTCCTGCCATTATGTCACCATCAATGTACCCTTCCAAACAGGAGTGAGAGTAAATCAGGTCAGACAGGCGACTTCCAGCTTCCTCCGTCATCTCTGTTCAGTGGAAACGTTTGATGTGTCTTGATGACCATAACACACATTGTTTGCTCCTTTTCTCTGTTTTAGTACATTCAGGGTTCTTCTTAAACACATGGCCTCAGGATGTGGTGGGTTTTCCTTTTGTCATTTATTACTTTGACTTGGTTTGTGGTATATGTGGGGATATCACCGTGACGGGGTCATGAGGAACATGGGTGACTTGGAAAATGCACTTGTGCGGCCAGATATTCACGTTTGGTGTTCCTAGATCTAGAGAATTTAAAATTCCTCATCCTTATTTATGAAGGGATTAAAGCTGCTAATTCTGAGATATATATATATATATTTTTTTGAGATATCTGGTTTCTTTATTTAACAATAATCTTTTTTTTTTTTTAACATCTTTATTGGAGTATAATTGCTTTACAATGGTATGTTAGTTTCAGCTTCACAACAAAATGAATCAGTTATATATATACATATATTCCCATATCTCTTCCCGCTTGCGTCTCCCTCCCTCCCACCCTCCCTATCCCACCCCTCCAGGCGGTCACAAAGCACCGAGCTGATCTCCCTGTGCTATGCGGCTGCTTCCCACTAGCTATCTACCTTACGTTTGGTAGTGTATATATGTCCATGCCTCTTTATCGCTTTGTCACCGTTTACACTTCCCCCTCCCCATAGCCTCAAGTCCATTCTCTAGTAAGTCTGTGTCTTTATTCCTGTTTCACCCCTAGGTTTTTCATGACATTTTTTTTTTTTAATTCCATATATATGTGTTAGCATACGGTATTTGTCTCTCTCTTTCTGACTTACTTCACTCTGTATGACAGACTCTAGGTCTATCCACCTCATTACAAATAGCTCAATTTCGTCTCTTTTTATGGCTGAGTAATATTCCATTGTATACATGTGCCACATCTTCTTTATCCATTCATCCGATGATGGACACTTAGGTTGTTTCCATCTCCGGGCTATTGTAAATAGAGCTGCAATGAACATTTTGGTACATGACTCTTTTTGAATTATGGTTTTCTCAGGGTATATGCCCAGTAGTGGGATTGCTGGGTCATATGGTAGTTCTATTTGTAGCTTTTTAAGGAACCTCCATACTGTTCTCCACAGTGGCTGTATCAATTTACATTCCCACCAACAGTGTAAGAGGGTTCCCTTTTCTCCACACCCTCTCCAGCATTCTGAGATATATATATTTTTTAAGATCACTTCTTTATGCCTCCTGTCAAAAACCTAAGTTCCACACGTGTTCATGTTTCATCCTGTCTCTTTCCCATCCTCCCAACTTTGGTCAAACAGCCAAAAAACTGTTGCTTCACTTGTGTGTTTCAAGCTCCCATCCATTTCCCCTTTTTCCAGGTCCTCTAAAGTTCTACCTTGTGAAAGAGAAAGGGAATTGTATGCAAATTTTAAACTCTATCTGTAAATTCATAAGGGTGCAGGGCGTAAATAGGCTTTTTCAATCAAAAGATGAGAATTTTATACATTCACAGGCCAGGGGCATGACTGGGAATGAGAAAAAAAATTAGCTCTTTCAGACTAGGGCAGATTTGAGCATAAAGAACATGAGACATGTTCTTTTCCTTATAGCAAAATAAAGCCAAGAGAAAAGAATTGGCTTTATTAAATTTACCTTTTACGGTTCTCAAGGTGTGCGTGTGAACACATCCATGGCAGGTGTCCTTCGAGGAAGCTCAGGGCTGCAAGGGGAGCTGGTTGGTGACCCGTCATCGTGGGGAGCGTCCCCCTGGGCTGCACATGCTCAGTGGCCAGCCTGTGAACTGGGTGGGGATTTGCCTCCAATGTCGTTCCTGTTCCTGGTTCAGAGCTTGGTTCTTTTACCATTTATTTCCGTAATGGTTTCATTTCAACAATTGGATTAATTGTCTATACATACCACTGTGTCATCAAGCCCAAATTACTGATTATTTACCCATCGGTTTGGCCCAGTCTAGTTTTAGGTCCTTTATGGCCCCAGTTTGAAATCCCTTGTGAGTTTCCAGGGGTTAAAAACACAGGCTCAAGAGAGATTCCTGGATTTGAATCTTGACTCTGATACTCACCACCTTTGTGGGCTTAGGTAAGTCAGTGAAGATCTCTGAGGCTTAATTTCGTTTACCACAAAACAGGGCGTTATTTTAAGGTTTTCATGAGCATGTGGTGTAGACAATCTCTGAACAGTGACAGGCAGCTGGCAAAATGCCCACGGGGTCAGCTGGTATTAGAGTCAGTGTGCGTGTTAGAACCCAAGTCTAGGAAGGCAACTGGTCATGAACTCTTGAGTGACATATAATGATCACTCATTCATCGTCAGGGCCAGAATCCTACAGCCAGACTTTGGGATGCATTATCGAACCCTCCTTGTCTCCAGGCTCTGTCCTGAGGAACAGCTGCGTGTAGGACACAGATAAGGTCCCTTGTGTGAGTTGACTTTTCTCTGATAAGCCATTTGATGAAATTCTTGAATTCATGTTTTGTTTTCCCAAGTCTCTGAAAATAATTACTAGTCATGTTTATAAAATGCATATATTTTAACAAGGATTTTTTAAGCTCTTTTAATTACACGTAAATTTCTTTTCCTACTAGCCAGCATTTCTAGATTTTCCTTATGCCTGTGTCTGTTCTTGTTTGTGAACTTTACCAAAGCCCTTAAGGTATTTTTACAGCCCTCTGAGAACACACTGGCAGTCATGAAGATGTGTGTAAATGTGGATTACCTTCACTGCCTTAAAAAATATATACCGTTTATTTGAAATAATTCTCCTTTACCCAACTGTTACATAATACTTAAATATTTTAAAGTATATATAACTTTATTAATTTGCCTAATTAAATAACATTGCTAATTATCCCAGTACCTTCTCTTGCCTGTGAACTCAGTAAGCATGGCTGCATTTCTACTATGCACCAGACTCATGGAAAGCCCTTGGTTTCAAAATTGTTGGAAGAGGAGATTCCTCATTTCTGTGTTGGGATGCACAGATTCTTTTATTTCTCTCCTCCTATCTCTGCCTCCTTTTCAGTTGCCTCTGGTTTTTACCCAGACAGAGTCACTCTACGGAGTTTCAATAGGAGAGTCAGGAGAATGTTAGGATGCAGCTAGCGTGGGCTGTCAGTCAGGAGTTACAAAGTGTAAGTGAGGAGTGACCAGTCCACATTGAGTTTCGTCTGTCTCTCTCTCTAGTATTTTTCTCCTTTCTACCTCAATGTGTGTGTTCGTGTGTATGTGTAGGTGGTCCTTGAGTCAAGAGTTTTTGACTTGCTAGTGGTAGGAAAGTCATATGCATTCGCTAGAAGCCGTACTCTGAGGTTTGAATTGCGATCTGTCTCAGGTTGGCGATATGAGGTCCCATCTCTCTCGTGATGCTGGGCAGAAACAGACACAGCTCCTGGTCAGCCGTGCGATCAGGAGGGTGAACAAAGGATGCACTGAAAACCACTGTGTTTTGTACTTCCGGTACAGTGTTTAATAAGTGACATGAGATATTCTGCACTTTTTTTTTTATAATACAGGCTTTGTGTCAGATGAATTTTGCCCAACTGTAGGCTAATGTAAGTGATCTGAGCACCACGTTTAAGGTAGGCTAGGAGAAGCTGATGTTCCTTAGGTTAAGTGTATTAAATGCATTTTTGACTTAAAGCCATCATAAGTTGAAAATATCTTATCAGGGTGTAACCCCATTATAAGTGGAGGAGAATCTGTAATTCTAAATACAGAGTTTCCATCTAACTACCTAACTACTGGATTCAGGTTTCAGTTTTTACAGAAGAAGTTAGATTCACAATTAAGAAGGAAATCTCAATTTAAAAATGTACTTTGTGAGCTACCACAGTGAAATAAATAAATTTGCATATCATTTCCGGTCTTTGAAATACTTTCTCAACATGATTAAGCCCTGAAATGAACTCTAGGGGTCTTTGCCTAATCCCTTTGCTTGCCGATGAAGAAGTCATTCAGGGCCTTGCCTTGTTTATCATAGCTGTGCTGAAATTTAGATGAGCATTAAATATCCTAACCCTCAGATGAGGAAGTAAAGCAGAAAGCCTTTGAGTTACTCTAACGTAGCACAGGGCTTATGTCAAATCTTAACATGGAAAAGTGGCATAGCTGGGGGAAAACAGATTGGAAAGAGATCTTGATAGAAAAATCCTACTAATGGGGACTTCCCTGGTGGGCCAGTGGTTAAGACTCTGTGCTCCTAATGCAGGGAGCCTGGGTTTGATCCCTGGTCAGGGAACTAGATCCCGCATGCCGCAACAAAGATCCCGCAGTCCGCAACGAAGATGCCGTGTGCTGCAACTAAGACCCGGTGCAGTCAAATAAATTAAAAAAAAAAAAAATCCTACTAATGGATTTTGCACTAGGAAGACAATTTCTGGATCCTTATCACTCAGGTGGAGATGAAGTTGATAGCCCAGAAGGCTCAAGAGCAGAGGAAGAGAACGTTGGAGTTACAGTACTTACGGTCATACTTAGGAGTGGAAAATGCTGTTACTACGTTCGTGTCATTTATCAATGATGCTGTTTCTGTGGTCATAAGAGAGTCACACCGAGAGGATGCTAGTTCATGCTTGGGGGCAAAACCTGCTTAGGTTTTTGTTTCTGATAATGTATTATAGACGCTGTAATTATGAAATCACTTGCTCAGCATAGCTTGATGCATTGATAGGAAAAGAGATCAGTGGATTAAATCTTGGCAGATTTGTTGAGAATGTAATTTGGGGAGAATTCATTTTTATGACAGAGTAGTGTTTAGCTGAGAGTGAATTCCGTTAGGAGGAAACTTTTATTTAGCACAGACTAAGATAGGCCAAGTATACTAAATCACCGTAACTGAGCGCAGTTCCTCTCAGGATTCTGGGGAGAAGTAAACTATGTAGACCATGATATGAGCAATAACATGTTTAAGGAAAATAAGATGTTTTTTATGATGTTAGCCTCTTAGGAAGGAAGGGTGTAAGTTAAAGCAAATGCAATGGTTTAATTGCTATATATACATATATAACAATTAATATTAAAATATATGCAATATATAAAGCAATATTAATACTAATATTAATATTAGTGACAAGGCTACTAGAAATCTCATGACGTTCTCAAAATTTAACCAAAGATACTCATGTAAGAGAGACGTAACCCTTTTAGAGGGCAAATAGCTATCCGCCTCTCGCACAAAATCTTGATAAGAAAGTTAAAGACGTGTTAGTCAACTGTGTTTTCTTGTTTTTTTTTTCCCTCCAAGGTTTTCAGTTCTTGTTTTTAAGAGCTCTGTCCAATTACGTACACACACATCAGTCTTCATAGATGTGAAAAAAGCCCTGACACTTCTGGAGTATGTATATTGTTTTCAAAGAACTTGGCATGGACATTATTATTAAATGAATCACAGGTAAAATTTTGAGCTTACTATAGGAAAAAGACATCAGCACATTTGTATGTATCTGTACAACCACAGAGACGTAGATAGACATGCAGATATCTACTGGGCATAGGAACTCTTTATTCCTGAAATTAGCATGGAAAACCATTTCAAAATGGCACCAGTAAATCATTTAGGTATTCCTTCCGCGTTCCTACGCATAAGACAGATAACAAACTACCCAGAATGCCTCTTTAATTCCTAGTAAGCACTAGACAATAGGAAAAGATGCCTTGACTTGTAGACTTAAGGCCTCTGTCTTACTACAAGAGGTTCTGATTTTTCTTTGTATAAAGTTGATTACTCCCCTTGTTCTCTTGTGTGTATAACTTGTGGTTAAGTGAACAGAGTACAACTGAACATGAAATCCTTTCTTAGGCTTTTGTCAATGTGCAATTTTACCAAAATTTTACCAATTTTACCAAACCTCTAGACTTTTTTGGTCTAATAATTGCAGGCTAGAATTGTTGGGAACTCAGTGTTGGGCTAAAATAGTGTAATAAAACCAAATGACTACATGACATTCTTCTTGTTAAATCAAACCAGACTCAAACAGATGTGCTAAGAGCTTTGGGAAGGGGAAAACAAGCAGTACAGTACAGACATATCACATCTGCATTTGTAATTGTTTAATATTAAAAAAGACTTATAGTTTTAACTTTTTAATAAAAACAACGAAGACTTCAAGTATAGTAGCTTCAAATATCTTTGCTGCTGGGCCAATCATAGGACATACTAAAATTTTTTAAATAGAAATTTAAAGAAAGTGTAAAGTATTTAACTTTGGCTTTGCCCAAGAGAAGTTAAATGAAGCTCTCACAGAGTTTAAAATCCAACACGCTTTTTTTAACAGTGGAACTATGCAACAGTTTAAATAAATGTAATGTATGTAAATATATCATGATAAAAATCTGCCATTGAAATTGATACTGTAAGTAGGTTTATAACTTTTATATTAATTGTTATAAATGATATGTTGAACAGAATAGAAAAATAAATAAATGAAATAGGTACTATTTTCATTTAGGAGTGTACATCTCTTGAATGGAGTTAAAACTTCCTCATTAATTTATGTGAAATAAACTGTGCTCACACCAGTCTTGTTGCTGCTGACCTTTTCATTCAATTTCTTATTTTTTCTCCAGCCTCACCACTTCTAATACTCAAGATTATTGCATTGGTATCAGCAGTTTGAGTATCTTGAGTGATAGTGCAGTACACAATATTTTTGGTATATTTCTAAGTGCAATTCATTCTAGTAATTTCTTGCGAGATGGAAGAAGAATAAACTTGTTCGATTCTGAAACTCATGTTTCTACTGAGTGAACAAGCACTGAGAATATAGAAGAGCTGCCCCAAATTGTCCTTACTTTATTTAATAATCACTCATCTTTGACAGGCTGTATCATTTACCCAGATCGCCGGATGTGAGAGGGGAATTGCTTTCTCCCAGTAGAAAATACAGTAAATGAGATTCTATCAGACAACAGGCAGGCAGCTAGAAAAAGACAGGCAGAGGTAGGGGTGTGTGTGGGGGGAGAGAGAGAGAGAGAGAGAGAGAGAGATGGACCTTTGCTACCTATACTTTTCTTCTTTTTTTTTTTTTTGCTGAGAGTGAAATGTTTCTATCACTTTTCTCATACCCATTCCTTTTTGTAATCATTTTCTTTCTCTTCCCACAAATGATTCAATGACGGTGTCAGGTGAAAACCCAATGCTTTGAATAGGATGCTAGGATTGTTTTCAACAGTGGCAACCATGTTTCTGACTTGCACTCTAGGAAGAAGTAGGTCAAATGTGCGTATGTTGTAGGTGATATTGGGTTTGATAGAAATGGGGAGGGAAAGGCAGAGTTAATTTTCTTTCTGTCTTGTTTTCATTGACTTGCCACTGTGTGAACACCATGAGGAGTTATATCTAAAGTGGCTTACAGAGATCTAAAGATACATGGATGGCAGCAAGATAAAATTCTGAAGGAATGCAAATTACAGAATCTACAACGAGGCTACTATAAAAATCCACACATTGCTTAGGGAGGGCCAGAAATTTGGTTCGAAATTTTCTTTTAGTCAACACTAAGCAACTTGAACAGCTCCATGATTTACTAGATGTTAAAAATAAACTGGTTGCCCCTAAGAACATATGTTTCCTGAAGGAAGATAACATTGAAATTTATCCCCAGGGTCCTCATGCAAAGGATACAAATGATGTACTATAGAGATTATCAGCAGATACATCCTCACCAGGGTATTTGTAGAGACTGAAGAGTGAGTTCCTCACTGGTTATTGTTTAGATTCCTCACTCTCAGCTGGTGTGATGGGTAATGGCTATAAACATTGGAACCACAAATTTAGCTCTTGACGGTCTCAGTGATTAACTGAATCAACTCTCCTACCCACCTCAACCAACACTGGACTTCATTCTTTCGTGCTAAAATATGAATGAGTGCATTCCATTTCAGCGAGTTAAAGCAGATCACGTGTGTGTGTGTGTGTGTGTGTGTGTATATATATATATATATATATATATATATATATTTATTATTATTATTTTTTTTTTCTTTTGCCGTACTTGGGCCTCTCACCGCTGCAGCCTCTCCCGCCACGGAGCACAGGCTCCGGACGCGCAGGCCCAGCGGCCATGGCTCACAGGCCCAGCCGCTCCGCGGCATGTGGGATCTTCCCGGACCGGGGCACGAAGCCGTGTCCCCCGCATCGGCAGGCGGACTCTCAACCACTGCGCCACCAGGGAAGCCCCCGCTTGTATATATTTTATCTACCATTGTGTATGTTGAACTTCCTCAAACTTCCAAACAGTAGTCATATAACATTGTTTTTGCAACTCTTAGTATCTTGTTACTTTTTTTCTGAGATAATAGTTTGACTTTTCCCTTCCTATTCATGATTCTTTTAAAAGTTCATTAAAGAAAACATGAATGTGTGTTTATTTTAAAGTGCTACCACGTTATTTGATATCTAAACTTATGGTAATAAATATTAAAACTTCAAAACGGACTACACTAAATAATCGTTTTTTGTTCAGTTAAGTTTTGAATCTAATGAGAGAATGTTTTATTATTAAATACTGTTTTTGTACTAATTGGATGATTTTAATCTGTATATATTTTCTAGAGCACCTCCGTCCCAAGCCCTCCAATCTATTGTTTTATTAAACTTTCAAATTTGAGAAAATCATAGATTTACATGCAGCTGTAAGGAATAACACAGATTTTGAGTATTCTTTACCCAGTTTCTCGAAAGGTAACATCTTACAAAACGGTAGTAGAGGGACACTGCCAGGAAGGGGACACTGAAACTGTCGAGACACGAAACGTAAGATTCCCTCATGTGATCCTTTTATGGCCACGCCCACCTCCCTCCTGTCCCAACTCCCTGCTTAGCTATTGGCAACAAATAACCTGTTCTCCTTTTCAAAAAGTTTGTCATTTCAAGAATGTTAAAGTCATACAGTATGTAATCTATTTCGGATTGCCTTTTTGCCACTCTGCATAATTCTCTGGAGAGTCATCCAGGTGTTATAAATCAATAGTTCATTTCTCTTTATTTTTGAGTAATAGTACATGGTGTAGCTATTCCACAGTTTGTATATCATTCACCTCTTGAGGGATATATGAGTTATTTCCAGGTTTTGATTATTAAGTGTATGTTTATGTGTATATATATGTATACGTATATATATTCATATATATTCTTGTACAGGTTTTGTGTGAGCATAAATTTTCATTTCTCTGGGGTAAATACTGCCCAGGAGAATAATTGCTTGGTCATCTGATAATCGCATGTTTAATTTTTTTTTTTTTTTTACATCTTTATTGGAGTGTAATTGCTTTACAATGGTGTGTTAGTTTCTGCTTTATAGCAAAGTGAATCAGTTATACATATACATATGTTTCCATATCTCTTCCCTCTTGCATCTCCTTCCCTCCCACCCTCCCTATCCCACCCCTCCAGGCTGTCACAAAGCACCCAGCTGATCTCCCTGTGCTGTGCGGCTGCTTCCCACTAGCTATCTATTTTACGTTTGGTAGTGTATATCTGTCCATGCCACTCTCTCGCTTTGTCACAGCTTACCCTTCCCCCTCCCCATATCCTCAAGTCCATTCTCTAGTAGGTCTGTGTCTTTATTCCTGTCTTACCCCTGGGTTCTTCATGACATTTTTTTTTCTTAAATTCCGTATATATGTGTTAGCATACAGTATTTGTCTTTCTCTTTCTGACTTACTTCACTCTGTATGACAGGCTTTAGGTCCATCCACCTCATTATAAATAGCTCAGTTTCGTTTCTTTTTATGGCTGAGTAATATTCCACTGTATATATGTACCACATCTTCTTTATCCATTCATCTGATGATGGACACTTAGGTTGTTTCCATCTCCAGGCTATTGTAAATAGAGCTGCAATGAACATTTTGGTACATGACTCTTTTTGAATTATGGTTTTCTCAGGGTCTATGCCCAGTAGTGGGATTGCTGGGTCATATGGTAGTTCTATTTGTAGTTTTTTAAGGAACCTCCATACTGTTCGCATGTTTAATTTTTTAAGAAACTGTCAAACTGTTTTCCAAAGTGGTTCTGCCCACTAGCGATATATGAGCAATCCATTTTCTCCACATTCCAGCCAGTATTTGGCATTGTCACTGTTTTTCATTTTAGCCATTCTGAATAGGTGTGTAGTGATATTTCTTTGCGGTTTTAATTTGCATTTCCCAAATGAATGATGGTGTTGAACATCTTTTCATGTGCTTATTTGCCATCTGTATATCCTTTTAGATGAAACGACACTTTGGTTTTTGCCTGTTTTCTAATTACATTATTTGTTCTTTTGCTGTTGAATCTTTAAAGTTTTTTTTTTTATATATTCTAGGCACATGTCCTTGTCAGATACATGGTTTGCAGATATTTTTTAGCAGTCTGTAGCATGTCTTCTCATTTCTTAACTGGGTATTTCACAGAGCGAATGGTTTTAATGTTTATCACTTTTTTCTTTTATGGATTGTGCTTTTGGTGTCCTAGGAACTCTTTGGCTAGTCCAAGATCCTAAAGATTTTCCCCTATGATTTCTCCTAAAAGTTGTATATTTTTACATTTTACGTTTATGTCTGTGATCCCATATTGAGTTAACTATTCTGTAGGGTGTTAGACTTTGGTCTAGGCTCTTTTCTGGTTGTTTTTGCCTGTGGACTTCCAGTTGTTTAAGCGCCATTTGTTGAAAGGCTTTCTTTGCTCCACTGAGTTGCCTTTGCACCTTTTCAAAAATTATTTGGGCATATTCATATGAGTCTGTTTCTGACTTCTCTGTTTTGATACACTGATGGATTGGTCTGTCCCTCTGCCAGTACCACATGGATTTGGTTACCGTAGCTACAAAATAGGTCTTGAAAACAGGTGTACTGATTCCTCCTATTTTATCCTTTTTCAAAATTATTTAAGCCACTCTATTTTTTTTTTTTTGGCTTTCCATTTAAATTTTACAAGAATCTTGTCTGTGTCTAAAAAAAAATCTTGCTGGGATTTTGATAGAAATTGTCTTAAACCTACATATAAGTCTGAGGAGAATTGACATCTTTACAGTGTTCAGTCTTCCAGTCTATTAACATGGTATATTGCTCTATTTAATTTTTTATTCATTTCTTTCTTCAGCATTGTACAGTTTTCAGGACACAGTTTTGTACCTGTTATATATAAGTGTTCTTTTGGCGATTGTAAATGGCATTGTATCTTTAATTTTGGTGTCCACATGTTCAGTGCTAGCATGTATAAATAAAATTGAATTTTGTATGTTCATTATATATCCTGGGCAGTTGCTAATTTCAAGTATTAACTCTAGGAGTTTTCTTATAGATTCCTTGGCATAATCTATGTAGCTAATGGTGCAAATACAGTCGATTTTATTTCTTCCTTTCTGATCTGTACGCATTTATTTCTTTTACTTGGCTTATTGCACTGGCTAGATCCTCTGGCATATTGTTGAATAAAAGTGGTGAAACCATACCTTTTTGCCTGTTCTCAGCCTTAGGGGGAAGCATTCAGTCTTCCCCCAATAAGTATAATGTTAGATGTAGGTTTTTTTATTTTTTATTTATTTTTTTTTTTACAGGTACTCATTGTGAAGTTGGGAAAGTTTTCCTCCATTCATATATATATTTTTTCTTTTGCGGTACACGGGCCTCTCACTGTTGTGGCCTCTCCCGTTGTGGAGCACAGTCTCCGGACACTCAGGCTCAGTGGCCATGGCTCACGGGCCCAGCCGCTCCGCGGCACGTGGGATCTTCCCAGACCGGGGCACGAACCCATGTCCCCTGCATCGGCAGGCGGACTCTCAGCCGCTGCGCCACCAGGGAAGCCCACTCCATTCATATTTTATTGAAAGTTTTTCTCATGATTGGATGCTTAAATTAGTCAAATGCTTTTTCCTACATAGAATATTACAATCCTGTGATTTTATTCTGTAGCTAGTTATTATGGCAGATTACGTTGATTGATTTTTAAATACTGAACTGTATTTACGTTCCTGGAATAAACACCCCTTGGCCTTATTGAATAACTGTTATCTATTGCTTACTTCTGTTTTCTCTTATTTTGTTAAGGCTTCCTATATCTGTATTTATGAGGGATATTGGTCTGTTTCTTTCTCTTTTTTTTTGGTGCTGCCTTTGTCTGTCTTTGGTAACAAGGTGTGTTAGCTTGGTCTGCACAACAAAATACCATAGATTGGGTGGCTTCAACAACAGAAATGTATTTTCTCACATTTCTGGAGGCTAAAAATCTGATATTAGTTTGTAGTACGGTCAAGTTCTCATGAAGACTCTCCTCCTGGTTCGTAGACCTCTGTCTTCTGGGTGTGCGAGCACATGGCCTTTTCTTAGTGCAGGCATGTGGCAGCGTCAGAGGAAAGGGAAGAGAGAGTTCTTCTTTGTCCTCTTCTTATAAGGCCACCAGTCCTGTTGGATTAGCATCCCATCCTTATGAACTTGGTTCATCTTAATTACCTCCTAAAAGCCTTATTTATGGTTACTAAAGGGGAAACGTGGGGGAAAGTGATAAATTAGGAGATTGAGATGAACATACATACACTACTATACATAAAATGGATAACTAGTACCTACTGTACAGCACAGGGAACTCTACTCAATATTCTGTAATAACCTGTATGGGAAAATAATCTGAAAAAGAATGGATCCATATCTACAAATAAACTGATTCACTTTAACACAACACTGTAAATCAACTATACGCCAATGAAAATTGAAAAAATAAAGAAATGACAAGTACAGTTACATTGGGAGTTAGGGCTTCACCATGCAAATTTTGGAAGCAACAATTCAGTCCGTAGCACAGAGTAATAATGGCGCCATGAAATGCGTAAGGAAGTGTTTTATCCGCTTCTGTTTTCTGGGACAGAGTGCGTAAAATTGTTAATTCTTTACATGTTTGGTAGATGTCTCGGTGCATTTAGGTAAATGCCTTAGTACGTATAACAGATACCATAGACTGGGTGGCTTATAAAAAAACAAAAATTTCTCACGTGTGGTTCTTGAGACTGGGAAGTCCAAGGTCAAGGTGCCCGCTGTTTCAGTGTCTGCTGAAGGCCTGCTTCCTGTTCAGAGACAGCGTCTTCTTGCTGTGTCCTCACATGGCAGAAGGGGCAAGAGAGCTCTCTGGAGTCGCTTTTATAAGGATACTTTGCCCTCATGATCTAATCACCACCCAAAGGCGCCACCTCCAAATACCATCATGGTGGGGATAAGGTTTCAACATATGACTTTGGGGTGACACAGACATTCAGTCTATGGCAGAAGAATTCTTCTGTAAAACCACCTGGGCCTGGACTTTTCTTTCAGGGGAGTTTTAATAGTTATAGTGTAACTATTAAATGTTACATTACATTAACATTTACATTACAGTAAATGTAATGTAAATGTTATTCACATTTTCTGTTTCATCGAGTAAGCTGTGGTCATTCGTTGTGTGTGTGTGTGTTTTAAGGAAGTAAGCAGTTTCACTTTTGTCAAATTTATGGGTGTAGTTTTTAGAGCATTTTTTTCATATCTGTGGGGTCTCTAGTAATGTTTGCTATTTTATTCCTGTTATTAGATATTTATCTAATCCCCCTCTTTATTCTTATCCCTATTCTTATCTCTATTTATTCTTATCCCCCTCTTTTTTTTTTTTTGGTCATTTCTGCTACATGTGTTAATTTTGTTGATCTTTTCCAAGAATTAGGCTTTGTTTCATTGCTTTTCTGTTTTCATTTCCAGTGATTTTGGCATTTATCTGTAATTTATCTGTAATTTCTTGCCTTCTTGCTTTAGGTTTATTTTACTCTCCCTTTTCTAAGCTCTTGAGATGGGAGCTTGGATTACACATATAAGAATTTTCCTCTTTTCTAATGTATGTTTTCAGTGTTGTTAACTTCCCCCTCAGCCCTGCTTAGCTGAGTCTTACAGATATTGATATCTTGTGTTTATGTTTCATTCAGTTTAATGTACTTTTAAAAACTTCCCTTGAGACTTCTTTGATCCATGGATTATTTAGAAGTGTTTGCTGGTTGACAATTGTCCTGTCATTTTTCTCTTATTAGTTTCTGGTTTGATCCTGCAACTACAGTGGTTGTAATTAGGCCTTTAATACCATAGACTTACTGGCAAGACAGAGTTTCTCCCCCTGGAAATGAATGTTCAGGTTGATTTTTTTTATTTTTATTTGAGTCAGAAGTTTGTGTTCAGACTACACTAAACCATGCAACTGTAGACAAACTAATTAGTAAACTTTAGTTAAGATATAAATTGAAGCATCTCTTTAACCTTTAGAAAAGCTATTTGTTTGTAAAGCATTATATTTTACATTATATTATTATTATATTATATATAATATATATATTATATAATATATAATATATATATTATTATATATTATTATTATATTATTATAGTAGTTCACTCCTTCAGAGTTCTTTCTCATCATTAAGATTTCTTAATATATCCCAACCTAGTTATAATTGAAACACATATCTTAAAATCCAAAAGATTTGTCTTGAAAACCAAATATCAAAGTCAGTTCGTTTGACCTGAGCTCAAGGTAGTCATTGATTTTTATTTCTGACGTTGTGACTAGGATTTGTTTTCTTTTCAAGAGAAACCGATTTATTGGGGGGTGGGAAGATAGTAAGAATAAGCACATTAATGATGAACTGGGACAGCACACTATCTAATAAGTTAAGAGAAAAATAAACTCAAAAGCACATGCAGTGTTACATTGTTTCGCATAGCAGGTGTAAGGATGACTGCACTGTTGTAAGTTCTGTGCGCTCTCTTGAGACAATGGTGTATTGTACATGTCCTTCAAGAAAAAAAACCTTTTCAAAAAGTGTTTAAATAAGCAAACTCTATCCTTGAACATGCTTCATTTCAGTTGCCTGGCAACACCTGGTATATGGTTCATGCAACTGTGCAGTGACTTATGTGAAATCAACAGGCCACAGTGGAAAGAGGAATTGAATGACTTCATCAAATAAGCTTCAATAACAAGTTCATGCTTTTTGACTGTGTTCATCTCTTTTTGAAATTTAGGTTGTCGGGATTTCAGCTTCCTTCCTGCATCGTCAGCACCGGCTCCATCCTTACTCTGTGGTTCACGACAGACTTCGCCGTGAGTGCCCAGGGCTTCAAAGCTCTGTATGAAGGTAGGATGCGCCTTGTGCACTGCACACACCCACCTTCCAGATGACCTCACACTGAACATTGTCATGCAGACGGAAGCTGCTATTTCAGAGGTGGTTTAATGGTGCAAACGTTTGACTTCTGTGCTTTGTTGATGGGAGAACACTATTTACTACAATGGCCCAACATCCTATAGCACAAAACGTGTGTTGACAATTTTCCTTTACTGGTAGAAATTTTGATTGGAAGAGTGGTTTTTCTGTTGACATGTGGTAGAGACGTTTTGAGAATTTAGAATACTAATTGATAGAGCTCCTTTTCTGTGAAGAATTAATTCTTAAGGCAGACATGTTTTCTTAAAATTATTGTTGGACAGTGATACTCAGAGTTGGTGCTTAGGTAAAGGGAATTCCATTGCGTGAGTTTTGGTTGGCAGAGTGGAAACTTTTCATGGAGAAAATGATTTCAGTTTGACTGTTTGGTGCTTGCAAGGCATCAGGAGTGAGTTTTGTTTTGTTTCTGTTTTTTGGTGTTTTCGGATTTTGTGCCAACGTGCCCTTAGGGTCTTGCTGTCATGGGTGACTGTTTGGGGCAGAAATTTTAAAGAGATAGAAGAGAGTTCAACCTTTGGCAGAGGGAATAATACAGATGATCACTTTGCATTACTAATACGGTAAGTGTAAATGCTGAGGTCTCTTTAGTCTTGTTTCACATAGACACTTTAAATTTTCTTTCATGTGTAATACAAAATCTTTTATTTTTAACATGAACTCTGAAGCCCATGAATTGAAAAGGACTGTGGGTAAGGGATAGTCCAATTCCTATTTACAACACACACTGTTCACTTAACGAGCCTTTCTGGGTTCAGTCACATCTGTGTGTGTTCTTCTTTGGAGTGTTCCCTATACCTGGGCAAAAATCATTCTTCGTGGAAAGATAAAATCTACATGTGCTTTGTGCAACTGAACTTAGCTACTATGCAATTATCAGAAAATACAAGGGTAGAGTGTCCTCTTTGCACAGTAAAATAAACAGAGCCATTTATCCTTTCATTTAAAGTCTCATGTGGAATGATGCTTAGTATTGTATACTCTTCTGACTCCAGTTCATCCAGGCCACTGCAGTTATATATAAACCTGCATCAGTGGCCTGAAAGGGTAACTCATCTTGAAGTATATTACTGATTACCAGGGGATAATTGAATCTTTGGAAGAGTAACAGGCTAGTTTAAGATTAATAGGTGCTGTTAGCTTTCAAATTTGCTTGTATCTACCACTTCCTGTATACCCTAACTTCACAAAATTTCTTTTTCGCTTAACATTACAAAAGTGTTTCTGAAGCGATCTGTACTAGGTACTGTGAAACAGAACTTGTCCAATCAGCATATATGGTGTTTGCTCAGAAGGTAGATATGGCTTCAACATTTGAGAAACCTTGGCAATTTTCCTGCCCTTTCTAAGTTGATCTTTGAACATCATGTTTTATTAAATTTCGTAAGATAAATGTTGCAGAAACTACCGATGCTGGGAGATTGCCAAATGAGTAATTCTACTGAATCTTTCCCGGCTATTGTTGGTGTTAGTGGTTGTCATCATGGTATAATAAAAAATGACTGAGATTTTCTCTGTTGGGAAAGTGTTTATGAGTTATTAACAAAATTGGGAAAATGACAAGAAAAGTAAGCAAGGTCATGAGTCCAATGTATTTTTTCAATTGTTGATGTGTGAAGATGCAGTTTTTTGAAATTTGTGTTTTCAATAGTGACATTACAATATAGTCTGATATTTACAAGTGAATACAGGTCATTATTTTGAAAGAAAAAAAACTATTAAAATAAAAAGTACTTTGTCAGCAAAACAGAAATTGTATAAAATATTCAATATCTTTATTTGTAAAATAGTTCTCAATTAGCTTAAAGGTCTACTGAGAAAATAAATTTGTACTATCTGGAGAAATAAAGTTAGTCTAAACAGAAGATTAAAGACTAGACAATTTATCTAGAAGAGACTAAAGCTTTCACTGTAGATATCAGCTGACTTATCAATGGTATCAGTTCCCACAGGGAATTTAGACATAATTGTAACTTACCCATGTAATGGTCATGAGGAAAAGTGAGATTTTTATTGAGCAGTGTATAAAATATGTAAATACACTTATTCGGATATAATATTAAGCGGAAGCAATGATAATAGAAAAATTTTTTTTCTCTAGTTCTTAAACCATTACTAATTTATCTAATTAAAATTAGTAATTATTTAGTATTACCATATTGATGTTTAAATTTCTAATTTTCATTTATTTGCTTGAATTGGAGAAAGTCTTCCAAATTTAAAAAATCTGTCTATACAAAATAACCTTTATAATAAACTTAATCAGGGAACTGAACTTTATAGTTTGCTGATGGTACTTTGGACTGGTACATTGCATAAATTATTATTCATACATGGAGATATTAAGCTACCTAAGGAGTATGGAAACAATAAATTAAAATATTCTAATTGATGCATTCGGTTGTTGAATTTAACGCTGGATATTAAATGGAAATACTTAGAAATTTCACACTAACATTATTCACATACAGTAATTAGCTCTCTAAATAGTAAGTTTATAGATTGTTGATGAAATCAACATATTTTAACCCATAAATACAGACTAATAAAATTGAAATTACTAATTTAGTAGGGTGTTTTATAATGTTATATTTCCTAGTTCCGTCACTGAACGTTATTCTTCGTGATCAACCAAAGAATTTGCATAATTTTCTTTGGTAAATTTATAACAAAAAATATTAGGATTACACATAATTTACAATGAGATGATTACTATCAAAATTCCTACATTTGTCCAGTATTGAAGTCCTATGTGTATAAATAGTATTCATTCATGTATTTCTATTTGCCAACTTTCTTTCATCAAGATCTCAGTTACTAAAATAAAATTATTTTTGTCATCAAGTTTATGATTTAAGAAAAAAATCATATAGGAGGTTGGAAAATTGACATGACATGTCAGGACGTGACAGATATTATGTCATGACAAACGTGTGACAAGGCAGTCATTAGACTTAAGGACAAAGAGAACAAATCCATTTGGTGACATGGGACAGTCCCGAGATTATGCCCCAAAGAACTTGTCACTCTGATGCTCTTTTTATTTTTTCATTTTTTAAGAGGGAAGCCTTCCTCTGTTTTAATGCTTTTTCTTACTGGTGACAAAGTGAACTAAGCATTAGAAACACTAGTGAATATGTGATGAAAACCCTTCAACTCCCAATTTTTGGTTCTGAAGTCTGATTTATTTTTAAGTGACATTTCTCTTGTTAATGTGCATCTTTATTTTTATCCTGAATATCATTTCAAATGTTTCATGAATTACTTGGTAATTTTTCATACATTGACTTTTCATAATTTTAGTATTGGTTATATTTTTTAAATTTAGTTTTTTACCAATTATTTACTGTAATTTAGATGGACTTTTTAGATATTTTTGCAAGTGAAATAAGCTTCTTTGACATTGATTGTATTTTGATAATCCAGTACTTTGTGTGAAATAGAACTTTTGTATATTATAGTACTTGTACTTGAATAGAAAGCCCCAACTCTGTGATTCAAATTAATGAGTCCAAAGTGTATTCACTAGAATAAATACTTTCTTCTATAGAACATTTCTCGATAGTGTAGGGCAATTCCATTGATTGGGAATTAAATTGGCCAAGGCTTTATCCATGAGATGACAGTTTTTGTAAAGAAATTGAAATGAAGATTTAATGCCTATTTTGCCACAGATATTTACATTTGCAATAGTTGTTTGGGTAGGCGAAGGAAGGCTAAACTGGTTGCTTGTCTAAGGCAAAGCTGATAGAAATGGTAGGAATCTATTCTCTTTAAGATTTCTTTAAAAATGCTGGCTGATGTGGTAGTTGAAAAGGGAAAAATTTTAGCCACGAATGTAGACAGTCAAATACTTTGTTCATAAAATACTAATTTTACAATTCAACATTTATCTCCCCTTCCCATGGTGCCGTATTTGAATATATTGGCCTTAAATATTATGCATGAAATCTATAAGAATCTGACAGTTTAAAAAATCTGTTTTAAAAGAAATACCGCCAGTGTAGCGAGGAGGAATTTGACATTACTAAATAGGAAAAATTTGCTTGTGACAGGAAATTGTTTTTGCATACCAAATAGCTCATTAGTTGGAGTGAGAAAAATGGTTGCCCACGAAGATGCTTTAAGAGACCCCCTTGGGTTATAAAATGCTATTCTAAAGGAATTCTTCTCTTTCAGTTTTTTTTGTCTTAAAATTATTCATTTTATCAATTATAGCATTGTCCTGCTTACTAAGGTACATGTATCTGTATGGATGAATACATAAATAGTAAATAAGTGGATGATAGGTAGGTAGGTACATAGATGAAAGAGATAGATGAATAGATAATCAGTAGATAAAATAGTTAATAGATTGGTAGGTAGATAGACACTTGGTAAATAGGTAGACAGGTAGATAGATGGATGCATGTGCCCAGTATGGTATAAAGTCTTATGTACATTTTCTTATTAAATCTTCAAGATTCCTATAAGCAATGTAAAATTACCTAATATTATGGGATAGAGAAAATTAGGTAGTGACCTATAGTTATTTAGTTTGCCAAGACCTTATAACTACTAAATGTGAAAGGGGAAATTCAACAAGTCTATTTCCAGAAATTGTAATTCTTAACCACTTACTATAAGTTCTCTCATATAGTTGTTTATTTGTTTCCATGTATGAAAATACATACATATGAATACATGCATATTATCACGTGTGTATACACAATTACATATATACACACATACACAAGTGTATACATGATATACACATGGAGAATATACGTAAGTGCTTATGCACACACAGATTTACTCATTCATTCTTTCGTTTATTTACTAAGCTTTTATTGATTAATAATGAGTAATAATCTGAGTAATAATGAGTAATAATTGAGTAATAATCTGCTAGCATCTAGCAGATGCTAGAGACCCAATACTGAGCTAAATGATAGGAATACAAAGATGGTGACAAGAATGGTGTCTGTCCTGAAGGACTAGTAGGGGAACACGACAAAATTGAGTAGAACAGAGCGTGTAATAAGTAGACACGGTGTTTGACACGATTGGGCGGAAGAGGGAAGGTCAGGTGTACTTGGGGACAGGTAGAGTCCTGACAGAGTTAATGCTTGGGCTGTACCTCAAATACAGTGTTTACCGTGTCGACTTTGTATCAGTCATTGGATAGAAGTTCTGCAGGAAGATGGGTCATCAGGGGATCTTTCTGAGTGAGGAAGAATCACAGGCAAGACTATGGAGAAAAGCATTTACCATCTTTAAGAACCGTAGGAAGTTTCCTGGGTCCTGCTTAGAGTTCACGGTGGGCCTGGAGCATGGCCCCTCTGGCTGGCCTCGCAGTGAGGGGGCTGGGTTGATAGTGTTTCTCACAGGGAACACTTCCTCTGTGAGATCCTCAGGGAGAAGGCTGAATTCATCTCACTGGACTGTTACATAAACGGAAGCGTTTTTGTTTGCATGGGCTTCCATTTTACGAGTTTGTCACATTTTGGCTTTTTTTTTTTTTTTTTTTTTTTTTTGCGGTACGCGGGCCTCTCACTGTTGTGGTCTCTCCCGTTGCGGAGCACAGGCTCCGGACGCGCAGGCTCAGCGGCCATGGCTCACGGGCCCAGCCGCTCCGCGGCATGTGGGATCTTCCCGGACCGGGGCACGAACCCGTGTCCCCTGCATCGGCAGGCGGACTCTCAACCACTGCGCCACCAGGGAAGCCCACATTTTGGCTTTTAAATCATGATTGTGATGCCCAAAACGTTTGCAGAGAGAAGAGGAATAAGGTGGATTAAGTGGTTTGTGAACTCTTGAAGCACTTTTAACTTGAGCAATTAGATGGCACGTATCATGCCTTCTCTTGTGGTCATTTCTGTTTGCATCCTTGAGGGCAGTGAGGGGCTCCAAGGAAAAATTTGAATCCTTGACATTTGGCACAAAGTAAATATTCAGAAATATTGTTTGATAAAAATTCTGTACTCAATCCTAGCTTAATTTCAGCCGGTAGTTCATATGTCTTTCCCTCAAAACCTAACAGATGAATTGCTAATAAGTGTCACAGTTAACGGATTTGAATTTGATTTTCTCTTTGGTTAACACATCTTCTCATCTAGAAGTTCCTAAACACACACACACACACACACACACAAAACACTGAAATGGTTTAAAGATAAAGAGTTTAGGTGACCCACAACATATACAAGCATTCCTTAAATAATGGACTCAATACAGACCCTTAAATGAAACCTGTAAAAACTTAAAGTGGATTAATTTCATTTATTATATATTTATTTTGGGGAAGCAAATGGGCTTCATTTTCATAAACTACTTAGAATTTCACCAGAGAAACATGAATCTTGGCTACAGTTCTCACCTTTCATCCTAGTTTCACTAAGTAATTAACTCCGGAGGTGGGTGGGTCTTCTTACTGAGAGTATGTTTCTTGTTCACTGAATGTATTTGGCATTTCCCTCTGACACATCCCTCCAGCGGAATCTTCTTTCCTTTAACATCCATGGATCTGGATTTAGAAAGAGCAGCTAGATTATTACCCTTCAAGCTCAAAGCTTTATTTAGGATGTCAGGGCTGATTTAGTTCTCCCTTGAAGTGCTTATCCAAACTCAACCTGAATTAAAGTGTGGAATGTGAGTGACCCACCTGGCAGGAGAGAAACATTCCTGATTGGAGAAAGTGGTGGCAGAGCAACAACTGCTAGCTCTCCATCAGCCAACACTGTAACATTATTTTGGATTTATAACAATTACGGAGGCTGAAACAAATGGGAAACTTCTCGAATCACTTTCCTCTTGACTATTAGATACTCTGTGTTAGTAAACCCAGGTGAGGACACACCTTCCTGAGGACACATTTCACCTGGCTGTAGAGAGCAGAGCAGTTGGTCCTCATATCTGTCCTTCCCTAGGCTTAGTTGCCAGAGCCTGGGTACCCATTTTTTGTCTTGATTTGCAGGGGTGTTCAACAGTAGGTCCCCTAGGACCATTAGTCAAAGGTTTTGGAATGGCACTCGAAATTAATTACTGCTGTTAGTCACATGAATACTAACACCTCCAAAACGTGCAGAGATAGGAGAGAGGTATGACTTTCCGAAAGTTCAACTTTAAGTCCATCAAATGATGGGTCAGAGCAGACAGACGGAGAGCCGCCACCAGGAAGTGCGTGTAGGTAATGTAGAAAGGCTGGTGTATAACCGATGGCTATTGACATTTCTGGTGAAAGAATGAAGATGGAATAAGTGCCAGAGGCAAAGCCACGTCCAGTGAAGCTCGGCCAGGAGGAGAGGGATGCTCTGCCTGCAGACCTCTGAGCCCTTCGGTCCACCGAGCACCATGCCTGCTGTGGGTGTGGCCAGGAGTTGAGGTGGGCCATTCGCCAGTGCAAGGCGCTCCCTGCTCTGGGTCCCATGCTGTGTATGACTTTCTCCATTTGAGAGTCGTGGATATCTCACTGTCTGTGAGGTTGAGGTTGTGAGATTACATGCATAATTTGGTACGTAGACTTCATAGACTTCCTCCGGATCCAGTTCTCAATCGGATCCAGTTCTCAATCGTTCCATAACTACCGTAAAGGTCAAAATGCCTTCTGTTAGTTGATGGTATCAGCTCTGCTCCCTTGAGGCATCAGAGGTTCTTCAGTCTGGTTGCTGTTGCTTATCTTATTTCTTGTTTCTCTTGTTTTGATTCTGCTCCTGTAAGCAAAGCTGGGGTTACCATTTGGCTTCGTATATGGGCCCGGAGTGCTGTGGTATGGGGTTAGGGCTGTCCTGTCAGTGCAAATCGTCTGGTTCCTGTGGATTGTAATTTATTAATTTGGCATTTTGATATGTTTTGTGAACTTAATTAATGTGCATTTACCCTGGAGACACGAATCTTCTTTCTGTGCACTGCAAAATCCAGTTTCTGATTCAGTAGGAGTGGATCATTGCGAATCCGTCAGATCATAAAATCTACAGTGAGATCTATTGAGTGATATTAAGTCAGTTCTTTTACCCTGGCGAGACACTAACACGCACACACTCTCGCAGACTCCCCCTCACACTGTTTATATTGTCAGGTACAATTTCCCTTCAGACATCATCCTAAGAAAACATCTTCTTCAAAGTACTCAACACCGTTAAAAAGACTTAGTTTTAGTCTTATATATATTGACCTAAGAGAACATCCATCATACAAGGAAGTGAAAAAAATGCAGTATAGGGACTTCCCTGGTGGCACAGTGGTTAAGAATCTGCCTGCCGATGCAGGGGACACGGGTTCGAGCCCTGGTCCGGGAAGATCCCATGTGCCACAGAGCAACTAAGCCCGTGCGCCACAATTACTGAGCCTGCGCTCTAGAGCCCGCGAGCCACAACTACTGAGCCCTCGTGCCACAAGTACTGAAACCTGTGTGCCTAGAGCCTGTGCTTTGCAACAAGAAAAGCCACCACAGTGACAAGCCTGCGCACCGCAACTAAGAGGAGCAACCGCTCGCCGCAACTAGAGAAAACCCGTGCGTAGCAATGAAGACCCAACGCAGCCAAAAAAAAAAAAGAGCAGTATAATCCCATTTCAGTCAAAAAAAAAGTTTTAAAAGTACTTGTGTAACTGTGTGTGCACACATACGTGTGTATGTGTGTGTGTGTGTCCATCATCCTTATATATGTATAGCATACACGATACGAGTATTCAGAAAAGTATAGGAGGATACCTGAATTTTAATAAACGTTACTTTGGGAGTCATTGGAATGCTTAAGAAGAAGTATTGCTTGATTTTTCTATTATTGAGTTATTTAGCTTGTTGCAATGAATATTTAAAAAATTAAGTAATGAACATCATAAAGGAGAAAATCTGTAGATGATGTTAGAAATTAATATTCTTAAATGGATCTATGGCTCTCACCTGGAAATAGAATACAAAGTGGGACCAGGTAATTAAAAGGCCTTCAATATTGTTTTCAAATGGCTGAGTTCATAGGTTCTAAGGTCAGCGCTGTAGCTGAATTTTTTCTTTTAAAAATAAGGGAAAACAATGCGTACTTACTAGAAAACTACACACAGAAATAGTAGTCTGTCTAAAAGGGACTTAATAAAAGACAAATTAATTCCATAGAAAAGGCATCTTTAACAAAATAAGGATTGGTTAATACCTGACCTCCCAAAATGTAATGCTACTTGCATGTCTTAATATATTTCCTCATGATCATAATTTAAGTTTTATCCTTTGTACCCACTCATCTCCCAAGATTTTTCTCTTACTTTTTTGTTGATTTTTCCCAATAATATCTTGTGTCATAGACAAATTTCTAAGCTAATATGTGTATGTATTTGGTAATAAGTAATCTCAGGTAATGTGTGCAAAAAATGAGCATTATTTAAAATGAAGTTTATAAGCAAAAATAATGTTAGATGATTTTCCTCTTAACAGTCTCTCTTTTTTGGCTATCATGGGTCTTTAATGAGCCACTCAGTACACTAGAAATTAGACAACCTCTCTATTTAAACACCCTCAGGCCTTGGCTATCTACTATTCGGGTACTAGAAATGGGAAATGTTGGCAGAATTAATTACTCAGATGTTTACATGTGGATGGTGCATAGATTCTGAGGTCTGGGTTTAACCCAGCTTCCCAATCGCTATGAGTGTGACCATTGGATAAGTTACTTAAGCACTTATTGTATCAGATTCCTCACTTGCAAAATAAAAAATGAAAAGTACCAACCTCACAGAGTTGTTACGAAACTTACAGAAGATAAGCTCTTTAAACCATGTGGCTCTGTCCCTGGTATATAACACTTTTAATTTATTCTTCCAGCTCTGCAGTATTGGCATAGAAGCTGACCTCAAAAAGTGTCATGTATGGTTATTTCTTCTAAATTAGGAATTATATAAGCTTCCTTAATGCTTATATCCTTCCCGCTTTGTGCTGATTTCCCGTTTGCCATCTTATTCTTGGGACACTTCTGTCTACCTCGGTCCCAACTTCTCTATGCTTCGTGTCTCTTCAGCTTTTTTTGGTACACAGTTAAAAAAAAAAAAAAAAGGCAAACATGAATGGTTCCATGTTTTTTTAAGTGAGGGTGCAAAAAAACAGATGCATCCCTGGTAAATTGTTGAGTGGCTCTTTCTGGTTTTAGGACAAGCTGTGTACATTGTAGAGAGTGTAACTTCAACATTTTTCTCAACTCTCAACTCAAGTAGGTAGGCATTTTTACGCTTCTTTTGTTGTTGATTTGTTTATTCTCTAGTCTACAATGAGAAGAATATAGGATAGAGATCCCTGAGGAAAGGTGAAATTACATTTTTTATACTAGCTACTGGTTATAGGAGAAGATGGGAAAGAGTGAGACTGATTTGAATTATAAATAGAAAAGCACACAAGCATCCGTGGACTGAAATCAAAAGTATCCAAGGATGCTGGAAATGAACATGATAAATTAGGACAAAAATAGATTACAATTTGATAAATCAAAATCACTTTAGTTTTGGGGAAGCAGACCTGCCTCCCGTCTGTAGGCCCTGTTGTGAGAGAGATGGGAATTCCATGAAATATAATCAGTCTGTAGCCCTATGTAAAAGTTAAGCTTTAAGCAAATGCTTCGCTCTCTGATATACAGTGAAATTAATGCGAAATGTACATCCAGATGATAAAGATACAAATATTTATCTGCAGAGTCCTTAACTCATTCTACGGGAGATTCAGAGTTCATTTCCATTTCTGACTTTGCACTTAGAATGTAAATTTATTGTCATTTCTGATACTCTTGCTAGAGAAAGTTAATGGGTCACTGAATATCAAACAAGCCTCCCTATTGCTAAATCTAAGCGTATTTTTCAAAGGGTGTGTTAATCGAAAAAGTTTCTCATCTTACTAAGCAGTTTCTTCTTTCTGTACTGTGTTCTTTAAATATATCCAGAAAACATCAATCTAAAATGTCTTCTGAATAATATATGTGAGGTTGGCCTCAGTAGTATTCATATCCTGAGATCATCAGTTATGGGTTTATTCTTAACCTCAACATTGATTCTATTGATTAACTTGAAAAAGCGTCATATAAAATTGCACTGTGAGTTTGTGCATTTTCTATAATCAGTCATTTCTTACCATTTTAATTGTTTATTTCACTTATTCCTTTGTGCTAATCAGGGTAATGTAAACCTAACGAGGAAATGCTTTCAGTTATGTCCGAGTGTTGACCAAAAGAATGAGCTACAGAAATGAAGGTAAACTTTCAAATAAAGAAAAGCAGTATTTTTTTCTTTTAATTGTATTCTCCCAATTTTTTTCCCTAAAAACCAATAATCGAGAATCTGGGCTGCAAACATAACCTCCTCATGATAGAGGATGACGTGCCCTTTCTAGTTGACTGCCCTGTTTGTTCTAACTCGTTTCCTTGAAGACATCCTTGACATTGGTTCTTTGAGAATATGACCTTATATTTCTCTCTTATCTATGGGAGTTAAAAAAAAAAAAAAACAACCAAAACAAAAACCCACCATTTAACAAAAGAAGAGTGGCCTGGGGCCTGTCAACTTGCACCATGACTTTGTAGAGCTCCAGTTAAGCTGCAGTAGTCATGTTAATCATATGTATCTTCTAAGTGTTAATTTTGTTTTTCCAAGTGTACATACACTTTTCTTAAAATATGCTTTTAAATATTAGAATAATGGAATGGAAAGCCACATTTGGGAAGGAGAGGAGGGTGGGTGAGCGGACAGCTGGTGTGTGGGACATTTCAGTTTTCTCCTTCAGTTCTGCCTGTGTGTAGGAGGGTAACAAATAGGAGATTTCGTGCAAGAATAAGCTGAAATGGAACACATTTCAGCTTTGGTTGTGTTATCCATCTCAACACATGAAAGTGGGATTTTAGCATTCCACATCTTATTTTTTAAGACTTTCATACTCGCTCAAAACTTTCCTATATGCCACATTTCTGATACGTGTATCAAAATTTACGTATTTACTTGACTTTTTTTTGGTGGTGGGGGGGAAGGAAAGCTAAGATGTGTGAATCACGGGAACAACCATGGCTTTTGATCTGAGTGTAGTGATAACAAATTATTTTTGTATTATTTAAGTTCACCAAGTCAAAGTAACTAGCTAACATGTGCTTATAATTAATCCTTATACACTTAGTACTGAAGGTCTTAAAAGAATTGAGGTATCATTTCATTTATAAACTAGTGTATGAAATAAACACAAACAATTTGCACTGTGAATTTAAACAATCAAATACAACATTCCAATGAAATACAGCATTACATTACAACATTTATAATATTCTTCAGGTGGCATATTAGCCATATTTAATAAAGGTCTTTCAACAACAACCTCCATGTAAGATGCCATCTAGCCTATTAAACTGTAGTCACATTAACACTCTATAATAAAAAATACTTTATTGTATGTTAATTTTCATTTAGCCCTTAAAACTTCATGCGTAGGTACTTTATTCCTATAGAGATATGGCGGTTGTCCAAGTGTTGACATCCAGTGTTAAAAGAGCTGGAATTAGGTTTGGTCCCTCTAAAAGGAGCTGGCCAGCTTCTTCTGTCAAGGGCCAGATAGTAAATATTTGTTGCTTTGCAGTTTGATCTTTGCCCAACTATACTCAGTTCTGCTGGTACAATATGAGGTGTGATAGCCGCCCTAGACAGCTTGAAGGCTTGAGCGTGGGTGTCTTCCAATGCAACTTCATTAACAGATAGGCGGCCATTGTGTGCGACCCTGACCCTACAGCCAGAGCACTTTCTCCTTTCCTCGGAAGTCAGGTCTTCTTTCTTCTGTGTCAGTTCTGCTGCTTATGTAATGTAACCCAGCCTCTTAAGGCCCAGTCAGTAAAGTAAGTGGACCCTAAGGAAAGCTGCCAAAGCCGCAGGTCTAATTGTTTTGCTGCAGCTGATCAGACAACTTTGTTAGTTACCCGAGTCTAACACTAGGTGACTCAGGAGTGTTTGTAGATTTAAGTCACTGTTAAGTTGGCAATCAACACATTCTCTGTTGTTAAACAAGCAGACAGAGCTTGTTTAAAAGGTTTACCTTTGTATTTTCTGTGTGAGACATGGCAGTAAGTGTCTGTAGTTCCAGTAGTGCTCCAGTCCCAGCTTTCCAAGAGTCCTTTTTGTGTGTATTTTCTTCTCAGAAGCTCCTGTATGGACAGGCATCACGCTTTGATTTCAACCCCAAAGGCACTCCTTAAATTTCTTAGTATAAAGCGTAATACCGACTATTTCAAGTCCCTACTTTCATCGTATCAATGCCCAGAGAACAGTTAATAGAAAATTTATTAGAAAGAGGTGGCTGCTGATATACAATTTTTATGTTGTTGGGAAAAAAAATTTTTTTTTGACTTTCAGAAATAATTTTCGTAGAACATCTATGCGTCACTTATATTTCCTTAAACTTTGTCGTTTTAAATCTGGCGAGTTAACCAGTGGAGGCCCGGTGGTGAATAGCTTGTATCGTTTTTCATCGTACTCTCCAAGGACAAGTGTGCAATGCAAGCCACTTGTGCTGTTTGGAAGGGGTTGGGAGCACTTTACAGTATAAATCTGTGCCAGTGGAAGAATCCTACTCAGCATAACTAAATTGTAATATGGGCGCTGTTGTGCTCACTGCCATCTGACAGCTGTTCGGTTCCTCTGTGAAATGAATTAGTGCTGTCATTTTACTAATAGCCCAAAAATAAAATCGCTGGCATTGTTTCCAGCAGCCAGTTCTCACAGAAGCCCGTTGAAACGAATTGCCCCCTCTCTGGTCACAGTCACGCCTGTTACAGGACAGGCCATCAGAACATAAGGCATTACTCAGAATACTAATTGAGTAAAGCAGAATGCTTTTCAGAGCCAGCGTTACTTAGGGTGGACTAAAAATAGCCATAGGTTTCTAAACTCCTGAGTGGCTGCTTTTTCAGGTGAGTCTCAAGGCATGCCTTCCTCCTGGCCCAGAGAATCTGTATGTGACCTTGCACCAAACTCAGATACATCTGAAGCAGTTTTTACGCGTCTGGTGTGGTGCTAACTCTGAGGGTGGTTTTGTGAGAAACAATACAGATGTGTCCTCCCTTACAGAGCTTCCCGACCAGAAGGGCTCTGTGTCCTGCACAGGGATGGTGCAATGCTATGAAAAGCTGTGTTTGTGTGTTTCTTTTTGATCATCGTCAACAACAAAAAACCCTGATGTTTTTTATCATGTAATTCTGAATCCAGGGGGATGGTTCCGTGGCACGCACTTTACAGTTATTCATTGAGCTGCTAGAGGTTTTACATGATCTCAACTTACTCTTTTAAACCATCCAGATACATATAGGTAATAAAATGCTCCTTTTACAAATGAGGAATTGGACTTAACCACCGTAGTCGTGTTCATACAGCTAGTAGGTGTCTGGGGCCAGAATTTAAAACCATTTCTACTGTTAGAAAATTGGAAAGCAAGAAACTGTCGTCTAAAACTAGGTGGCAATTCCTTCACCCTATTAAGATAATTATTATTTTCCTTTTCACTTGTCTTTTCCAAGCTAAACATTCCCAGTCCAAGCAAGACCAGAGGTTTGAGTGAATAAAAGACCAAAATCGTCCTTTGAATAAGGCACATTGCGTTGTGTTATGTTTTCTGAAGTGGGAGTGCATTCTAGATATTTAGTGATGGATGGGGAGGAAAAAGGTCAAAGATGCCTTTTCTGAATAGCATCCTTCTACTAGGGCAGCACTGATAGGAGAGATGGCACAGTCTTGTGCTTATGTTGTATGGGCTCTGGAATAGACCACCTCCAATTTTATTATTTTGTTACTTTTTTTTTAAACATCTTTATTGGAGTATAATTGCTTTACAACGTTGTGTTAGTTTCTGCTGTATAACAAAGTGAATCAGCTATACATATACATATATCCCCATTTCCCCTCCCTCTTGCGTCTCCCTCCCACCCTCCCTGTCCCACCCCTCTAGGTGGTCACAAAGCACCGAGCTGATCTCCCTGTGCTATGTGGCTGCTTCCCACTAGCCATCTATTTTACGTTTGGTAGTGTATATATGTCCATGCCACTCTCTCACTTTGTCCTAGCTTACCCTTCCTCTTCCCCATGTCCTCAAGTCCATTCTCTATGTCTGAGTCTTTATTCCTGTCCTGCCCCTAGGTTCTTCAGCACAATTTTTTTTCTTTTAGATTCCATACAGATGTGTTAGCATACGGTATTTGTCTTTCTCTTTCTGACTTACTTCATTCTGTATGACAGACTCTAGTTCCATCCACCTCAATACAAATAACTCGATTTCGTTTCTTTTTATGGCTGAGTAATATGCCGTTGTATGTATGTGCCACATCTTTACCCATTCATCTGTTGGGGACACTTTGGGTGCTTCCATGTCCTGTCTATTGTAAATAGAGCTGCAATGAGTATTGTGGTACCTGTCTCTTTTTGAATGATGGTTTTCTCAGAGTATATGCCCAGTAGTGGGATTGCTGGGTTGTATGGTAGTTCTACTTTTAGGTTTTTAAGAAACCTCCATACTGGTTTTCATAGTGGCTGTATCAATTTACATTCATAGTGGCTGTATCAATTTACATTGGTTCTACTTCTGTGAAGAATTCTGTGAAAAATACCAGTGGTAGTTTGATAGGGATTGCATTGAATCTGTAGATTGCTTTGGGTAGTAGAGTCATTTCCACAATGTTGATTTTTCCAATCCAAGAGCATGGTATATCTCTCCATCTGTTTGTATAATCTTTAATTTCTTTCATCAGTGTCTTATAGTTTTCTACATACAGTTCTTTTCTCTCCTTAGGTAGATTTATTCCTAGGTATTGTTTTCGTTGCAGTTGTACATGGGAGTTGTACATGCAGTTGTACATGGGAGTGTTTCCGTAATTTCTCGTTCAGATTTTTCATCATTAGTATATGGGAATGCAAGAGATTTCTTTGCATTAATTTTGTACCCTGCTACTTTACCAAATTCATTGATTAACTCTAGTAATTTTCTTATAGCATCTTTAGGATTCTGTATGTATAGTATCATGTCATCTGCAAACCGTGGCAGCTTTACTTCTTTTCCCATTTGGATTCCTTTTATTTCTTTTTCTTCTCTGGTTGCTGTGGCTAAAACTTCCAAAACTATGTTGAATATTAGTGGTGAGGGTGGGCAGCCTTGTCTTGTTCCTGATCTTAGAGGAAATGGTTTCAGTTTTTCACCATTGAGAATGATGTTGGCTGTGGGTTTGTCATACATGACCTTTATTATGTTGAGGTAGGTTCCCTCTATGCCTACTTTCTGGAGGGTTTTTATCACACATGGGTGTTAAATTTTGTCAAAAGCTTATTCTGCATGTATCGAGATTATCATATGGTTTTTCTCCTTCAATTTGTTAATATGGTTTATCACATTGATTGGTGTATCTTGAAGAATCCTTGGGATAAACCCCACTTGATCATGGTGTATGACCCTTTTAATGTGCTGTTGGATTCTGTTTGCCAGTATTTTGTTAGGGATTTTTGCATCTATGTTCATCAGTGACATTGGTCTGTAGTTTTCTATTTTTGTGACATCTTTGTCTGGTTTTGGTATCAGGGTGATGGTGGCATCATAGAATGAGTTTGGTAGTGTTCCTCCCTCTGCTATGTTTTGGAAGGGTTTGAGAAGGGTAGGTTTTAGCTCTTCTCTAAATGTTTGATAGAATTCGCCTGTGAAGCCATCTGGTTCTGGGCTTTTGTTTGTTGGAAGATTTTTAATCATAGTTTCAATTTCAGTGCTTGTGGTTGGTCTGTTTATATTATCTATATTTTCCTGGTTCAGTCTCGGAAAGTTGTGCTTTTCTAAGAATTTGTCTATTTCGTCCAGGTTGTCGATTTTATTGGCATATAATTGCTCATGGTAGTCTCTCATGATCCTTTGTATCTCTGAAGTGTCAGTTGTTACTTTTTCATTTCTAATTCTATTGATGTGAGTTTTCTCCCTTTTTTTCTTGATGAGTCTGGCTAATGGTTTTTCAATTTTTTTTTATCTTCTCAAAGAACCAGCTTTTAGTTTTATTGGTCTTTGCTATCATTTCCTTCATATCTCTTTCCTTTATTTCTGATCTGATCTTTATGATTGTTTTCCTTCTACTAAATTTGGGGGTTGTTTTTGTTCTTCTTTCTCAAATTGCTTTGGGTGTAAGGCTGGGTTGTTTATTTGAGATGTTTCGTGAGGTAGGATTATATGTAAACTTACCTCTTAGAACTGCTTTTGCTGCATCCCATAGATTTTGGGTCGTCGTGATTTCATTGTCATTTGTTTCTAGGTATTTATTGATTTCCGCTTTCATTTCTTCAGTGATCTCTTGTTTATTTAGTAGTGTATTGTTTAGTCCCCTTGTGTTTGTATTTTTACAGTTTTTTTCCTGTAATTGATATCTAGTCTCATAGCGCTGTTGTCAAAAAAGATACTTGATACGATTTCAGTTTTCTTAAATTTACCAAGGCTTGATTTGTGACCCAAGATATGATCTGTCCTGGAGAATGTTGCATGAGCACTTGAGAAGAAAATGTATTCTGTTGTTTTTGGATGGCATGCCCTATAAATATCAATTAACTCCATCTTGTTTAATGTTTCATTTAAAGCTTGTGTTTCCTTATTTATTTTCATTTTGGATGATATGTCCATTGGTGAAGTGGGGTGTTAAAATCCCCTACTATGATTGTGTTACTGTCAATTTCTCCTTTTATGGCTGTTAGCATTTGCCTTATGTATTGACGTGCTCCTATGTTGGGTGAATAAATATTTCCAATTGTTACATCTTCTTGGATTGATCCCTTGATCACTATGTAGTGTCCTTCTTGTATCTTGTAAATAGTTTTTATTTTAAAGTCTATTTTGTCTGATATGAGAATTGCTACTCCAGCTTTCTTTTGATTTCCATTTGCATGGAATATCTTTTTCCATCCCCTCACTTTCAGTCTGTATGTGTCCCTAGGTCTGAAGTGGGTCTCTTGTAGACAGCATATATACGGGTCTTGTTTTTGCATCCATTCAGCCAGTCTGTGTCTTTTTGTTGGAGCATTTAATCCATTTATATTTAAGGTAGTTATCGATATGTATGTTCCTATTCCCATTTTCTCAATTGTTTTGGGTTTGTTATTGTAGGTCTTTTCCTCCTCTTGTGTTTCCTGCCTAGAGAAGTTCCTTTAGCGTTTGTTGTAAAGCTGGTTTGGTGGTGCTGAATTCTCTTAGCTTTTGCTTGTCTCTAAAGGTTTTAATGTCTCTGTCGAATGTGAATGAGATCCTTGCTGAGTAGAGTAATCTCGATTGTAGGTTTTTCCCTTTCATCACTTTAAATATGTCCTGTCACTCCCTTCTGGCTTGCATAGTTTCTGCTGAGAAATCTGCTGTTAACCTTATGGGGATTCCCTTGTATGTTATTTTCTGCTTTTCCCTTGCTGCTTTTAATATTTTTTCTTTGTACTTAATTTTTGATATTTTGATTAATATGTGTCTTGGCGTGTTTCTCCTTGGATTTATCCTGTATGGTACTCTCTGCACTTCCTGGAGTTGATTGACTATTACCTTTCCCATATTAAGGAAATTTTCAACTATGATCTCTTGAAATATTTTCTCAGTCCCCTTTTATTTTTCTCTTCTTCTTCTGGGACCCTGTAAGTCAAATGTTGGTGCGTTTAATGTTGTCCCTGGCGTCTCTGAGACTGTCCTCCATTCTTTTTTCTTTATTCTGCTCTGCAGTAGTTATTTCCACTATTTTATCTTCCAGGTCACTTATCCGCTCTTCTGCCTCAGTTATTCTGCTGTTGATTCCTTTTTGAGAAGTTTTAATTTCTTTTATTGTGTCGTTCATCACTATTTGTTTGCTCTTTAGTTCTTCTGGGTTCTTATTACACATTTTTTGTATTTTTTCCGTTCTATTTCCAAGATTTTGCATCATCTTTACTATCATTACTCTGAATTCTTTTTCACATAAACTGCCTATTTCCTCTTCATTTGTTTGATCTGGTGGGTTTTTACCTTGCCCCTTCATCTGCTGTGTGTTTCTCCGTCTTCCCAGTTTGCTCAACTTACTGTGTTCGGGGTCTTCTTTTTGCAGGCTGCAGGCTTGTAGTTGCCGTTGTTTTTGGTTCTTCCCACAGTGGGTAAGATTGGTTCAGTGGGTTGTGTAGGCTTCCTGGTGGAGGGGACTGTGCCTGTGTTCTGGTGGATGAGGCTGGATCTTGTCTTTCTGATGGGCAGGACCACATCCGGTGGTGTGTTTTGGGGTGTCTGTGACCTTATTATGATTTTAGGCAGCCTCTCTGCTAATGGGTGGGGTTGTGTTCCTGTCTTGCTAGTTGTTTGGCATGGGGTGTCCAGCACTGTAGCTTGCTGGTCTTTGAGTGGAGCTGGGTCTTAGTGTTGAGATGGAGATCTCTGGGAGAGCTTTCACCGTTTGGCATTACTTGGGGCTGGGAGGTGTCTGGTGGACCAGTGTTCTAAACTGAGCTCTCCCACCTCAGAGCTCAGTCCTGACGCCTGGCCGGAGCACCAAGACCCTGTCAGCTACATGGCTGCTAGTGCTGGAAGGTCTCCTCTGTGGCTCACTGTGGGGACAAGGACACTGGCAGTAGAAGTTCTGGGAAGTACTCCTTGGCATGAGCCCTCCTGGAGTTCACCATTAGCCCCACCAAAGAGCCTGTAGCCTCTGTTACTTTTTATTACTATTCATACTCCAATTTTATTGCTTTCTCTTTTGCCTTGCATAAATTACTTAACCCCTTGGCCCCTCTGTTTCCACATTTTGAAACCGGGATGGCAACAATAGAATGAATGGCATCATAGGCTGTTTGGAAGAATTAACTAGTGAGTTAGATGTACACTGCTGAGAAGAGTGCCTTGTACAGTGTGCCTGCTGTTACTATTATTAGATTCATGGGTAGTCATGGAAGGTTCCTAGTTTAAGTCCAGCTTATAGCTATTCAAATTTAGTTTGTTTTTTATAATATTAACCATAATAGTATTAAACATAATCTGGGCTTCGTGGGTGGTGCAGTGGTTAAGAATCTGCCTGCCAGGGCAGGGGACACGGGTTCAAGCCCTGGTCCAGGAAGATCCCACATGCTGGGGAGAAACTAAGCCCGTGTGCTAGAGTTGAGCTTGTGCTCTAGAGCCCACGAGCCACAACTACTGAAGCCCTCGCGCCTAGAGCCCGTGCTCCGCAACGAGAGAAGCCACTGCAGTGAGAAGCCCACGCAACCCAATGAAGACCCAATGCAGCCAAAAGTAAATAAATTAGTTAATTAAAAAAATTAAACATAATCCAAATAAATTTTAAATAAGAATGTAATCATATAAATATAGTATCCTTACCAGAAATATAACATAAACACACATAAATAGTATAATATAAATAAATGTTAGATGAAAAATGAAATGATTGGAAAATGCAAGATTGAGTGAAGTTAAATTTGTCTTGAGAAGATATTAAAACTTGAGTAAAAACTGCTTCTTCACCACCACCTTTAATATGCCCACGATCAGTGGGTTTCCAAGCGAGGGCTTTGCAAGCCGTGTTTCCCAAACTTGACTAGACCTCAGAAATTAATTTTCACGGAGTACTTCATGAAGTTAGGGTCCTTGGGATAGCTATATGAGAAAAAATGCTCTAAAACCTCCCTGTTTTCTTCCCCAGTTTCATACGTCCATCGCCAGTCTTATTAATTCCCTGTCAGCAAAATGCATGCCCCATCAGCCCTGGGACTGCCCCTGTCCATCCAGGTGAGCTCTGATAAATGTAGTGTGTGGCAAGGTCACAATGGCCTTGATCCAGGAGATGGGCCATCTTGGCACTGGTCCACCTGGTCCCTCTGGCCTGCACACTGAGGCCATTGCTGGAGAAGACACTTCCAGTCTCCAAGCTTCTTTGTTAGATTTTGCTCCACAGGAAGAAAAAAGAAAATGGAGCTGTTTACAGTTTTAGAAGACCTTTTCAAGGGAGTATCTTCAGCACTGTGCTTACTGAATGGTTATTTTAGGGGGTAGAGTGAGCCAGTGGTTTTGGAGCACAGGCTTGGGGTGTTACCACATACTGACCTTTGGTGAGACAGACCCTCCCCAGGTAATTGGGACTCCGAGCATCCTCCTTAGATAGTCACACTGGGGGGGGATTTCAGCAATGAGATGTGATCTGGATTTGTCACATCAGATTGTAAAACAATCGTTTTAGGCAGATATAGTATAAATAAAGATAGTATAAATAGTACTCATAATATGGTATGAATAACAACACAAAGATTTTGTTACAGCAATCTGACTAAATGTGAAAGGGTTCATTTACATATATTAAGTGATAGAGGTTAATGAGTTAAAAAAAACTACTTTAATCATCCCTTTCCATATCATCATCTTGAAAAGAGAATTTGATTACCTTTTGCTAATGATATTTAAATTGGAATGATTTCCAAATAAATTGAATTATTTCTGCCTATATTTATTAATCCATTTTAGAGAAATATAAAAAACTGTAACTGGGAGTGATTTTGTTAAATGTATTTACTTAGAATTTGGATAAGTTGTTTATAAGGTGTTTATAAACACCCTATGCAGAAAATTATGTTAAATTTACATTAGCATAGAAGGTTACTTCTATGCAATCACAGATTGCCAATATTACAGTTGACAAAATAGAAACATTTATTTATTGTATTTGGCTCTTTATAAAATTAATCTTTTTGTTCTTCAAATATTCACTGGCCATTTACTCTATGTTAGATGTTTTCTAGAGGTTAGATACACAACATTAAACTAAGCAGAGCAGAATCCCTAGGCTCCCTCTTAATTCTAGTTGAGGGGTCCATACCGTAAACAAATATATAACTGAAACATAGAGCACATCACACGGTGACAGGTGATACACATGTATGTCAGGGAAGGGGTCTAGGAGCTGTCAGGCTACAGTCTGAGTTGCAAGGGTAAGTAGGATGTTTAGGGAAACTGTTCACTGAGAAAAGGTAAAGAGACAGCGATGTGGAATTCTGGGAAACGCCATTCCAGGAAGCAGTAAGAACAATTAAGAAGTTGTAGAATGAAGTGTTTGTCATGCATTCTGGATTTAATATTAGAGTCCATACAATATACTCACTGAATGAAGGTAAAATGTGAGAAAGGAGTCAGCAATGACTCCAAAGTTTTTGGAGGTAGAGGACGTGCCCAAAGGATTAGTGGAGTGGAATGGGGATCAGGGATTTGTTAGTAGACAGGTTATATGTCAGTGTTCATCAGACATGCAAAGAACAAGGTCATGGGGTGGCTGGACCTACAAATCAGAGTGCTGGAGGGAGGATCCAGATAGGAATGGAAATGTTGGGGTTCCTGGTCATGAGATGAGGTCATGGAGGAGCTAAGAAGACAGTGACGTGATCTAGAGACTTAATCCTTGGTTACTCCAGGGTTTAGATGTGAGGGAGATGAGAAGGGCCATTAAGTGGAGCTCATGGAGGGGCAGCGGGTGAAGGAGAAGGAAACTGAGGACTGTTTGTTGCCTAGAAGACATCTCAAGCAAGGCTTTCAGGGAGGAAGATGTGCCCGACTGTCTCAAGTGGCATTAGTATGTCCTGACCGATGAGGAGAGGCTGTTCACATTGGGTTCCACCCTGAGGAGGTCATTGTTGGTCTTGACAAGGGCCGTTTTGGTGCTGTGGTGAGTGTCGAGCTCTTACTGGAATGGCTCAAAAGAGAATTAGGGAACATAAATTGGAGGCAACAAGAACAGACGTTTGACTCTAAACATAAAATGGAAAGATGGACTAGTGGCCCAAGGCAGAGTGGAGAAAAGAGGAGTGTTCCTTTTTTTTTTTTTAATTGAAGTATAATTGATTTACAATGTTGTGTTAGTTTCAGGTAGACAGCAGAGTGATTCGGTTTTATGTATATGTGTATATATTCTTCAGATTATTTTCCATTTTAGGTTATTACAAGATACTGAATATAGTTCGCTGTGCTATACAGTAGGTCATTGTTGGTTATCTATTTTATATATCGTCGTGTGTATATGTTACTCCCAAATTCCTAATTTATTCTTTCCACCAATTTCCCCTTTGGTAACCATAAGTTTGTTTTCTATGTCTGTGAGTCTGTTTCTGGTTTGTAAATAAGTTCATTTGTATCATTTTTTAGATTCCACACATATAAGCAATATCATATGATGTTTGCCTTTCTCTGTCTGACTTACTTCACTCAGTATGGTAATCTCTAGGTTCATCCATGTTGCTGCAAGTGGCATTATTTTGTTCTTTTTTATGGCTGAGTAATATTCCATTGTATGTATGTACCACATCATCTTTATCCATTCATCTGTCAATGGACACTTGACACTTCATAGGGATCGCATTAAACTTGTAGATTGCTTTGGGTAGTATGGCCATTTTAACAATATTAATTCTTCCAATCCAAGAGCATGACGTATTTTTCCATTTCTTTGAATTATCTTTAATTTCCTTTATCAGTGTTTTATAGTTCTCATCGTATAAGTCTTCTACCTCCTTGGTCAGGTTTATTCCTAAGTATTTAACTTTTATTTTAAATGCAATTTTAAAAGGGATTTTTTTTTCCCTTTCTGGTATTTCATTGTTGGTGTAAAGAAATGCAACAGATTTCTGTATGTTAATCTTATATCCCGCTACCTTGCTGAATTCGTTTATCAATTGTAGTAGTTTTTCTGTGGACTCTTTGGAGTTTCCTATATGTCATATCACTAACACTGAAATCTTTACATTGTGGAAAAACAGTAATGATATGGGTTGGCCAAAACGTCCCTTCAGGTTTTTCCATAACATCTTACAGAAAAACCCAAACAAACATTTTGGCCAACCCAATATTTGTGGGTTCATTTGAAGCACATTTAATTTTATTCTTGTATAAATATTATTCAAATATTTTTGTTTGAGTTTAGATTTCAAGACTAAATGTAGCTGCAATATTTTAAATAAGCATACATTTTCAAACAAATATTTCATATGAAACCAGTAAAGAAGTCTCCCTTCCTTTGTAAAAAGCCAATTCCCTAACATCATGTATATGCTATTGCAAACTCAGTGCTGTATTAACTTTCAGATTTGCATGTAACGAGAGTCAATTTCATTTTAAGCATCATCTGTTGTTAAAATACTTACCTTAACATATTTACCAAAAGTAAGGCTGTAAAGTCTTCCACACCTAGCAATTGTACTGCACAAAAGTTGGGCACCTGGTAAATCCATGCCGAGTCTAATTCTGCTATTAAATAAAAATTGTACTTCAAATGACCTAATAATCTTTTAAAAGCATTTACTCATCAAGACATTAAAAAAAAAAATATCTGCACGCACACTCTCCGTGAGGTACTCTTAGAAGTAGAGTACCCATTTAAAACTCTGAAATAAAAGGCAAATCAGTCTGAACCATCCTAAAATATGAGTTATATCAAATTTGAAGATGTGAAGACTTCAGGTCGGTCTGGATTCCAGCCACTGTATTCAACTCCACCAGCTCTGACGAAAGTAACTGCCGATGCGGCTGCCTCTGGGTCTCGCACAAAAGGCACAGGGAGGACGATTTTTATTGACTTCCTTTGGGCTATGATGTTGCCGAACACAAGAACTTACTGGCGCACGTGGATAAATCTAGATCTCCAGTTCCATGCATTTGCACAAGCACGCGTGCTGTTGAAATTGCTGGACTGGCAGGAGAATATAAATGCAAAGCATTAGGAAGCTTTGACACATTTAGAGCACGTGTAAAACAGTTTTCAGTGGGATCAGGAACTGTGAAATCCGATTTGATTGTATTTTGCTTATTCTAATTCCCGGGACCTGTAACTTCTTCCAAGTCCACTCCTTTACAACTTCTGTCTTTTTCCAAGACGCAGGCTTTGGCTGTGTTGAATCAGTAATGACTTTCCTGTTCATGGTTTTACTGTTCCCAAATATAAGTTATTTACTATAGAACAGAGGCTATGTTCTCCTTCAATTTTCTTGTATTTAAGTCTCTATTTCAGCATGGCAGTGTCGCCCCTCAATTGTTGATGTATGTGTCTGCCTACCTCCACTAGATGGTGTGGAAATTCAACTTGGAAAGAGAGGCTTCCCATCCTTGTGCTCCTGTCCTGGTGCAGAAGTGCTAGGTTAGGTGTGGGGAGCAGGGCTGACTCACCTCCCTGTGAGGCATTAGCAAGTGATAGTCATTATCTTGGTCAGTTTTTAATCCAGGGTCTTGCCGTCACCTTGATAATGAAGAAAATTAATTTTAACCGCCTACTAAAAGCAGATACATCTTTTGGAGATAGACTCACCTTAGCGAAGATCAGAGCCCATTTCCCAGAACAAGGATGTCAATGTGTCAGTTTATAACGAGACACATAATTATCACAGGATGTCAAACACTCATTTCTCTTACACTACTGAGGGGACAGTCCCAGGTGGGAAGAGGTATCATTTTCATAAGATGGCTAGGGAAGTGTGCAATCCGTTCGTTAATAAATACCTACTAAAGAAAGTACAAAGGGTGTGAGACTAACCCCATTCTGGCAGCAGAATTTAAGATAGTATGAGAGTGAAGAGAGCCTGATTGAATGGATTCACGTCTAAAAATAGTATTTCCGATGGAATGGACACTGTCAGCCATAGAGGTACCAAGAAATGGTTCCTTATGGGGGAAAATAACCTCCATCTTCACACGCGCAGGCGCTGGCAGGAAGGAAACATGCCCAGGAGCTGGTGAATATCTCATTCCCTGTGGATGACCGGTTCCTGAAGCGAGGATACAGCAAAACGTTCCTCTCACCCTTCGGTGTTTCTGTGTCGCTGCTCTAACGGTTTTAACTTACTGAACACTACTCTGCCCCTGTCACTAAGCAAAGCAGGCTCAGCGTAGATGGCCTGATGTCATCCTCACCCTGACCTGAAGAGTGTTATTATCCGGTGGCTACAGGGAAACACAGGCCCACTGGAACCCGCGGTGATGAAATAATGTGCCCGCTGCCGCAGGACCAAGGAATGACAGAACTGGGGGTCAGGTTCCAAGGCTTATGCCCCTAAATTCAAACGTGTACAAAGCTGGAGGTGGACAGCTAGACTTTGCGACCTGGGGTGCACACAATTTGGGAGACTCTTC
This sequence comes from Aethalodelphis obliquidens, assembly GCF_003676395.1. Taxonomy (NCBI): domain Eukaryota; kingdom Metazoa; phylum Chordata; class Mammalia; order Artiodactyla; family Delphinidae; genus Aethalodelphis; species Aethalodelphis obliquidens. Next base: position 8,435,480 of record NW_020837969.1, read on the forward strand.
TTAAGAAAACTAAGGCAAAGTCATGATTATAAAACTGAATACTCATGAAGAAAGTTACACCAGATCATAAATTGAAAAGAGCTGATAAATAGCACAGATGTTACAAAGAAAACCACATGGAGTAAAAACATTGTTTTTATAAGTATTTGGCTCAAAGTTATACTGCGTTTTCCCTACAGTTTTTGGCTTCATTATTCTTTGACTACCTCGATGTATAATGATCTAATAGTTTCTTTAGAGATTGAAAGATAATTCAGTTTTTTTTCCCCAGGATGGTTGATCAAATAGAATTATTATTGATAGTTGGAGTACATGTACTGTGTTATTTCATACTTGTTATACCCACTGTTTGTAGTCCTGTTACTAGTTTAGGTACTAGAAACATGGGACTTCTGACATACTATATGTGATTCTCATCAAAAGGGGAAAGAGTCTATGGTGTATGGTAATTGTTTATGCTGCTTTATCAAGGATATTCTTTTTTTTAAAATTTTTTTCTTTTTTCTTTTTGGCTGCACTGGGTCTTCGTTGCTGCGTACGGGCTTTCTCTAGTTGTGGCAAGCGGGGGCTACTCTTCGTTGCGGTGCGTGGACTTCTCATTGCGGTGGCTTCTCTTGTTGTGGAGCACGGGCTCTAGGTGCACAGGATTCAGTAGTTGTGGCATGCGGCCCCAGTAGTTGTGGCCCACGGGCTCTAGAGCGCAGGCTCAGTAGTTGTGGCACACGGGCTTAGTTGCTCCACAGCACGTGGGATCTTCCCGGACCTGGACGTGAACCTGTGTCCCCTGCATTGGCAGGCAGATTCTTAACCACTGCGCCACCAGGGAAGCCCACAAGGATATTCTTGACAAGCGAGAAATTCTGTTTAAACTTGACATCAATGAGAAGCACATTCATTAACTTAAGTTTTGCACACTTGATGACTTGAAGGCTTCTACAAACTTCTTACAGCATCTATCATAAAATTCTCTCTCCTCTGCCTTATACATACGTCTAATGCCCGTGGTCTTTGCCCGTGTATATGACAGTACAACCCCAAACTTTCAACCTTTCTGACAGTAGGGCAAGGGGTCAAATCCAGGGGGCAGGGGGAGTCATCCTGAAAGGCTTCCCTACACCTGCATGTTTAGGAATAAATTAACCCTGGAGAGACATTACTGCAAACCACATAACCGTATCCCACCAAAGCCTAAGTCAGTGTACAGCCAGTTCACCCTAACTGCATCTCCAGTCTCCATGCCATGCCAAAGCCATTGACATGAGAAGAGGCATGGCAGAGGGAAGACAGAGGTGGAAAGAGAGAATGGTGAGGTTTTCCTTTCCTAGGTTTCTCCCAGGGCCTTGAAGGGGGTCTGTGCAAGATGGGCCTTGGGCTTAAGCTCCTTGCGCTTTCTCCAAATGAGTTTCTGTGAGGATAAAATTAGCTTCAGAGGACGGTATACTGAGAGTCCTATTCAGAATGATAAAGCATAACAAGTTGACAACGGCATGTGTGATAAGATCTAGGGCTTGGGTGAAGATGAGAACGGCCAGTTGGCAGCGTATAGAGAGTTAAGGGTTTTACAGGTCATGCTAAGGAAATTGGGCTTAGGCCTGAAGCCCAGAGATGGCCACTGATGTCACATCCATTCTTGAAAATTCAGATCGATTTCTTACATCATAAGCTTAACCTCTTTAGCCACTGTTTACTTTGGAAGTCCTGTACTTTCTGTAGCCTTTTCCATAATTTAGTTCTATACTGTTTTTTTTTTTTTTTTAACATCTTTATTGGAGTATGATTGCTTTACAATGGTATGTTAGTTTCAGCTTCACAACAAAATGAATCAGTTATATATATACATATATTCCCATATCTCTTCCCGCTTGCGTCTCCCTCCCTCCCACCCTCCCTATCCCACCCCTCCAGGCGGTCACAAAGCACCGAGCTGATCTCCCTGTGCTATGCGGCTGCTTCCCACTAGCTATCTACCTTACGTTTGGTAGTGTATATATGTCCATGCCTCTTTATCGCTTTGTCACCGTTTACACTTCCCCCTCCCCATAGCCTCAAGTCCATTCTCTAGTAAGTCTGTGTCTTTATTCCTGTTTCACCCCTAGGTTTTTCATGACATTTTTTTTTTTTTTTTAAATTCCATATATATGTGTTAGCATACGGTATTTGTCTCTCTCTTTCTGACTTACTTCACTCTGTATGACAGACTCTAGGTCTATCCACCTCATTACAAATCTAGAAACAATAAATGCTGGAGAGGGTGTGGAGAAAAGGGAACCCTCTTCCACTGTTGGTGGGAATGTAAATTGATACAGCCACTGTGGAGAACAGTATGGAGGTTCCTTAAAAAGCTACAAATAGAACTACCATATGACCCAGCAATCCCACTACTGGGCATATACTGTTTGATACTGTGTTTTTCTTCCCAGGTGGAAGGAAGTTCCCTGATTTAGCAATGGTGGTCCATTCTTTGTTGCTTTTGTGGGAAAAATAAATGGTTTGTGATGTGTTTTAAACCCCCTGCTGTGTCGCATGCTGGGTCATTTATAGCTGTTGTTTGTTAATTTCCATAATAATACTGATATGAAGGCTTGGCTTTCCACTCAGTTTTTTAAACTGTTTATTTGCAAACAGCTTTGAACTATGGAAAAATTGCAAGAATAAAAATGAAATATAAAACACTCATATACCCTGCACTAATCTTCCCTAAGATTTGATTCACTGATTGTGAACATTTTGCTCCATTTATATGATCATTTGTACCCTTTATTTATTGATTTATTTTTGGTGCTCTCCTCGTTTTAAACACAAAACTTCTAAAGCCCGAGAATTTATGCAGCTAATGAAATGTCACAAGCTCCTAGTGAGTATTAGAAATAAGCTTCTTGGACCAAAGCTTCTTGGGCTGTGTACCTAGTAGGTGCTCAGTAAATAATTTTGACTGATATCTAAAAGAACCTAGTCAAAAAAAAAAATGTTCCCCTAGAATGTATTTTATAGTTTTGCAGGTCAGTGTATGACCAGGAGACTCCTTTTTAATAAGAATGTTGGTTTGGATTGTTTGACGATTCCAAATTTCATGTATAAAGACTTTCAAATGTAAGGAAAACCTATGCAATGTAGATTCATAGGTGAAAGACCAGTGCCGACCAACACATTTGAGAAATGAGAAATTGAATAGTAAATCTGTCAGGATTCGTTTTGAAAATGATAGCGGAATGTTGAAGCGAGAAATTAACAAAGAGAGGACACCTAAGCATTCGTAGAGCTACCCATCCTACCCAGTATTAAGGCCTCTGCTGGGAGCAGATACTGTGTATCTCTAAGTAGCACAGGTGACCTTGAGCACCCTGTCATATCACGCCTCGCTGGGATGGGATCCACCCAGTACACGTCAGCCTCCTATACGTGACCTACTAGGAGATCCAGGGTCTGGAAACTGGTTGTTGTAGCACCAGGTGCTACAGACACGTTGCCACATGTGGTATAAGGAGCATAAAAGATTGCAGATCCTTCACTGATTGATACCAATGTGAATACTAGCCGTTGGATATTTCTAGAGCAATGCCAAGTAAGAACTTACTAACAGTCTCTCTGTTACCTAGCCAAAGACTGTGAAAATATACAGAAACCATCAGGGACTTTTAAGTACCCTTTCTTCCCACTCTAGGATGTTTTGAAGAGTAAGCTTAAGACAGAGGCAGTGTATAGTACTGAAAGATAGTATAACATTGGAAACAAACTTTTTAAATTAGAAAAGAAGTATATTAATACTACTTTATTTTGTGGTTACGCATATTGCATGATTTGTCTATAATTTCTAGATATGTGTCACTAGTAAAGGTTTTCCCTTTATTATGTATTCTTAAGACATTTGTATTTTTATATTTGAATCTAATTATTAATTTGAAAACATGTTAAAATGCATTTCCTCATTTTATATTGACACAATTCCTAACATAATTTTAGGACAAGTGATATATGTTGTTTCTCTTGACGAGAAGTGGTGCATAGATAAGCAGTGATTTTGGTTCAGGTTACACAGAAGGTCAGTGGAAAAACCTGCAAGAGGACCCGTGTGCTCTAATTTTTAGTTTGGCAAGATCTTCTTTATTCAGTGTTCTTAACGTTTTCTTGTACTTAATGAAATAATTTATTTTTTCCCTTAAGGTGATATATTTTTAGACTTTCTGTTTTATGGACAGATAATCTGCGGTGGAAGATGCTTACATTCATGATTAGAAAACAATAATTTAGTGCTTAAGTGATGCCTGCTCAGTTTTAATGACAATTTGAATTCTCAATGCCGAGTAAACACAACCCAGATGTTATTGTAACCCAGCACTAAAGTACTTTTAAATTCAGTATATATTGTCATTCTAGAAGTAGCACTTATACAAATATTTAATACAGTGGAGATAGTTTAAAACAGAAATGGGTGAGTTATGACAGCATAATAGCTAGGTACCACCTTTATACAATTAGCAGCAAAATTAAGGATTAAACATGACTAGTTTTAAATTTTCAAAAGGTAACCCAAAATAATTATCTACAAGTTAATGACATAACTGGAGTATGTTTAAAGTGGCAAGCGTGGAAAGACTGTCAAGGAATTTCTTTCAATTGCACTTTGTTTTGGATTAGTAGTATTTTAGACAGTTACTGTGAATGCTTTTCTAGATATATGCTCAATTAAAGACTATGATTTTCTTCTTGGTACCATTTTCTAAGTCAGTGTATGTAACTGCTTTGAAGTTATGTGCGTACACACACACACATACTTGAACTGTGATCTTTTCTCCCCACTTAGCAGTTGTTTATTTTTACAGATTCTTGTACAGCACATGCATTTACACAGCTAATTTTCCTTGTACTGTGACTCTTTATTGATATAAATCTCAGTGTTGTTTTTGTCTTCTTAGCACTTAGCATAGTTTCTGTTCCAGAACATGGAACCCTCATCAAAACCTTCAGATGTAAGTATTCATGTAATGGGGGCAATATTGTATATTTTCCCCTGAAATCTTAGCTCCTCTCAAAATGCATTTCAGATGATTAAAGGTCCAGGGCGGGGGGAAAAAGTATGGGACTGGGGGCTGGGTGGAGAGTCGGGCTGGAGATAAGGACTCAGGATGTGTCCTCTTCAGCAGAATATTCTTGGCATCATTCTTAGACTAGAGGAGAGGGTGTTTTACTTCCTTTTCATTATTCTTTATCATTTCAGAAGTCTAGCTTGGTAGGCCAGACATCGGGACCTCTCTCCTGGAGTCCTAATGAAACAAGCCTGTCAGACACTAAGGGGAGGTAAAGGGCTGAAATAGGGAAGACATTGGAGAAAGGTCCTTCTGTGGGGTAGTTTTGGAGGAGGAGGGAAAGATAAGAAACTGAGTTTGGAGAAGACAGGCAGACAGGCAGACAGGAGAATGATTGTGTTAAATAATTTGAACAGGAAGTCTGGCACAGTGAAGGGCAGTATGCCCCAGAGAGGGAAAGGTTCTGACTTACTCTCCCAAATCCTTCCCTTATTAAATTCTTAAACTCTGAGTTAAGATTGAGTGGACCTGACATAGGAACAATGTAATTGGGGAAGAATGATCCCACAGCCAAGACGGCAATGGGCTCTCTGGCCCAGGGGAAGCACAAAGGACCTGGAAGAAATTCAGAATGTTCTGAAGTCCATGGAAAACCAAGGTGAAGCTGTCAGCATGGAGGTGGATCCCAGCTAAGATCAGAGAATAGAACTGGCTGTTTTCCAAAGCAGACAGCAGCAATGGATGCCAGCCAAGTGCCCAAGGGAATAAGGAAGGGGGCGGAGGGACTGTGTTACCATCACAGGATTTCCCAGCCGCAGGGACACACACAACTTCCTGCAGCTACACCAGGGAATGCCCAGTTACATTGACTGGACAAGGCCCATTGGTCCCAAGGCTGGAAGTTTAGGGTGAATGAGAACTGAGCCCTCTGTCAGCTGTACCCAGATCTCCCCTCAGAAATAAGAGAGCCTCAGGGATTTTCTTCCAAGCACTGAGCACAAAAGGTCCTTTATATATGACTGAAGAGGAGAAAAATTTTTCTCACTGGTAGTAGGGTTCATGAACAGCATTTAGTGTCCAAAAAAGTAATTGCATTCTTTATGTAAATCAATGGGCAGAAGGGTAAACATTTTTATCCTATAGCATTGTATATTACAGGTTTTTTTTTAAATTTCAATTTTCTTTTATTAAAACAGAAAAGAGTGAATTACTCTTTATGTTCGAAGCCAAGGATGTCTTTTCTCATAAGTACATTATACACTGATATATATCTAATAGTACTTTAATTAGCTCTCAGGCATCTTTTGGAAACTTCATCTTCAGTGTTTTCTGAGCAGATTGAGAAATGTGTTCTGGATATAACCAACTGCATTGTATTAGTCCTGCCTTGGGGAGCTCCTTGAAGACAGTCGTGTCATTTTGTTGTGTCATTACCTAGCAAAGAGACGTTCATACCATGCACGCTTAACCCTGTAATACAGTCAGTATCTTACAATTCTGCTGAAAGATTTAAATGGCAAGTTACGTTTCATATGTTTCTGAGTTGTGTGTGGTATGTCTAGATGGAGAACTGGACATTTCTGTAATTCTAGAAAGGCTACGGTAGCTTAGCAAAGTGTGGCGTACGTAGATGCCCAGTTAAGGTTTGAAGCTCATTCTCTTCCTAAGGTAATTAATGTTATTAGGGAAAAAAGATTGGGGGTTGTTTTTGAGGTCTGCCCTAACAGTCCCAAGTTCTGAGTTAATTACATATGTGGGAGACTGAGTTAGTGTCAGCGTCTTGTCATGACTGGTGTACTCACACAGTGACACTTAGCTGGGGAGTGGTGGTCCCTTGTAGAGTCACCTCGCCATACTATACCCAAGACAGAGTGGCCTCCTGGATGGATGGCATTTGCTTAGATCCGTTTAGCTCTTGCTGTTACCACAACATAACCACACATGGGCTGTTGATAAATCTGCATTGCTGGTTCTATGTATTTTCCTCTGAAAATGAGTTGCGTCACAGCCATAACTGAACTTCTATTGCAGTTCTTTGGCCTTTGCATTTTAGAAAAGATTCACTTCATTTTTCTATCATCCTGTGCTCTTCATCTTCCTTTCACGTCTAAAGCACCTAATTAAAATCTTCCTTTTTTTTTTTCTCATCACCTATTCCATTCCCAACAAAATGTTCAAATATCAGCTCTCATCTCTACGCAAATAACTCTTAAATTCACATCTCCAAAAGTAAAATGCTGTGTGTTACAGTTACCTATGGCTGTATAACAAGCAAGGTCCAGACTTAGTAACTTGACAGAATCAACTCTGTTACAGTCCCATAGGTCAGCAGTGTTGCCTCTGCTCAGCTGGGCGGCCCTTCTGCTGTTGCTCTTGGGACCACTCGTGCCGCTGCAGGTGTGCTTGTGCTTGGCTGGGCTGAGGATGGGTGGTTTCAGGTGCCCTCACTCGTGTTTAGGAGATGGTGCTGACTGTTGGATAGACCTCTCTTTCTACGTAATCTCTACTCAAGGAGGAAATCTCCGTCTTCCTCATTGGAACCTCACAGTTTCAGAAGACCTGAGCAGAAGTTAGTGGAAGCAAATGAAGGCCATCCAAATGAAAACAAACAGAGGCTATTTCTTTGGAGTTTCCTGTAACAGGGGAGTCAGGCACCATCATTGTGTTTCTCAGACACTCAGAGGCCTATAGGGAAGAGGGAAAACTTCATAGTGAAGAAAAGGGAAGGTGCTGGGTGTGTTCTCATTGAGGTTCGCTGGTGTGGAGAAGCTGGGGGTGAAACTGCACCAATCAAGAGGGAGCCCCCATAAGTGATCGGTTTGGTGAGCGTGTTCCGCTTTCTCTGGTTGGTACTGAGTTAGAAGCAGGAAAAAAAAAAAGGCATATTCACTGACCAAGTCCTAACCTTTCTGGGCCAACTGCTACAGGGGTGATGGTTTGGTCTCCTCGGCGAGTTGCAGCAGAGGTTGTGAGCATTCTGTTGTCATACATGTTCTGGTAATTGTGTTTTTGTGCATTTATCCTCTCAATCTGCAAGGCTGTTGAAGCATCATCTCAGAAGTCTCATAATGTCACTTCTGTATTCTCAAGGGATGAGAAGCGCATACATTCCACTTCTTAATGGAAAAAGGGATAGTTTTAATTGCAGAGTGATTGCAAACAGACTGCAGGGCAAAGCATACCCAAAACCTGACTTGTCATGTCACCACAAGAATGTTTTCTCTTGTTATTTTCATGACAGTAATTCTAGCTCTTTCAGGCTTATAAATGTGGTGCTTTTTTTTTTTTATAGTAACACTACTTTATCCATCTATTATTAATAATAATGGCTAGGTTACAATATATAATCATGATTTCTAATATTTACAGTGAGCATTGAAGCTACAATTCTGAGATATGTCTAACCCCTAAGCTGACATTTTGCCTCCTTTGCTTGGTAGTCTTTTTTTTTTTTTTTTTTTAACATCTTTGTTGGAGTATAATGGCTTTACAATGGTGTGTTAGTTTCTGCTTTATAACAAAGTGAATCAGTTATACATATACATATATCCCCATATCTCTTCCCTCTTGCATCTCGCTCCCTCCCACCCTCCCTATCCCACCCCTCTAAGTCACAAAGCACTGAGCTGATCTCCCTGTGCTATGCGGCTGCTTCCCATTAGCTATCTGTTTTACATTTGGTAGTGTATATATGTCCATGCCACTCTCTCACTTTGTCCCAGCTTACCCTTACCCCTCCCCAAGTCCTCAAGTTCATTCTCTACTAGGCTTGCGTCTTTATTCCAATCCCCTAGGTTCTTCATGACCTTTTTTTTTTTTTTAGATTCCATATATATGTGTTAGCATACAGTATTTGTTTTTCTCTTTCTGACTTACTTCACTCTGTATGCAGACTCTAGGTCCATCCACCTCACTACAAATAATTCAATTTCATTTCTTTTTAAGGCTGAGTAATATTCCATTGTATATATGTGCCACATCTTCTTTATCCATTCATCAGCTGATGGACACTTAGGTTGCTTCAATGTCCTGGCAATTGTAAATAGAGCTGCAATGAACATTTTGGTACATGATGACTCTTTTTGAATTATGGTTTTCTCAGGGTATATGCCCAGTAGTGGGATTGTTGGGTCATATGGTAGTTCTTTTTTTAGTTTTTTGAAGAACCTCCATACTGTTCTCCATAGTGGCTGTATCAATTTACATTCCCACCAACAGTGCAAGAGTGTTCCCTTTTCTCCACACCCTCTCCAGCATTTATTGTTTCTAGATTTTTTGATGATGGCCATTCTGACCAGTGTGAGATGATATCTCATTGTAGTTTTGATTTGCATTTCTCTAATGATTAATGATGTTGAGCATTCTTTCATGTGTTTGTTGGCAATCTGTATATCTTCTTTGGAGAAATGTCTATTTAGGTCTTCTGCCCATTTTTGGATTGGGTTGTTTGTTTTTTTGATATTGAGTTGCATGAGCTGCTTGTAAATTTTGGGGATTTATCCTTTGTCAGTTGCTTCATTTGCAAATATTTTCTCCCATTCTGAGGGTTGTCTTTTGGTCTTGTTTATGGTTTCCTTTGCTGTGCAAAAGCTTTTAAGTTTCATTAGGTCCCATTTGTTTATTTTTGTTTTTATTTCCATTTCTCTAGGAGGTGGGTCAAAAAGGATCTTGTGATTTATGTCAAAAGCATTCTTCCTGTGTTTTCCTCTAAGAGTTTGATAGTGTCTGGCCTGACATTTAGGTCTTTAATCTGTTTTGAGTTCATTTTTGTGTATGGTGTTAAGGAGTGTTCTAATTTCATACTTTTACATGTACCTGTCCCATTTTCCCGGCACCACTTATTGAAGAGGCTCTCTTTTCTCCACTGTATATTCTTGCCTCCTTATCAAAGATAAGGTGACCATATGTGCGTAGGTTTATCTCTGGGCTTTCTATCCTGTTCCATTGATCTATCTTTCTGTTTTTGTGCCAGTACCATACTGTCTTGATTACTGTAGCTTTGTAGTATAGTCTGAAGTCAGGGAGCCTGATTCCTCCAGCTCCATTTTTCATTCTCAAGATTGCTTTGGCTATTCGGAGTCTTTTGTGTTTCCATACAAATTGTGAAATTTTTTGTTCTACTTCTGTGAGAAATGCCAGTGGTAGTTTGATAGGGATTGCATTGAATCTGTAGATTGCTTTGAGTAGTAGAGTCATTTTTACAATGTTGATTCTTCTAATCCAAGAACATGGTATATCTCTCCATCTGTTTGTATCATCTTTAATTTCTTTCATCAGTGTCTTATAATTTTCTGCATACAGGTCTTTTGTCTCCTTAGGTAGGTTTATTCCTAGATATTTTATTCTTTTTGTTCCAATGGTAAATGGGAGTGTTTTCTTAATTTCACTTTCGGATTTTTCATCATTAGTGTGTAGGAATGCCAGAGATTTCTGTGCATTAATTTTGTATCCTGCTACTTTACCAAATTCACTGAGCTCTAGTAGTTTTCTGGTAGCATCTTTAGGATTCTCTATGTATAGTATCATGTCATCTGCAAACAGTGGCAGCTTTTCTTCTTCTTTTCCCATTTGGATTCCTTTTATTTCTTTTCCTTCTCTGATTGCTGTGGCTAAAACTTCCAAAACTATGTTGAATAATAGTGGTGAGTGTGGGCAACCTTGTCTTGTTCCTGATCTTAGTGGAAATGATTACAGTTTTTCACCTTTGAGGATGATATAGGCTGTGGGTTTGTCATATATGGCCTTTATTATGTTGAGGAAAGTTCCCTCTATGCCTACTTTCTGCAGGGTTTTTATCATAAATGGGTGTTGAATTTTGCCGAAAGCTTTCTCTGCATCTATTGAGATGATCATATGGTTTTTCTCCTTAACCAATTTGTTAATATGGTGTATCACGTTGATTGATTTGCATATATTGAAGAATCCTTGCATTCCTGGAATAAACCCCACTTGATCATGGTGTATGATCCTTTTAATGGGCTGTTGGATTCTGTTTGCTGGTATTTTGTTGAGGATTTTTGCATCTATGTTTATCAGTGATATTGGCCTGTAGTTTTCTTTCTTTTTGACATCTTTGTCTGGTTTTGGTGTCAGGGTGATGGTGGCCTCGTAGAATGAGTTTGGGAGTGTTCGTCCCTCTTCTGTATTTTGGAAGAGTTTGAGAAGGATGTGTTAGCTCTTCTCTAAATGTTTGATAGAATTTGCCTGTGAAGCCATCTGGTTCTGGGCTTTTGTTTGTTGGAAGATTTTTAACCACACTTTCAGTTTCAGTGCTTGTGATTGGTCTGTTCATATTTTCTATTTCTTCCTGGGTCAGTGTCGGAAGGTTGTGCATTTGTAAGAATTTGTCCATTTCTTCCAGGTTGTCCATTTTATTGGCACATAGTTGCTTGTAGTCATCTCTCATGATCCTTTGTATTTCTGCAGTGTCAGTTGTTACTTCTCCTTTTTCATTTCTAATTCTATTGATTTGAGTCTTCTCCCTTTTTTTCTTGATGAGTCTGGCTACTGGTTTATCAATTTTGTTTATCTTCTCAAAGAACCAGCTTTTAGTTTTATTGATCTTTGCTATTGTTTCCTTCATTTCTTTTTCATTTATTTCTGATCTGATCTTTATGATTTCTTTCCTTCTGCTAACTTCGGGGTTTTCTTGTTCTTCTTTCTCTAATTGCTGTAGGTGTAAGTTTAGGTTATTTATTTGCGAAGTTTCTTGTTTCTTAAGGTAGGATTGCATTGCTGTAAACTTCCCTCTTAGAACTGCTTTTTCTGCAGTTTTGGGTCGATGTGTTTTCATTGATATTTGCTTCTAGGTACTTTTTGATTTCCTCTTTGATTTATTCAGTGATCTCTTGGTTATTAGGTAGTATATTGTTTAGCCTCCATGTGTTTGTATGTTTTACAGATTTTTTCACGTAGTTGATAATCTAGTCTCATAGCATTGTGGTTAGAAAAGATACTTGATACGATTTCAGTTTTCTTAAATTTACCAAGGCTTGATTTGTGACCCAAGATATGATCTGTCCTGGAGAATGTTCCATGAGCACTTGAGAAGAAAATGTATTCTGTTGTTTTTGGATGGCATGCCCTATAAATATCAATTAACTCCATCTTGTTTAATGTTTCATTTAAAGCTTGTGTTTCCTTATTTATTTTCATTTTGGATGATCTGTCCATTGGTGAAGTGGGGTGTTACAGTCCTCTACTATGATTGTGTTACTGTCAATTTCCCCTTTTATGGCTGTTAGCATTTACCTTATGTATTGACGTGCTCCTATGTTGGGTGCATAAATATTTACAATTGTTATATTTTCTTCTTGGATTGATCCCTTGATCACTATGTAGTGTCCTTCTTGTGTCTTGTAATAGTCTTTATTTTAAAATCTATTTTGTCTGATATGAGAATTGCTACTCCAGCTTTCTTTTGGTTTCCATTTGCATGGAATATCTTTTTCCATCCCCTCACTTTCAGTCTGTATGTGTCCCTAGGTCTGAAGTGGGTCTCTTGTAGACAGCAAATATACAGGTCTTGTTTTTGCATCCATTCAGCCCATCTGTGTCTTTTGGTTGGAGCATTTAATCCATTTATATTTAACGTAATTATCGATACGTATGTTCCTATTCCCATTTTCTCAATTGTTTTGGGTTTGTTATTGTAGGTCTTTTCCTCCTCTTGTGTTTCCTGCCTAGAGAAGTTCCTTTAGTGTTTGTTGTAAAGCTGGTTTGGCGGTGCTGAATTCTCTTAGCTTTTGCTTGTCTCTAAAGGTTTTAATTTCTCTGTCAAATGTGAATGAGATCCTTGCTGGGTAGAGTAATCTCGGTTGTAGGTTTTTCCCTTTCATCACTTTAAATATGTCCTGCCACTCCCTTTCGGCTTGCAGAGTTTCTGCTGAGAAGTCTGCTGTTAACCTTATGGGGATTCCCTTGTGTGTTATTTGTTGTTTTTCCCTTGATGCTTTTAATATTTTTTCTTTGTATTTAATTTTTGATATTTTGATTAATATGTGTCTTGGCATGTTTCTCCTTGGATTTATCCTGTATGCGACTGTCTGTGCTTCCTGGACTTGATTAACTATTTCCTTTCCCATTTTAGGGAAGCTTTCAACTCTCATCTCTTCAAATATTTTCTCAGTCCCTTTCGTTTGCTCTTCTTCTTCTGGGACCCCTGTAATTCTATGTTGGTGTGTTTAATGTTGTCCCAGAGGTCTCTGAGAGTGTCCTCAGTTCTTTTCATTCTTTTTTCTTTATTCTGATCTGCAGTAGTTATTTCCTCTATTTTATCTGCCAGGTCACTTATCCGTTCTTCTTTCTCAGTTATTCTGCTATTGATCCCTTCTAGAGAATTGTAATTTCATTTATTGTCTTGTTCATCATTGTTTCTTTGCTCTTCAGTTCTTCTAGGTCCCTGTTAAACGTTTCTTGTATTTTCTCCGTTCTATTTCCAAGATTTTGGATCATCTTTACTATCATTATTCTGAATTCTTTTTCAGGTAGACTGCCTATTTCCTCTTCATTTTTTAAGTCTGGTGGGTTTTTGCCTTGCTCCTTCATCTGCTGTGTGTTTCTCTGTCTTCTCATTTTGCTTAACTTACTGTGTTTGGGGTCTCCTTTTCGCAGGCTGCAGGTTCGTAGTTCCCGATGTTTTTGGTGTCTGCCCCCAGTGGCTAAGGTTGCTTCAGTGGGTTGTGTAGGCTTCCTGATGGAGGGGACTAGTGTCTGTGTTCTGGTAGATGAGGCTGGATCTTCTCTTTCTGGTGGGCAGATCCACGTCTGGTGGTGTGTTTTGGGGTGTCTGTGACCTTATTATGATTTTAGGCAGCCTCTCTGTTAATGGGTGGGGTTGTGTTCCTGTCTTGCTAGTTGTTTGGCATAGGGTGGCCAGCACTGTAGCTTGCTGGTTGTTGAGTGGAGCTGGGTCTTAGCTTTGAGATAGAGATCTCTGGGAGATTTTCACCGTTTGATATTACATGGAGCTGGGAGGTCTCTGGTGGACCAACGTTCTGAGCTTGGCTCTTCCACCTCAGAGGCACAGCCCTGACTCCTGGCTGGAGCACCAAGAGCCTGTCAATCCACACGGCTTTGGGGAGGACTGAGGTCTTCTGCCAGCATTCAGTATGTGTTCTGTAGGAGTTGTTCCACATGTAGATGTATTTCTGATGTATTTTTGGGGAGGAAGATGATCTCTATATCTTACTGTTCCGTCATCTTGAAGTTCCCCCCAATAAGGAGTTTCTAATTGACTCTTACTTGTCTTTTCCCTTGTGTTTTGAAAGGCCTTCAGTATCTGGTTGCTTGGTGATTCTTACTCTGCACTATTTTGTTTTTTATATCTGATTTCTCTCTATATATATATTTCTTTTAACCATTTTCCATAGGTACTGAATTAATCCGGGTCTCAAATGAGGCTGAATTAGTGCAGTAGCTGTCTCTTCACATGTAAGCAACATGTATTTATTGAGTCCTCTCTGTGTTGACTCAAGGTCTACAAGATGCACGATGATTTCAAACCCTCAGGAAATCAGTCATTTTAGCCTCTAGAATTTAGCCTCCACCCTCATCAGTCCTTCATAGTCAGTGTTTCTTTCCAGACTTGTTTAATAATGTGTCTCTCAATCTAACTCTCACGTCCAGAAACATTTTAGAATGCTGTCTTACGTTTCTTCACAGAACACCAAAGTTATAGGGATTACACCATTCTCTTAACCTACCCTTGGCAGCCAAACTGTGTTCACATCTAGCAGGATGTTCTTCTGAAGATTTTTGGCCTTTCTTTGCAAATGTCCAACCCTCTTTCTCTCATCAGCTTCCTATTTGTGGATATCCTCCATGTAATTTCCCTAATATATTCTGTCCTACACACTAAACATTAAGTTCTAAGCGTGTTTGGGTATGTGTCTTTTCCACAGTCTTCTCGGATAACCCCATCTCATTTTACCTTTCCTTGCTTTGGTACATATTATATACTGTGTGTAATACAGTATATTGTTATGTATTGTGTATACACCAAAAATAAACATAGAACTATTTGTGGATACATTTTTTCCTGTTTAATAGAAGAGACAGTGAATCATTTAAATAATAAGCAATCCCCCACAGTTTGTAAATGCTCTAAAGTCATATTTAGAAGTAGGATAAAAATACTAAATGACCACAGACCTTGTTAGAGTGTTTGTGATTATCTATGTATGTTAAGAGTATAAGGGTAATTGCTGCATTAATAGAAATATGGTCTGGGACTTCTAACCAAACTAAGGGTAGACAAAGTAACAAAGAAAACATTGTTTCAATGGAATAATTAAATGAGAAAACAAAAAAAAACAGAAGAATAATGATAAAGGAAAATAAGCAGAAAACAAGTTCATGTACATGAGTCATTTTTTAAATCAAAATAAATGGTAACAGACTGTCTTCACTGGATAAAACAAACAAAATCAGTTACAACAGACACAACAGAAAGATAATAAGGGATAAAATTTTTTAAAAACATACTAAAAAAAAAAACATACTAACTAAAAGTAAGTTGTTTTAGCAGTGATATAGTACAGTGTTAAATTTAAGACAAAAATGCATTCATAGAGATATATGGATTGTACATCATGATAAAAAAAAAAAATCAATCTCCCACAATGATGTAACACTTGTAAACCTGAATTCCCCTAACAACAGCAGAGCTTTGAAGTAGATAAAATGTATGAGGCCAAAACTGGCAGAATTTCAAGGAGAAATTGACAAGTCTAGTGTGAGTCTTTAAACTGCATTTATCAGAAACTTATAAATAAAGCAGACAGAGCTTACTAAAATTAGAAGAACTGAATAACAATTAGCTATCTTGCTATAATGTTTGACTCACTATGTGAACAATAGACATTATTTTCAAAAACATACATTGAACATTTTCAAAACTCATCATTTTCTTGCAAAGGCAATCTCATCATCATCCTAGGAGCTGATATCCTACAGCTTTTAATATATGGATTAAATTATAAATTATCAAAAATACACCAAATACACACAAAAAATACACAAAATAAAAGCAGCTCCACCCGGGTATTAAGAACACTGGATTCTTACTACATATTTTTCCCTAAATAAATGCCAGATAGGTTAAGATCCCAAATGTGAAAAATGAATTAAAATAATTAAAGATAAATATAGGAAATATATGTCGTGTACATATTTCTGAACATATGTATACATGTTTATGTGTGTGTGTATATATTTATATACACACACAGGAAAAATTTTGATGGAAATAATGGAATATTTTCATCAAATTTATAAAAATATAAATAATAGAATGAAGGGAAAATTTGAGTACATCAAAATTGTAAAAAGTACATCAGAAGATAATATGAAGCAAATAATATAAAGAAGGTAAACAATAGCCTATGAAATGGTATTTGCAACATGTGACCAATTACATGCATACGTATGTATAATACTATACACGTACACGTGTGTGTGTGTGTGTGTGTGTGTGTATATAGCTGAGTCACTTTCTGTACAGCAGAAATGAACAGAACGTTGTATATCAGTTATACTTCAAAAAAATTTAAAAAAAGAAGAAATAGTTCACTCCCTTCAAAAAAGTAATGGGACAGTTGATAATGTGATTTTGTGTCTCAGATTAATCCAAAAAAAATTATAACAAATAAATGGATTTTAGTATTTATTACCCTGCATAGGCTTTTGCAGGGTACAGTGCCATGACGTACAATAAGGGAGAAAAGCAGATATAAAATCTGACCATCTAAGCGACGAGTCTGCTTTCTCCATGCTGGCTCACATCTACCCCCTCGTATTCCCTGACAAAGAACATGGACCCCTTGAAGCCCCTGAGATTAGATGAGCTGAGCTGGCGATGCATTTTCAAAACTGTGATGACTTTGAACAAACTTACCTGCGTGAGAAATTAGGGAAATGAGGCATTCTCGTGGTCTTCAAAGTTTTAAATTGCTCTCAAGTCAGAGAGGTCAGGCTTGTGCTGTGCTGGTTCCAAATGTAAAGGGAGGACCAAGGAATAAAGACACAGAAAAGTAGGTTTTTAGTTCATCAGGAGAAAGAACTTTATAATAATTTGTTTGCGCTGTGCAAAGGCTGAGATGTATCTTTGAGTCCTGGGCTACTTCTGGTAACAGTCCCAAAGAGATGGGTGGACACAGGTCAGAAATATGGTGAAGTGGATGCCTTGGTGTGCGTAGATTAAACTGAGGAGCTTCGACAGTGCCTTCCATTCTCAGTTTCTGAAATTTTAATTTAACAGGTGGAAAATCCGTTGCTGTTACTTGATAGTCATATTTTGTACTTTATGTAGTCCTTGGCAAATAGAGTTTGGAATAAGAACATGAAAGAGTATTTGTCATTCTTGACTACAAAAAGAAACATGAAGTACATATTCAAAACTCTTTATTTCCCATAAGCTTTCAGACATCGTTTCAAATAAGTTGTATAAATATGTCCATTTTAGCTGAAATAAAGTACTCTTGCCTCAAGGCTGCCTCTTAGAAAAATCCCTTAATTGACGTAAGTTTTCCTTTTTAGTTATTGTAAATAGTGCTTTATAGTCAGTCCTTAAAAATGCTACTACATGTTCAATATATTTTTTTTTAACCAACCTGGAGTTTTCTCTCCTGCATGTTGTAAAAGATAAGCTCACATTGAAAAGATTTTCACTGAACAATTGTGCAAATGTGATAGGAAAGTAGACACAGTGTCCTGATTATGTAGACCAAGTGTATCTTGACATCAACACTGAATGGTGACTTAGCTGTTTTAAAGTATTGTGAATTATTATTTAACAAAAAGCAGACAGATTTTGTACCACTGTGTATAGGCTAATATACCATTTATTATAATTTTTAAAAGAATCAGTATCCAGTGAGTACTTAGTATCAAATGAGTATCAGTGTCAAATGAGTATTTAGTACTCTAATGAGTTACTAAATTTTAAATTAGCCTGCTTCAACAGCTTGAGCAAATAAGAACTGAATCATAATTTATTTGAATTTGTTTAGACAAAGCAAATAACACCCTGATAGCTCCTATCCACTAGATGGAATTCTTTTTTTTTTTTTTTTTTGCGCTACGCGGGCCTCTCACTGCTGTGGCCTCTCCCGTTGCGGAGCACAGGCTCCAGACACGCAGCCTCAGCAGCCATGGCTCACGGGCCCAGCCACTCCGTGGCATGCGGGATCTTCCCGGACCGGGGCACGAACCCGTGTCCCCTGCATCGGCAGGCGGACTCTCAACCGCTGCGCCACCAGGGACGCCCCACTAGATGGAATTCTTTTAGCTCATCTTCTAAATTAAAAAGTTTCCCTTCAGTCTGTTTTGTGGAAATCTCCAGTTTATTCTAAGCCCAGCAGTTGCCTCTGTTATTCTTTTCATCGATTTTATTTTTCAATCCGAATATCTCAGCAGCATCTTAAATAACCTATATTTAAAACGAAGTCAGCTACTGCTACTCCCTTGAACAAATACAGTTATTACACATGACTCTGCATATTTTCTTCTATTAATGATACCACATGCCTGAAGGATTCTTTTTCTTTATTAATGATATCATCTTTCTTTTAGTTATCCGAGCTTCAAAATTTGGTACTTATATCATTTTTCTTGCTTTTCTGAAATCTTAAGAGCCCAGAGATGATTTTTTATTGCCTCCCTTCAGGTCGAGCCTACTGTTTTACCCTCATGAAAGCCTTCATTAACCCCTCCCTCTTAACTAGCTTCAGCGTCTGTACCCTTTGTCTGCAATACATTCTACAGAAAATGGTCAGAGTAATCTTACTAAAAGGCTAAATACCTTCCGCGGTTTACCATAGTCTCTCTGATGAATTGTAAACTACGTGGTCCCGTATTAGGTGTTTCTCTCTTATGAACCTTTTGGATCTTTCAGGCTTGTCTTTGAATTCTTCTATAGAGTTACACAACCAATGGATGGAGATTCTGTGCTGAAGGGTGAGAGATAAGGTGGTTTTGATGGAGATGTAGCGAGTAGAGACTATCTGACGTTGAGTATGGTTTGAGTGGAAGGGGCAATAGCCAGTGAAGGAAGCAAAAATCATGGTTATATTCAATACTTGAGCCTGGAGAACAGCCAGCATCATAAGGTACCAGAATGAAGGCAAAGGTGGGGCTTATTGATAAGGAGTCGGCAGTGGGACCAGAACCAGAGGAGTCACTGTGATCAGGGAAGACAAAGGGAGTAACAGAGAAAGTGAACTGAAAGGGAAGGGGATTGTGGTCAGAGTCGGGTATCTGAGTATCGGAGGTGGGGGGATACACCTAGGTATCACATTGCTTTTCTGAGCTAGCCCTGGCCTTTTTAGGGCAGGAAGGCTCCGGTGCAAGTGAAACTGAAGACTCTGTTGATGATTTAAGGATGATGGAAGACTGTTGCCTGTGAGATGCAGCAAAGAAAATCACTCAGAGCACAAGTCGCCTAGCCCATTCTGTTGGAAATAGAGACAGTGCAGCTTGTCACCCAGCAGCTCTCCAGAGATTGTATTTCCAGAACCACTGGAAGCTGCTTTGACTTCCCTCTTCCTCAGACACCCCAGCATTCATTTGAACAGCATTTTAAATCTGTGCTCCAAATTTTAGCAGAATCTCAGAAAGCTGGAATAAATATTAAAAAGAAAATCAGCTGTGTTACTTAAGTCACTGCAATTGCATAACCCAAAATACTCAGGTACTGCTGAAGACCAATCAGAGGTTATCAGTTGTGGGAGAGAATGTCTCAAAATATATAAAAAATAATATATGATTTGTTAACATACTATCATAATGTATTAAGTATTAATGTTACAGTATACTGAACATGTTGTCAAATTTAAATCAGTGTGTCTTGTTTCTCAGATTTGGCGTTTTTTCTTAATATTTTTTTTTAATTTCAGAACCTTTACAGAAAAGTTGTGAAGACAGTACAGGGTTCCCATCTGTGCTCCACCCAGTTTCCCTTTTTATCACGTCTTATGTCCGTGCAGTACATTTGTCACAATCAATAACCAATATTAATAAGTTATTATTAACTAAAGTCAGTACGTTATCTAATTTCCTCAGGTTTCACCTCATGCCCTCCTTCTGTCCCAGGATCCCATCTAGGGTACCACGCTCCATTTAGTTATCTTGTTTCCTTAGGCCCTTCTTCGCCGTGAGGGTTTCTCAGACTTTCCTTGTTTCTGGTGACCTTGCCCTTGATCAGGTATTTTGTAGGCTGTCCCTCAGTTGCGATTCGTCTGATGTTTTTCTCATGATTGCCCTGGGGTTGTAGGTTTGGGGAGGAAGACCACCGAGGTAAAGCATCCTATCCCTCCGTGCACTTTGTCAGGTGTCTGCTCTGTGCAGCTCCTCTGCCTTCCCACCTTTCCAGTCTGTCTTTGGAAGGAAGTTACTGTGACCGGCCACAGAGTGGGGTGGTAAGCTCCCCCGTCCTGAGCAGAGGAGCTGTTAATGATTTAGAAGGCTTCTGCACAGGACTTTCTTCTCTCCCAGTTATTTTTCCCGTCGTTTATTGACATCAGAATGCAACCACGGATATCTGTTTTCTACTTCGGGTCACCCAGATTGTTTTACCTGTTCTCTTTGCAATCCCGATGTTTTTCCTTCCAGTTGTTTTCTGCAACACAGTGAGCCTTCTCTCCGAGCAAAAACAAATATGCTGCTTAGGTTTGTAAAGTTCACTCTGCCACGTGGAACATCAGCTCAGCCAACCAGGATGCTTTCAGGCTTTGTTGTATCCTAGTAGGATTGAGTTACACTGAGGGGAAACACTACGTAACTTGCGTAGAATAGCCAGCATTTTGTCTTGAGGACCTGGACCTGCTTTCCTAGCTGTAGATTTTTCTCACTTACTGTGCCTCCTGCCACCTCTGGTTCACCGTCCTCTTTCCCTATAAACACTGACTTCAGAAAAGGTCCAACAGACTCATTCTTACTGAGGGCTTCAGACATCTCGGGGCTTAACATTTTTATTTTGAAGCCTTCCATATACCCTTCACCTAGCTTTCTTCCAAAAGTTAACATCTTACAGAACCAGAGTGCAGTTATTAAAATGAAGACATTAATGTCAACACAACATTACTAATAACTATTGAGATTTCCCCAGTTTCTCTCCAGTCACTTTTCTATCTGGTATCCCACGTGACATTAAATCGTCACATCTCCTTGGATCCCTTCCATCTGTGACGGTCTTTCCTTAACTTTGAAGACCGTGATGAGTTTGAAGGTTGCTGGTCACTTATTTTGTAGAATGTGTCTCCCTGTGGGTCTGTCTGACATTTTCTCATGATTTGGTGGAATTATGCATTTTGGCCAGAATACCCCGGAAGGGATGAACCCTTTTCCATGCATCAATTCACAGGGTCCAGGATCTCAGTGTGTCTTTTCACTTAGGATACTAACATTAATTACTTGGTTAAGGTGGTGTAGGATAAACATCTCAATGTAAAATGACTGTTTTCCCTTTGAAATTAATGAGTATCTCATCGAAGGAGACACTTTATTGCTATCCCTATATCTTATTTGTCCTCAAACTTTTTCTTACCGTTCTTTTTGATCAAAACATATTGAAGTCAAGTATGAAGCTAAAAGAAGGAATGGTTACATTGTGACTATCAGTGAATATTTGTGGAGAAAGAATTTGTGTGTCTCTATCAGAGTGTGTGTGAGCGACAGAGACAGAGAGAATGATTCTCCTGGGAATTTGTCCAGACCATACCATGTTTATGCTTACGTTTTAGATCAACTTGTATGCAAATGATGCAGCTAATTGCTCATGGTTATATTACGCCTATGTTCATGAAACGTCTAATACTTAATTCCGTACTTAGCAATTTACAGCAACTAAATAGTGGCTTCGGTTTACATAATATAGAGATTTGGAAACAATCTATTTAAAGACATTAGTAGAGAACAAAGGCACATTTTTAAAAAAAATCTCACTAATCATACATAACACTGTTAACCTGTTGGAGGCCATTAGAATCAGACAGTATCTAGAGTACACAGGATCAATGAGAGTGAGTGAACATATATACGATATGCCATCCGTCAAATTGGGCTTTGGGGTTTTGTATCTACTTCACCTACAGGGCTTGTAATTGAACTCATGGTGGGATTTCCACTTTATTATATAGTTCAGAGAAACTAAGAATAAGGGGATGACAAATGTGTTTGCATATTGTCGGGAGTGCTACAATTCTGTCATCATCGCCGTCATCAATATTATGAGAGTCATTCATATGTACCTTTCCATACAAGTAATTGATGATAATTTGGTTACTTTATGTAGGCTAGAACCACAATTACTGAAATGTACTCATTAGGGCAAAAATAGTCATTCATCTAGATAGACACTTTCATAAAACTTGGATTTTAAAAAGTATGAGACCATACTTTATTCCTGATAGTGTCATAGTTATTATGGGCAGCTTGAGAACTGTTATAAATCAAAATATGTAATAAGTGGAATTTTTAAAAGCTCAGTAGAAATACATTGATATATTTAGGCAAACAATAACCTTGTAAATTAATTCATCAAGCTCCTAGTTGTACAGACAGTTAAACTGAGACCCTGAGAACGTGCCTGGCCTGTCCCCAGAGATGCCACACAGTCAGCCTCTCAGCTCTGACTGCATGTTGGGTTTCCTGGGTCCAGGTGTGACTCTGAGTAACTTTAAAACATACTCAGGTTGACTCGTTAGTGATTCCAAGAAAATCATTAAACCTATCACTTCACATGGCAAACCAAAATAAACTCAAAGTAGTTTAGATACAATTATTTTAAAAAAAGGAACTAAACTGTTAAAAGCAGAATTCTGGTGACTGTAACCTTTGCCCACTGAGATGTCCCTGGGGAGCACCGTCCATGGGCTCCTCTCCCCCTGCCCCGTGCATCCAGCCCCTCCCAGACCCCAGAGCCTCTCTTCCAGCTCCTGGGCACTGGCAACACCACCTCCTCCCCTTAGGTCCCTGGGGCGGGGGGAGGAGCTGTTTTTTCTATAATTACTCATTTCTGATTCATTCTGGTCCTCGTTTGCTTTTTCAGCCCTTCCAAAAGACATGGCACCAATTCCATGCATTAAAATCCCACTGTTTAAAACTCATAAAAATGCAAAAGAAAAGAGAAATGACTCTACATCAAAATTAAGAAGGAAGAGGAATGAAGTGTTTAATAAAAGCAATAGAATTAATGGTAAAGAAGAGGGGTCCAGCCCATTCATCAGTGTGTCCCCTCACTGGGCGAGGTTCTTCGTGCTTTGTGGGTGCTTGATAAATCCATGTTGGCTGAAGGAATAATCATTAAATCACTGATTAAAAATCCAATACAGCAGTGCATTAGAAACCTGAATAAAATCAAAGTCAAGTGACTGCAGAAAATGCGTAACATCCAAGCTCTCACAAATAAGAAATTGCTTAGGTGGGTAAGGAACTCCATATACAGATCATACGAGAGAAGACATAGCATTTGTCAGACTTACTGAAAATCTCAACTGCATGAATAAGGAAATGCAAGTTAAAACACAATCACATTCGCAGGTATTTAAAAACTCCTCTTCAGTGCTCAGAATTGTGTGCAGACCCAAACACGGTTACATAAACCATTAGGGGTGAGGGTGTCGATGGCTGCAATCTTTCTGTAAAGAAGTGAACATTCTTTTATTTGTCCTAAAAATTATCAGACCATTTAACACCATGTGATAGCAACAACAAATAGGAGGATATTTAAAATAAAAGAAAATAAATGAAGAAATATGATTAATTATGTAATGGAGCAAAGTATGATATACTCATATATACAGAAATGTTTTGGATTTTTTAAATCATGTTTCCACGGAGTTAGCAGAAAATATGTTGAAGCTTAAAAAAACGTATGCATGAAAATCCCAGCAACGGCTATAAGTGACTAGTAACAGTCGGTATATTCAAGAGGTAGGATGATAGTTAATTTTTATTTTCTTGAAAACGTTCCAACTTTCTGAATGTTCTGTAATGGCCACAGGCCATTGAAAAAAATTTTTTACCATCAGAGAAAATGGTATCAGTATATATGTTGTCATGTGTGAGAAAGTGAAAGATAGGCAGCTGACAAAAAAGAACCCATCAGAAATAAATTCTTCTGATACGATAATTAGGTTCGCATATTGGAGCATAAATTTGGCAGCATATTTCCATTTCTTTTGATAAGCTAACTTCTCCATAGTTGTGATACATTCAGTTATGGAAATTGTGTTCTTTAGCTTCGGAGAAGATATGGGAAGGCAGGTACTTCCCACCATGGACAGTCCTTTTGCTGCTCTCAGACCCAGGAGGGAACCAGCGTGAGCCTGGCTGCCAGCCCCGGAGGTCCCTCTGCGGAATCCAGAGGCGTTTGGGCTCTGTTCACATTTACGGTCGAGTTTCATATATCTTTCTTCAGGTAACTCTGAATGCTATTTTGATTTTAAAACATTGAACAGTCACAAATGCAAGGAAATGGTGTGGAGAGGGGCAAATCAGCAACGTCATTGCTCCATCAAGGTTTTCCACAGAAGCAGAAACAATAATACAGGGCTTCCCTGGCGGCGCAGTGGTTAACAATCCGCCTGCCAATGCAGGGGACACGGGTTCGAGCCCTGGTCCGGGAAGACCCCACATGCCCCGGAGCAACTAAGCCCTTGCACCACAACTACTGAGCCTGTGCTCTAGAGCCCGTGAGCCGCAACTACCGAGCCCACGTGCCACAGCTACTGAAGCCCGTGCACCTAGAGCCCGTGCTCCACAACAAGAGAAGCCACCGCAATGAGAAGCCCGTACACCGCAACGAAGAGTAGCCCCCGCTTGCTGCAACTAGAGGAAGCCCGCACGTAGCAACGAAGGCCCAACGCAGCCAAAAATAAATAAATAAATAAACAAAAAGAAACAATACATAAATATAAATATATATATATATAGAGAGAGAGAGAGAGAAAGAGATATTGATTGATTCATTAGGAGGAATTGGTCCATACAGTTATGGAGGAGGACAGGTCCCCAGATCTGATCTACAAGCCAGAAGCCGGGAGAGCTGGTGGTGCGGTTCCAGTCCAAACCTGAAGGTCTGAGAACCGGGAGTGCCCGTGTTTGAGGGCAGGAGAGGGTGGGTGTCCCAGCTCAGTCGGAGGGAGTGCATCTTCCCTCCTCCCCTTGTTTGTTCTGTTCTGGTCCCTCAGTGGATTGGATGTTGCTGCCCACACTGGGGATGGTGAGCTTCTTTACTGACTCACAGATTCAAATGCTGATCTCCTCCAGACACACCCAAATGTGATGTTTTGCCAGCTCTCTGGGCATCCCTCAGTCCTCTCAAGGTGACTCAGAGAATTCCCCAGCGCCAAAGTAATAGCGAGAATGCAGCAGGGTCAGGGCTCAGGGAGAGGAGATGGAGGAGCGGACTGTTAACGTGCAGATGCTTGTCTTAATGGTCCTGTCCTTTCCCTTCACGCAGTCTGTTCCCTGTCCTTCCAGCAGCCCTGCCCCGCCCCGCCCCGCTGCCATTTTCTTCTATGCTCTCAGCTGAGGGCCTCTGGTCGTCCTGGAAAACTGCCAGTTGGAAAACTACTGCCGCTAAGACATTGGCTAAACTGCTTTAGGATAAAAACTTTCCTAATAGTCAGGACTTTTCCCATCAAGGAATGTCTGTGGGGTGGATTGTGGAACGTGAGATGAGGTCATGATGCGTCTGGTTCACCCAGGCCAGTGCATGTTTGTGCCCATTTTAACTAAAAATAATGAAAACGACTGCCCCCTTTTCCTTTCAAAAGGGTTTCAGTTTGGATGATGAAGCGTTCGGTCATCCTCACTACTGACTAGTAAGAAAGATGTTGTTGGAGAGTTGATGCTGCCTGTGTTTTGCTCAGATCCCTTGATAGATTATAGCATATTCTGTAGGTTCAAAAGAGCCTCTGAAATATCTATCTCATGACCTTGTATTTGAAAACTCTGACTCTCCCTTTTCTTCATTATTTGGCGCTAATATTGGATAATTACATGTTTAGTACAGTCATGGTTTCATGTCAGCTCGTATGAGTCTTAGGTCCTATTACCTTATTTTCTATTTCTACTTATCTATGGGCATTATTTACGAATTTACCCATCACGTTTACCAGTGAACATGGCTGAAAATATCCATCACTCCTTTCCTGCCTGCAACAGGCTGAGTTCTCACATCTCTTGCTTTTTCTCTCTGCTTTATCACAGTTCTCTCAGATCCCCAGGCTGAAAACCTGGGACACATCATTGGTTCTTCCTTCCCTCACCCCCTTCCTCATCTCCGAATGTTCGTGGACTGACCTCTTCCCCTTATTCCCACCCGGCCAGGCTGGCTCCGCAGAAGTCTTTTCTACTGACTCTTATTCTCTCCTAGAGAGTGGCGCAGTGATTGTTTCCACCAAAAACCACCTTTATCATCTAGCTTCCTACTCTAAAAGCATCAAGGTTAAAAACTACCTTTCCTTGTCTTGTTTTCAAGACCCTTTTCACGTGTTTCTGTTGATTCCTTTGGTGTTTCTTCTCATTTCCTAACAGCCTGAGTCATTTGACTAAGGATGACCAGCTCATTCTCTCCTAGACTCGCTGTGGTCGTTCTCACCTTGGTCGTACCAGCTGGCCAGCCCTGTTTCTCTTTTTTTCTCTCCAAGAGCAAGTAACTCTCATTTCCTCCATGAAGGGTTTTTAGGTTCCTAAGCCCAGAGTGGTCTGTTTGTTTTTCCTAATATCCTTCTATATCTATGATCTGAGTAATTCTGACTCTCATCTTTTAGTATGGATGTTGTGTGTATCTAATCTTTTTCTCATTTGGGAAAAACTGTTCAATTTATATGTTGTGACAGTGATGATATTGGTGTCCTGCTATTAATCCGCCGTCACGTCTAACCCCGTATTATACCTTGTGGGAAATCGAAAAGCAGCCGGGTAAGGGGACAGTTGTGTACCAAATGGGTCAATGAAGTGTCAGATGTCAAATCTACGTTTCTATTGTATATGATATGCACTTGATGATTGACTGTGTTATTAACTTCTCAATTCAATTTGGTCATGTCTTTTTCTGAAAACGCTTTTAAAATCATCATCATTATACATTGGCTTTTCCCTTAATAGTATTTATCAAGTCTATTCAGAAAAGACATCAAAGTCTTCTCAATAAACATAGAAAGTGAGAGTCTCCTTCTTAACGCTCCGTTAACAGCTTTTGATTTAAAGGAAAAAAGTATTTGTGTGTATATATAAATGAAATATCCTTTGGCAATCTTATTTTCCAAGGTTCCTTGACTACAACAAATTCATCAAAGGGGAAAAAGCCCTCGGGAAATTCTGCTAATAAGATAACACAGTGTTTCCTCCCTGGAAGGGAGAAAAAAAAAAAGGGTAGAAGTTTTTCCTTCTAATTGAATTAAAGTGAGCTCTTTTATTAAACTATCACAGCCCCATAATATTTTTAGAAAAGAAATCTTGGCTGTGTTCATGATCACTCTTGCACATAAGAAAATTAAATAAGATGAAATTAAATGATAATAGTTAAGTACTTAATAGAAGGGAGAGAGGGCCATGCAGTAGTTCTGAAATTTTTTTAAATTAATTAATTTATTTTTGACTGCGTTGGGTCTTCGTTGCTGCACGCAGGCTTTCTCTAGTTGCGGCGGGCAGGGGCTGCTCTTCGTTGCAATGCGCGTGCTTCTCATTGCAGTGGCTTCTCTTGTTGCGGAGCACAGGCTCTAGGTGCACAGGCTTCAGTAGTTGTGGCATGCAGGCTCAGTAGTTGTGGCTTGCGGGCTCTAGAGCTCAGGCTCAGTAGTTGTGGTACACGGGCTTCATTGCTCCACGGCATGTGGGATCTTCCCAGACCAGGGCTTGAACCCGTGTCCCCTGCATTGGCAGGTGGATTCTTAACCACTGCATCACCAGGGAAGTCCCTGAAAAAATTTTTTTAAATAAACTTTTATTTTTTGGAGCAGTTAGATTTTCAGAGAATTGCAAAGATAGTACAGAGTTTTCATAGACTTCGTGTTCGTTTTCCCCTATTATCGCCATCTTACATTACAATTAATAAACCACATCGATGCATGACTGTTAACTAGATACACTTGCATTGCTTTTTCTCCAGTGTCCTCTTCCTGTCCCGGGATCCCATCCAGGACGCTTCATGACATTTAGTCATTGTGTCTCCTTCAGTCCTCTTGGCTGGGACAGTTTCTCAGGCTTTCCGTGTTTTGGATGACCCTGACAATTTTGAGGAGTACTGGTTGGGAATTTTGTAGAATGTCCCTCAGTTGGAATTTGTCTGATGTTTTTCTTACGATTAGCCTGGGGTAGGGGGTTTTGGAAGGAAGGCCTCAGAGTGCCATTTTCATAACCTTATGTGGTATCAGTATCAATCTGATGTATCTGATGTATCTTTATTGATCTTGACCTTGACCTCCTGGTCAACTTTCTCCACTGTGAGGTGCCTCTGTCGTTCTTCTTTCCCTACTGCACTCTTGGGAAGCATGTCCCCGTGCACTGCCCACACCCAGGGGATGGGGAGTTATGATCACCTCCTTGAGGGCGGGGTCTACGTAAATTATTTTTTATTCTTCTGCACCGGAGATTTGCCTTTTCTCTCCATTTATGTATTTAAACCAATGTGGATTCAAGGATGTTCATGTTATACTTTGGATTAAAGTCTAAAATTACTTTTTTTTCTTGCTCTAATTGTTCCAGCTTAAGCCAGTGGGAGCTTTGTCAACTGGCTACTGTGTTGTTTGACAGACCCGATTAATGTGGGGTTTTGTTTTTGTTTTGTTGTTCTGGGATTGTTGCTTTCTGGACGTGCAAGTGCTCTAGGCTCATCTTGTATATGTCCTGCCCCAATTCTAGAATCATACATTTCCCCATGGATTTCTGGTTTCTTTTATTGGAGAATGACACTAACATCTAAGCACTAGGTAGGCTCTTGAATTTCTTTAAGTGACATTTGTCCATTGCCAATAAATTGAGTTATTGTGTAGAGTTATCAATGTTAAAGGCAGATGCAGTGATCCTTTTTTAAGATCTGCAATGGAAAACAGTTTATTGAACGCAAATCATTAAACATTCTTCCTTTACTTTTATTGCCATGGAGACCATTGTCATGATATTCTTTATTCTGTGAAGTCAGTCGAATGAAACAGAAAGGAGATGTTCTGTATCTTTACTTTTTACCGCCTCCTGCTTGAGATTATACCTTAATGACTAATACTGAAACATAATTATCTCTGTAGAGATTTATAGAAGATTAGAGACCGTTAGTTAAAGAAATGCTCGTTTCCAGCGAATACACTTGGAGTTAAAGCAGGTCTGGCTTCTCCTCCACAGCCCTGCCAGTTACTCTCACAGCTGCCAGCTGGACCACGTCATGACCCATAACTGCATCGCGTCCCAGATAGTGAATTCAAATGCCCGACTCTGAGTAAGAACTCCTATCTCTTCAGTCACAGAATCCCCGTCACAACAGTTTATTTTTATCTCATTGATCCTGTCCCCCTTCATTGGCATCATTCTTCTGACGTTCTCAGTTCCCTTCTTAACCTGTGTAATTCCCTCCCCTATGATTGCCTGGCCGCACACCGACAAGAGTTAAGAGCAAACGTTTGCCTGTGAAGCAACAATAAGGACCTAAGGTCTTTGAAAAATACACAGGCACACACAAACATATATAATTTGGAAGATCCTACAGTTGTACTTCTGTTAACTTTAGGATTTAAAAAAGAAAATGAACTCACTTGATACATAAGATGCTTTTTACATGAAGAGGAAACAATGTCTTTAAGCCAGGGATGAAAAAATGCATTGCTTTAAGCAACTTGTCATGATGTCTCATATCTAACTATTTGAGTCTTATGCTTATTTCATTCCCCCGCCCCACATGTCCCCTGCTCCAGTTTCCTCCATGAAAACCCAATGATTAGTCCATGCGACACAATGAAAACATGTTTCAAACGCGATATAACAGAAAGGTTATCTTGAAACCCCACATTTAAAATTGCAAAAGGAAAAGACTGTATGCCAGGTAAAAACTACTGTATAAATAGATTTTTAGGGATATTTCCTGGATGGAACGTAGAAGAAGAGGATTGGAATTGGGTGATGAGTCCCAGAATAATTTGGACTAAAGTGTAGATCATGGTTGTTTTAATCCGTGATTCAGATCTAGAGTCTCAGCCTCCACTTCGTGGCAGAAAGGCAGACTTCAAACCGGAGGCTGGAATTTGCCTTAGGTTTTAACTGCGGGAAGCAACTGTTTCCACTTTTCATTAGTGTTCAGACTGAACAGGTCAACTAGAAAGAGAGAGGAACCAGTGTACTCACATGGTATCTTCCACATACGAGGCAAGATTTAAGTAACTCTGTCTGATTTCCCAGGGAATTGAATTGGAATACCAGGTTGTGTAGACCTCCCCAAAGGGCAGTGGCTTTGGCTGGAGAGAGAGATTCAGGCCTATGGAAAGAGAATTTTCTTGTCTTCTTCCCCAGGCCCTAGCTAGACAGAATTAAGAATTTAAAAAGAAAACTAAAAGTAGAAAAATGTGAAAAAAGCGATGTACAATTTTGATTATCTCAGCGTTGAAATTAGCTTTGTAGTTCTCAAGAGTTGGGTGTAATCCCGAGTGTATTTGCAGTTTATAGCCTTTCTTTAAGGAAGTCAAATTAAAGTTCAGACTACTTAGGGGTTAGTCATTAACAATATCCATTTCTCTTTATCTACAAACAAGGCAGAAAATATTTATTTGGACCCAAAATTACAAAATTAAAAATAAAGATATGAATATTTTATGTATAAGTTCATTTTCTTTCTAGAACCATTAAAGATATTGGAGCTTTTCTGTTAACTTACCATAGCCACTGATTAAAATGGCAAATGTCCTCACTATTGAAAGAGAATATAATCTAATAAAATACCATCTGAGTTCTATTAGAGCATAGGTATTTTCAGGTATAACATTTTAAATTACCTTGTGTGGATTTTGGGTGTCTTGATTGCTTCCATACTTGGTAATTATTTTAGGCAGAGACATTCCTTTATACTGCATTTTAGCCCCATTTTTTTAAGCTGAGAAAATGCAGAATCTTCCAGAAAACAAGATAGGGGCTTGCAATACTAAAAACGCATTACTTTAGAAAAAATTGTAAAAGCCAATTTTACCAAATTATGTCAACTAGGATAATAATGAAAGGTATGAGAGTAAACAGGAGTTAAAAGGGGGAAGTTACTTCCTTAGGGAATATTTTTGGTTATTTTATGGGATTGAATATGACCAAGAGGGCCTTAATGTTCTCCTTGGGCTGAATAAACTTATAAATCCTTTTTCTGCTTCTTTGAGGTGTGAACCTTTTTAAAAGCCCCTTGCCAGTTTTACGGCCCAGGAAGGCAAAGATGGAGGGGATAGGACCCCTAAGATTGGGAAGGTTTGGAATATTAGAGCACGGGATAAAACAATTACTTTTCTATGTGTAAAGCACAGATACACAAGGATTCTCTTTTATACATGTGTATCTATCTATATTTTATACATAAAAAGTAAGAGTGTCTTAATGCTAAATCTTGTGCGCCAGTAGTGGGAATGTAAATTGGTTCAACCACTGTGGAAAACACTATGGAAGCTTCCTCAAAAAAATAAAAAATGGAAGTACCATATGATCCACTAATCCCACTTTTTGATGTATATCCAAAGGAAATGAGAACAGGATATCAAAGACATATCTGCATGCCCATGTTCATTGTAGCATTATTCCCAGTGGCCAAGATAGGGAAGGAGCCCAGATGTCCCTCAATAGATGAATGGATAAAGACGTGAGATATATATAGATAGATAGATAGATAGATAGATGGACCTGGAGGGCATTATGCTAAGAGAGAGAAGTCAATAGAGAAAGACTAATACCGCGTGATGTCGCTCATATGTGGGATGTGGAAAATCCGAACTCCTGGTAACTGAGAGTAGAATGGTTGGGGGTGGGGAGAGGGAAATGGGGAATTGTTGATAAAGAGGACAAACTTCCAGTTATGAGATGAACAAATAGGTTCTGGAGAATCTGATGTACCAGCTGGTGACTGTAGTTAATTACACTGTATTATATACTAGAAAGTTAAGAGAGTAGATCTTCCGAGTTGTCACCACAAGCAAGAAATGGTACTATGTGATATGATGGAGATTTTAACTAAAGCTATTGATGGTAGTCAATTCACAATATGTAAGTGTATCAAATCAACATATCTTAAACTTGCCCAGGATTATATGTCAATTATATCTCAGTTAAGCTGGAAGAAAGTCTTAAAACACAGATATACACACAATACATGAACAGTTATGCTGTATACCTGTGATATTAACATTTCCTAGGGGGTGGTTGGGAAAAAAATGCCTAAAAGGCTCCGTAAGGGAGTGAACATGAATATTAAAAAATTGAGAAATATTGACTTGGGTCATCCTTAGATCCACAAAGTATAAAATGGGAGCAGTTTCTATTGCTGCCTCTGGTCTGCTTGAAACTGTCTCTTACGTATTATTTGTTCTGTAGAAAGACTAATGAAGACACTTACGTTGTGATCCACCGTGAACCAACTGCTCAGTAGTTAAAATTGAATTTTGTGCTTTCTATGAAAGAGGAAAGAAACGTTTAAAACTGTAATTCTGTTTAAAGTTTGCTACTGAGATGTTACATGTAATTTTTAGATGCTTGGGTTAAATTCTATGATCTCATCCCTTCTAACGGTTTCAGAAATAATTCTTTATGTGGAAGTATTTAAAAATTATTTTTGTAATGATGATGAGCCATGGGTTTAGGTGGCCTTGGTGCCAATGAAGTAGCATGGGGAGGAATATCCCATATTGTAAAATCAAAGTGCGACGCGATTCCCTTTCATTTTTAAATTTAACTAAAAAGCTTATAAATATTTAATATATTTCAATTGAAAACATGTGTTTGATGGCTTTCTTTCAAATGAAAATACTACAATACTCAGTAAAGAAAACTTGGTTACAAAACCATATACCAAAAGTGGTTTTACCTTTGAAACTCTTATCAGCCATTCTGTAACTTTGTTTCTTTTTTATTTTACCCTTTATCTGGGGGGAGGGTGGAGAGGATAGTAGTAAACTAGTGATCAGAGAAAAGACTTACTGAGCAGCTACTGTATACCACCCTGTATACAGTTCTAGAATCTACTTTCCACAGTAAATTCAAAATCTTGTTCTATTTTACAAATTAAAAAAAAAAAGGAAGAATAAAGAGTACTCTGAAATAAATAGTAACACTCTCAGCTAGAATCCGTTTAAAAAGACCCCTCCTGTCTGAAGACCAGCCTAAGCCTTTGGCTCAGTGACCATGGACTGTGTCTTCTCTGAGCTGAACCCAAGAAGAGGGGTGTCAGGCAGATGGGTGGGAACTGTAGGGCTGAACACGAGTCCCTCCTGGAAAAGGAGAGTCTCCCGCTTCTCCTTTGATTAAAATCCCCATCTCACCTAAAAGGTGCGTCTTCATTAGTAACATAGCTCATTTCCTTAAGGAAATAATCCAGTCATCATTTCTCTGTTTTTTGCTTAATTCGCCATTTGAAACTCTGCAGTCTGGCCTTTACCTGCCTGACCCCACTGAAACTATTTATTAAATCCTCTAATATCCTTTAAAAATATACACGTAATGGATTTTTTTCTTCACTGTACTCCTTTAAATTGAATTCTCTTCTGTCATAATTCCATTTTTATAAAGCACTCCTTGGAATTTTAACCTAGTCCTCATTTTTGCTGTCAATTAAATTTTCTCAGATTTTCCTCTTACGTTCCTTATGTATCATATTTCAAATCCTTGGCTGCTTCTTCTTCTTCTACAGGAAAGCTTCTTTAAGGGAAAAAAATAGAGGCAGTAGAACATGGAATTAGGAGCAAAAGAGTAAAGAATCTAAGTTTCAAACTTGAATTCCATCACTTTTTAGTGTGTATAACCAAGGGCAAGTTACCAACCCTCTGGGCCTCAGTTTTCTCATCTGTGAAATGGAAAGGATATCAGTATCTATCTCATCTGGTTGTTATGAAAATAAAAATACAATGAGTTGAATTTTGAAGTGTGTAGAAACAGTGCCTGGCACACAATAAAGAATGTGTATAAGAATATATTAAATGAGTTAAAAATTGCAGATGACCACAGCCAACAGATAGGTCACTGACTAATATTTTTTAAATATTTCTTTATTTTGAATTATCTCTGAACCTATAGTGATACTTCCTTCCTAATTATTCATTTTGTTCCTTCCTGCTTTTTGGGTAATTTAGATATTACACCAAAAACATGTTTTCTAATCTAAACCCTACAGCTCCACAAAGTAAGTCTTATTTTGCCCACTGAACAAATGATAAAGGAGAAACTCAGAGAGTCAGCAACTATTAGCATTCACAGCTGATGCCACAAGAGTTGGGACATGAGGACATCTGTCAGACACCAAAAATCCACTTTTTTCCTCTATACTTGTACACTTAAGCAATATTAAAAATAAAAGAGACCCTAAGCTTGGCAGTCAGTTTTGCAAGTAAGTATATGATTAAGGACCAGGAGACTGGAGCAGGAAGTACATGCAGTGAAAAAAGAGCTTATGACAGCAAGATGTTAGAGAATTTAATGAAGCATAATTATTTAATTTTAAATATACTCTCTTAATAGAAGAGTGTTGTGGTAACTTGCCATTAAGGTAGAGACGTGATGTTAATAACATAAAAGGACAAACGAGCGAAGGCTGATTTGCACTTTCTGTTGGATTGGGCATATTTTGGAAATACCTTTAAATGAAAGCAAATTCAGGGAGACAGATGCTGCTTCATGGGGCAGTCAGCGTTCATGGAGAAAGACCCCTTACTGCAATAGTGATAAATGCCATTTGTTTACTAGACGACAGTCACAGTGGTGCATTCTTTATTCTCTCACGTCATCCTCACACACAAACCTGCCAGGTGTAGGCGGTCTGTTGAAGAGGAAACTGAACTTACAGAGAAGTTAAGTGCCCTGCCCAAGATCCTACTTAGTAAGACAGTAGAGGAACTCACCCAGAGATGCCAGTGGGAAAGCGATACGGGAGAACAAAATAGGATCAGGGTGGACTTTGCCTAATTAAACATCCTGACCACAAGGAAGGTCTTAATTAGGGAATATTCCTGTATGGAATGTTGGTGTGTTAACCCACGATTAAATATGTAGAATATATGGAATATAGTAGAATATAAATTGAATAGAATACATTCTAGAATATATTCTATTTATATAATGCATGTGTACAACACATATTATACATATGCTTATGTACATATGTATGTAAATAAAACAGCAGGTATCGTGTGTTTTTTGGAACAGTAATCCCAGAAGAGGAATTAGAAGATGTTTATTTTGCACCTTAAACTTGAGTCCCATCCATGCATTATACAACTAGTAATGGTAATTCTTAAATATATTCTCTAATTTTTATGGATATTACAGTTATATTCATTATCATTTTGTATGAGACTGTGACAGATACTTAAGCTACATCATCGTGCCTTCCTGTTTTGTAAGACAGCTTTGCTATTTCACCTCCTCTCTTTCTTCCCATCCTCCTCCTACTCTTTCCTCTTCTTATTTTTTAATCTACAGCCTGAAAAATCAGGCCTGATTATCTCTTGCCTCACATTGGTTCTGACCACATGAAAAGATTTTGAAGTCTTACAATAAAGAGAACATCAAAGTTATATTTAACTCACTATAACTTATATTCATTTGAATGTGCTTACTGTTTTTTTTTTTTTTTTAATCCAAGGGACTAAAGTTATGCAGACCACTCGAGTTTACAGATTTCCTTTTCCAGTTGCATGTTTTTAAGGTATCTAGAAATGACAGTGCAGAGTAGCCTTTGAAGTCAGGCCGTGTCAGGGGAGGGGAAGACTTGGGTTTGCCAAAATACAAACTCTTACTGTTCTACGTCTTAGAATCGATACTTGATATTCCAAATAATTTGATTATTTGATGAAATGCAGTGGGCCTGGTTCTGCTACTCTGTGAGTGGTTCAAACAACTTGGGTAATAGCGGGAGACACTTTGAAGAGGAAAAAGGCCAGATTAGATCTATGAGGTTATTTTTAGCCCTGGGAGCCCCTAATACTGTAATAGGATTTTTCAGTTGAAAACATCTACCTACTTAAACTATCTTACCACTTATCACCACATACAATATAAGAATTTTATACCAGTTGAATTCCAATGTTTTTACCCTTTGAAGTCCTTCAGTTACTATTCTTATAATTCACATTTTGAAATAAAAATATCACATGTCTATGCAAACTTAAAGGTCTAAATTAATTACAGTTTCAACTTCTGGATTTTACCGAAGAAGCAGAGGTAGTTCAACAAATCGGACCTGGCCCCAGTCCCGCAGTGGGTCAAGGCTGGACCAGAGCACCCTCACTGTCCCCAGGCACAGTATGGGGAGCGTGGTGATGTCCACGAAAAAATTAATCAATAGTCATTCTAAGAAAGAAATGGAAAATTTTATTGGGGCCAACTTGAGGACTATTACCTGGGAGACAGTCT
The DNA here is from genome assembly GCF_003676395.1 of Aethalodelphis obliquidens. Lineage (NCBI taxonomy): Eukaryota > Metazoa > Chordata > Mammalia > Artiodactyla > Delphinidae > Aethalodelphis > Aethalodelphis obliquidens. The sequence goes on from NW_020837969.1 coordinate 8,472,082, forward strand.
TTCAGAAAGCTCTGAGGACTGTCCGCCCATTAGAGGTCAAAGCACTGTTACATACATTAGTGAGACAAAGGGTTATGTATCAAATGACACTGACTGTTTAGGCAATCCAGATCTGCACATAGAAAGCGGAGTAGTGGGTCATTCTGACCTTCTACAAGACTAAGAAGGAAGGTTTTCTCCTAAGGAGGTCTGGCTAATGCAGATGCACAGCACACACTAAAGGGGAGGCAGGAGGACCAAACAGGCAGAGAAAAATATTCTGTGTAAATTTTTCTTGTCTTGCCATAACATGTGAATTTTATTTCATCAGTGAGAAGGAGAAAACACACAGGCAAGACACCCCCACTGTAAATTAGCTTGCAAACGAAATTCTCAGAGCGTATGAATAAATCAAATACAGTGGAAACGTCCAACATAGTGATAGGTTTAAGAATAAGCTTTAAAGGACTTTAAAATAAGCCTACTTCACATGCTCAAAGAGCTAGAGGAATAAAACCCATAAAAAAGGAAAAAACAGTATAAAACAAAACAGGTGGTTTGAATCATAAGATTTGTCTAGGGTGTTCCTTGAAAATTCCAGATTCCTATCCTCAAAGACTGGCTCAGGAATAAGGCTGGAATGGAGATTCTTCATTCATTCCATCAGGTCCAGGCTAGTGGCATGTGGGTAACTTACAAACCACACTGGAGAAACTCATTGATGTTAGGGGAAGTTGACTAAAAGATGAGCTGGACCTGAAACCTTGAATCCCTTTGGTGAGAAACTTGTGTAAACATCATAGGATTTCAAGCATGCTCGCCATTCTTGGGTGACTCATGTCTGGAATGTTTGCATCACTTATTTTCCCTCGAAACACTCCTGGATCTCACTTTTTTTTTTCCCCCTATACTTATATCTGTTGAGAAACTGTTTTACTAAATTATTGAAATCCTTCCCATTCACTTTACTTTTAATGCAGCTCTTTTTTATGCTTTCCCATATGTAAACATAGGGAAAAGATACACTGAATTGCCTACTTTTACTGGGTTGGCCAAAAAGTTCGTTCGGATGTCCTGTAACCCGAACGAACTTTTTGGCCAGCCCAGTATGATCAGAACGTCATTCCTGTGTCATCGGGATAAGAATAAGATCGAAAAGTATTTCTGCAAGGGAAAATTCTAAGTAAATGCTGATTCTTTTTTTTTTTTTTTTTTTCTTTTTGAATAGATAGGCTCTCTCGTGTTCAAGAAGGGGACATGAGGGAGTCAGGGTGAAGCCCAGCATCTATGTTTAGTGCTCATGCAGGCACCAGCTTTTTCCTACAACATGCAGTGATTAAACATTCATGACTCTGATTTCCTCTCTGACATTCAAAGCCCTGTATTATAATATTAGCAAAAGCAGATGTCTGGTTCCTCGTATTGCATGCCATTTCGGTTGTCCTATTGGGAGACTGTATATTTTAATAGTTATGAAATGAGCAGCTTAGTGAATATTAGAATGGATTTTCCAACCCCAGGAAGAGATGAAACTGCTGAAATGTTCCATTGGTTTAATACTCACTGGTCAGCTATTTACGCAGATAAGAACCACCCTGTAGAAGGTTGTTGGTAAAGTAGGAACATCAGCGGTTTGGGGATGGTCAGCTTTCAAAGTGTAATTATAGTCAAGCTGCCTGGAATGTTTCTATCGTATTTACATTTATATATATTTTTTTAATTTTTATTGAAATATAGTTGATTAACAATGCTGTGTTAGTTTCAGGTATACAGCAAAGTGATTCAGTTATACATGTATATGTATATATTCTTTTTGTACTTTCTCTTCCATTATAGGTTATTACAAGATATTGAGTATAGTTCCCTGTGCAATACAGTTGGTCCTTTATTTTATATTTGTTTTATATATACTAGTATGTGTTATTTATTTTATATATTTATTTTATATGTAGTAGGGTGTATATTTTTAAATTTAAAAAAATGCACTTTCAGGCGAGTCGGTCTGTGAGTTAATAACAGTGGGGGAGCAGTGTTCTCAGGTATTAGTATATAGTTGCATAGATACTGACATCACCAGGAAAAAAAGCCTCAGGAAGGCACTGAACTGCAGGTGTTAGGAACAGGTGAAACAATGCATCATCGTGGGAGGCTGATGAAGTTCCCTAACGTACCTCAGATGAACGTGGTGCAAAAACAGCTTGCTGGACATGCTCTTTTGGCTGGTGCTGTGGCTGTAACCAGATGAGCCATAATTAAGTGTGGGTCACTGAGGGGAAGAACAGTGGTTTTAATGCTCGAGCCATTTATATGCCAGCAAATATGTTAAATGTGCTGTGTGAAGGGCAAAAACAAAATCTCTGTGAAGCCCAACACAAAGCATGGTTCATTAAGCAAATATTTTTTGTGTCTGATGTTGAATTTTGAGGGAAAAGACATAGGAGAAATTTACAGTCAGTTTTAGATGTTGATTCAGCATGAGCACATCTTCCAGGCTTTGGTGTCCTCATCCAGGACTTCACATGCTCCCCAAGAACGTTTACGGTTTTCCCCTTTGGTTTACTGAGCTCAAGTTTTCCCTTTCCTTATTGCTTTACTTCTAGAATTGAGAACACGTCTCAATGTGTAAGGTCAATGAATTTCATAAGACAGTGCTTCCTAATAAAGGAAAAATTGTTGAAATTAAATTTTTGAAATCAGTAATCTGTCTTCATATTGAGAATGTCTTTGCTTTCTAGTTGACCAGCTCGTGCATTTTGGAGTTTCCGTCTATAGATTTTATTCATGATCTTTTAGGTCTCCTAGGAAAGGCCAAATTTTATATTAATATTTGCTAGTCACTCTATGTATTTGACCTTTGTCAATTACAGAATCAAAAGCAACTCAGTGTGATGTTACTTAACATAAAATTTAACTGAAGTTGATAATATCTGTTTTTTTATTGTTAAAATAACCTGATATAACTTGGGAAATAATGTCCTCAAGAAATTAATTATTCTCCGCTTAATATCGAATCCAAATACCTGCCAGCATTCACCGTAATTTACTCTGTAACTCATGACTGCGTTGTTAAATAGCTTTCCTAATTCTTTCTTGAACACTCTTCTGAGGAAGTTGTGGCTGACAAGCGACACAAAACAAAGAGAAATGGGTTGAATCTCATTTAAATTAAGCTCATTTTCATTATTTTGAAATTGACCTCATCAGCTCCATGTACCTTTCAATAGTGTGGATCTGTCCATGGTTTCCACCAAGATGACTGTTAGATGAATCTCAGAACTAAAGTGTCACATTTTTATTCTTGAAAGTAAAACTTGGAATTGATAAGTTGTTTTAAGTGGCTTTAGTAGAGAAAATGTAGCATTAATTGAATAACTTCTTATTTGTGTCACTCTGGGCAAACGACGTTTCTAAACCTTTGTTACTTACATGCAAAATGAGGGGTTTACATCCGTGGCTTCTGAAATCCTTTCCAGGTAGCAGAGTCTGTTTCTTGAAACTCAAAGTGACTAGGAATACAATACGTTTGTGGGAATATTTTCCTATTTTTTTCAGTTGAAAAGAAGCCATTTGTAGTTGCATCTTTCATGCCCTGTGGATCTGCCGACATATTCATTGGTGTTTTGTGGATTATCTGAAACAGTATTTAGTATTGAATTTTAATTTTGATGATAGTCTGAAAGATAATTTTGTGATTTTCTAGATTATCTGGAAAACGCCTCATAAACATGGGAGGTCATTTGCTCTCACTTCCTGGTTTTGCTGTTCACAATCCCAGTAGCTCGAAGCGGGTCTGATTTGTTTATTTCACACTATAAGAATCAAAGTGGATCCGGGATAGAAAGTAATGCCTGGCTTCTACGTCAAGGTCACCTGCCCCGTCATTCTCCTCCTCAGCAGTGGATGAGCTCATAGTGGGTAAAACTGAACAATTTTAGCAACAGGTTGAACTTAAATTGTCTGCATTTGTATCACTGCCGTATTTGTTTTAAGCCACTGACTAATTTTTTTTTGAAAAATGATCTTCCGTCACATAAAGTCAGTGTGATTTTGAATGCCAGTGTTTTTATATTTTGGTTTGTGTGGTTTGCGATTTACAGAGGTGCTCTACCATCTGTAATGACAAAGGTCTGCGTCCTCCAGGGCCTGGCATCTCCTCTGCCCTCCTCGGGCCCTGGATCCCGGGCGCACGAAGTGAGTGGCGAAATTGTGATCTCACATGGGTCTTACTCAACTAAAAATGTCTTTTTCTCCTCCATGTCCGGCTAATTCCTCCTGAAAACTCAAGACTCCTCTCAGAAGACATTCGCCCTAGGAAATTTTTCTTGTAAAACTCCCCGTACTCCATTCTCACCCCCCAGAATTAAGGCACCTTCAGGATTTTCACATAAAATACACATTTAAAGCCAACGACCCGCCATTTCCTAATTCTATGAATTTCACGGTTTATTTATTTTTTGTTTGTTTTTATTTCCTAATCTGTACTTTGGCCACAATAGTACTCATAGAACTGTGTGTTTGAAAGTTTTAGGCAACTCTTCCTAAAGCATATGATATAATAATTGGCATATACCAGGGTCTTAAACATGAGCCGTGGCAAGACAGGTGGAGGAGAGAGGGGGGACCAAGGAGGCTGGGGGGGGGGGGCTCACTTTTTCCAGTTAGCATTTTACCATAGCTAAGGAAACACTAGCCCTGAGGAATAATGTGTTGGTAGGAAAGGGGAATATCTCCTAATATTCCCTTCTTGGGAACAGGCAGGGTGAGGGTGAGGACCGAGAGAAAGGATCAAGCTTGAGAAATATTATTAACTTCTTCGTGAAGTAGTTTTTTCTTTAGTAGAAGTAGCAGAAACAACTTTGATCCCTACTGACCCGAAGCAAAAAGGACATTATGAAAGGAAAAAATAATAATAATAAAGCAAATGACTAGGAGGAAGCAAGCTTGTTTCCCGGAGGACCGTGTTTGTAGCACGACAGGGCTCAGAATACCACCTTCTCACCTGCACACGTAGGAACTGACTTACAGCTTCTCCGAGCCTGAGAAAAGCAGAGAGTCTTTCTGTGAAAGTAAGGGATATAAGAAGACCTACCAGAGATTGCTGGCCAGTCATTGGATTATGAGAAAACAAGTAGGACTCAGGGGCAGAAGGAGACATGTCAGGAGAAGCAGGTGCCAGGAACCATTGCTAAAGAAATAAGAGTACACCTTTGTTACAACACTTAGGAATTAATTAGCAGTTATTTTGTAAATGCCACTAGACTCTGTTCCTCTGAGTATAATTGATTAATTCAGCTCTCAATTTCCTCAACAGCACCTAGGGGTTTTTCCACCTGGTAGTTACTGCAGTGTTAGTTGAATAAGTGAAGAATGAAGATGAAAGTTCACTTTTCCCCCTTCCAGGCTGTAAGCTCGTTGCTGCAGTGATCTTGTCATTGTAGTTGTGACTTGATGTGCTGGAGCAGTGCAGGCAGTGGGTACAGTGTGATGGTTGAATCAGGGCTGGAGAGAAGACGTCTGTCTGAACATCACCTGAGCTTTCCATTTTATTCCCGATGCGATTTCAGTCCTGGATTCCAGAGTTCAAGTGCCCTTTAGGTGTTTCAGTTGTTGGACCTAACCTAGGTTGAGGCCACAGTCCCTAGGGCTGTCATCCCTCTGAGTGAGGCTCCCGGGCTGTGGATACACAGAGCCACCTCCGGCTGGCTCCCAAACGGGTCCAATCCGGGATTTCCAATGACCGGAGCTCTGCAGTAGAGCAGGAGGGATGAAGGCGACTGTGGCCAGTGGGAAGGAGCATCTGTGTTTCATGATAAGACCTCACATGGGGGAGGCATCAAACAGCACAAAACAGCCGCTCATATGTCAAGTTCTGGCTTTCAGAGATTTTTATTTGACATGAGCTAAAAGTAAGCCCCTGTGGTCAAGGAAAAGGCAAGATTCCAGAGCTAAGGGACCAAAGCTATTACTTTGCATCCCTTAAGTCTACAGCAGCCGTTTGTTTTGTTAAACTCTGGTATTATAAAGGTCATCCTTCAGCCTTTCCTGTAACTGAGCGTTTTGGTTCCCTGCTTTCTCTTAAAGGTAACCTCCCAGAGTTAAAATGTAACCTGAATACAAAAATAATACGTGAGGCCAAAACCTCTTCTAGTTTTAGACAACTTAGAGAAATGAGGATCGTAATGTATGAAATTTTCTTTGGGGTATTTGAGACCCATAAAATCAATGACCTTGCAACTAACCCTTGTATTTAGACATATGCTAGAAATTGACTCTATTTCACAATTCATCACTCTTTTAAATGAATTGAGGCTGTGAAACTGGACTTCCAGGGAGAAACAAGAGTTGCCCAAGGTGATTTGATTGCTAAATGTTGAAGATTTCAGTGTCATTCAGTGTCAACATGAAACACGGTGGAAAGAATGTTGTAAAGGAAGAGGGGGTAGATTCTAGTTAGAGCCCTGCATTTCTTAATCAGGTAGCCTTAGACAAATCACTGTTTCTGAATCTGACTTTTCCTTGTCATTAAAGTAGAGGGGATAGTACTTCCTCTGCTTACCGCAAAAAGGATGCTTCAAGGAAAATGTCAAATACAGTGGCACTCACATTGGGCATCCTTAGGTAGCTTCTTCCTGAGCCTTAGAAAAGTAGCTTTCCATAACTTCAGAAATAGTTGTAGAAAACCACCGATCGCTACCAAACATCACAAAGGAAATTAGTCAGTAAACAGGCCCTTTACAGAGTCATTCTGATTAAAATCTTCAGTTAGTTCTCTAGAGAAAGTTGGGTTATCTGCAGAAATTACACCGACATGGCAAGCTTACCCTTTGGATCCAAACTGAATTTAATTTACTTTCAGATTTCAGCTCATTTCTCAATGTATGCAGAAGATGAGCACGTGCAATCGTATTAATAGTTTCTAACTGAATTAGCAGGAAGGTAAGATTTTAGCCTATATGAGCAGTTGGATTTTTGTTCTTTCAAGTTGTTACGTTCTCTGCATGTGGTGTCATCCTAGGGCTCTCCCAGGGCACCTTCTGGTTAAGGATCAGTACCTGTCGTATCATGAGGAGAAAGGTTTATGACTAAATTAGAGGAACACAGGTGTAGATGAGCTAAGGGAACATGTTTGTTCAGTAGACATTTTACTGATTTAACAGTGTCATGGGAGAATAAAGGGGCGGGGGGATGTGATGAAAGTCAGGTTTGTGCTAGATTTACAATTTCAAGTGATAGTGGTCCTTAAAGGTGAAATCAGCTGTCCAGATCTAAATTTACTTAAGAGAATATGGATGCAGCAGATTATCTCACACACACACACATACACACTTCTGTTTGTTTTGAAACTTTAATCTTTGCAGATAGGACTTGGCCACGTATTCGTGGAAAGAAACGCCATGAGGATATTTCATCTAGCTAATGATCAAAAAGGTCTGACTTTATAAGTTTTTTAAAACTATATAAGCCTTTCAACTTCTGTGACCTGAAGTTGCCTTCAGATATTTCTAGACTCGGTTCTTCCCTTAAAAACCAAGAGTAGAAACACTGCACTGTGTGTGAACAAGAACCAGATGTAAAGCATACCGTCCATAGAGTCCCGTGGAAGGACTATGATGCTAATTTTAAACGTGTGATGGTTGATGTTGGTGCAACTTTATTTGGAGCCCAGATCTCTTTACGCTCTTATGCTTCATGTCACTGTGGGTTTTGGTAAGCTCTTACTCAGGGGCTCCACCCCCAGTGTCCTTGTCCTGAAGTCCTCCGCGCCTCTCCAGGCAGCTCTGCTTCTCTTTCCTCCTGGTCCAGACCTCATCACGCTCTCCTAGTATTTGTAGTGCGTCGCGTGTGTTCCTGCATCCTTTGTATCTGCATCCCCTGTGGAGACTGTGAGACAGATAATCAAGGGCATTTATTTTGTGTTTCTCACTTTTTATGTATAATTTCCTAGGCACAGTGCTTCATACAGAGGTCACGTTCAGTGATTATCTGTTGAATAAATGAAACGATTCTTTCTCTTTAATACTTTGTGTAAGCAGTAAACCTGACATTTGCTTTTCCTGAGCCACTAGCTTATTTGTGCCTGGTGGATTTTGGAACGGATTTTTTCTCTTTCCATCTTTGTGCCAGTGCATCGAAACCTTAAGGTAAGCCATCCATGTCTAGCATGGTGTAGGGTGTTTCTTGTATGTGAGTTTGTTAGTGACCTGTTTTATTTTTGCACTGTTCTTTTGATCTTCCTTTGTTTCCTTTACTTGTTTTAACATTATCTGCTAATCATGTATGAAGTTTGGAAGTCGTCTTAAATCTATTTTTTGAACAGTCTTTTGATGTGATTCGATTTCTTTTAGTTACTAAAATTCAATCCAATAAGACTCAGCAGCGGACACCTCCTAGGCACTCAGAATTGAGTTAGTGCTACAGGAGATGCAAAAGGAGGTTGTATTAATAAAAGATACTGCAGTTGTGTACAGATGTGAAATTATATTCCAACTAGCATTGCTTTTCCACCAAAGAGCTGAGAGCAGATTTGCCAGTGTCACCTTCTCTTTGGCCGGCTTTCATAATAGCCAATGGGAAAGGATTTCTCTTTGTTCTATTTAAAAACAGCCTTTTCCTGTAATTTCTCTGTAAGTTATAATGCAGTCTTTCTTAGTCTTACTGTTCTATTTTCTTAGATAGATGCAGCATATGCCTTTGTGTCTATGTTTGCTTAGACATATTCAAGTAACATTACATACTTAAAAGAACAAAGTCTTAGAGCGATACACCAAAAAGCCAAACAGTAGAGAGCACTGGTACCATTAGGTAGTGTTGCCCGTGCGCCATTACTGAAGAACGTTAAAGCCCCTTTGTCTTCTTTTTAGCGAGGTTCAAGGTGAGTCTAGCTAGTTAAGATCATGAATGGCCATTTTCATTGACAACATTCTGATTTCCCAGTATATCTGATTCAAGATAAACGAGTAAGGAGTGAGCTAAAACTCAAATACAGTTCTCCTGATTGTTTTGTTAGTCCAAATTCTAAAGTCATTTGCCTTTTTATGCCTTGGACATAAAGTAACTTCTTAGAAATCCGAGAATAATGAGATGAAAAATTACCATACATTATCTTCTAGCCTGGAGAATCAGATGAAAATCAGAGCTATTCTAGCTGGAGAAGGGATGAGTCTCCACTTCCTCTGCCTCAGGTATCCTCCATGCCAATACAGCTGGGTGCCACTAAACTAATTTGTAAGTAGTATTTGAGAAAAAAACTAAGGTCTGGTCAGATTTCATGATTCCTTCAGGACAATAGAGCTTGTGGGGATGTGGAGAAGAGCCTGGATCTTGAGGTCTATTTCACTGGTTTCTACACCAGGGCCTTGCAGAATTGTACTTTCAATTGACTTTTTTTTTTTAATAAATATATTTTATTATTTATTTTTGGCTGCGTGAGGTCTTCGTTGCTGCGTGCGGGCTTTCTCTAGTTGTGGCGAGTGGGGTCTACTCTTCGTTGCAGTGCGCAGGCTTCTCATTACGGTGGCTTCTCTTGTCATGGAGCACGGGCTCTAGGCGCGTGGGCTTCAGTAGTTGTGGCACGTAGGCTTGGTAGTTGTGTCTCGCGGGCTCTAGAGTGCAGGCTCAGTAGTTGTGGTGCACGGGCTTAGTTGCTCCAAGGCATGTGGGATCTTCCCAGACCAGAGCTCGAACCCGTGTCTCCTGCATTGGTAGGTGGATTCTTAACCACTGCGCCACGAGGGAGGCCCTCTATTGAATTTTGATGCTTGAATTTGGGTAAGATTACAATTTTTCCTAATTTATGTTTTCATATCTGCAATATCATTGTAAAGAATACAACATAACCAACTGAAGCAATATTGGGTTACAAATTGGAAAAGTATTACAAAACTGAACAGAGATTTGTGTGTCATTTGTATTCTCTTCAATTTTATTCTCAGTGAAGATGTCAGAAAAATCAGTCAAACCAAAATGCATACAAGCCCAAAGACCAGCAAGTTCTGTACAACTGGATCTTAATTATGTTTCGATGATAATTTCATGGGCCAGTTGTAGTGGAGATGGATTATATCGTGAGTCAGCAAACCTTCTTTAAAGGGTCAGATGTTTGGGGGGCATTACTGTCTCTGTTGTGTTTCCTCAACTCGACTGTTGAGGATGAAATGATCGCAGATAACACATAAGGAAAGTGTGCGGCTGGGTTGTAACAAACCTTATTCTTGGATGCTCAAGTTTAAACTTTGTGTATTTTTCATGTGTTACAAAATGTTGTTCTTTTGATTTACCTTGAATTATTAAAAAAAAAAAAGTCTTAGCTCATAAGCTGTGCAGGAAAGATAGCGGGCCAGCTTTGACCTGGGGGTGTGGTTTACTAACACTGGGGTCATCTCAAGGGTTAAGAGGGTGGGTTAGAAACCCATTAAGATCTTTCTAACACTGAAGATCTCCAACTGTAGTCCTTGGGACATTATAGCTCCTGGAGAATTATATAGGCTTTTAGACATTGCCAAGGATAATCTGAGCAATCTGAAGTTCATGTTTCAAAGACACTGAGGAGGAAAAGCCAGTTTTGCAGAAGATTTGCCACCTGTGACCTGCCAGGATGCTCAAAAATCCTCAAAAGCTTCTAGAAATGCATACATTCCAACCTAATTTTCATTTCCTGTTTAACTTCCAGACATCAGCTCTTGTTAAGGTATTTTAATACTAGCCATCGATGTAGTTCTTTCATGTGAACAGCAGTCTGGTTCTCCTTTCCCCTTTTCTAATTACGCAACGGGCTTCACCCACCCGGTTAGTTCCCTTGGACTATTTGCCGTGTTCTCTCCTCTTCCTAAGCCGCGACCACTGGCTCTGTCCAGAGTGCTGAGCATGATGTCACGGGCTGATGCAGCCTTAAAATGCATTAACAGTTTGCTAACCACATTTTTTTTTTTAAACAGTCTACACATTGCTTTTTCTATGATCATTCAAACAGATTCCAACAGACCACATCTGCCCTATAGTGCTTATTCTTTTCCATGATGTTCGCAAATTGTCTTTGTGCCTGGGTAAATATTTTAAAACTATTCTCAGAAATGCTTTAAAAGTCAGATATCATATAACAAAGACTACTGTGTATTTCTGACTAATAAACTTATGATTTCTGTATGTGTTCAACATAAATGATAATTTTTATATAGTTATTTTCATCATGATGAAGGAAACACGTTTTTCATTTTATAGACATGTTTTTGATATTTTTGTATTCATTAAGTCTTTAATGTTTTTATTAATAAATCTGTCTTTAGGGCATAACTGTGTCAGTCATTTTCATATATGTATACCTCTAACAGTCACTTTGATGAAAATAATGAAGAAAAATACATGGAGAGAAGTAGATGAAAAGTTGGGGAGATATGCCTTTGAGAAGTTCAGGAAGGAACTAAGTTCCTTCCTTTGAGAGAAGAGAGTAATTGCTCTTACAGCTTGAGCTCGTGGGAATGTTTAGAAACAAGGCACCAAACCTGGGGGACTGAGGACTGACTTGGACACACCGTAAACATTTCCTTCAGCTGCTCACATGGCAGAGCGAGCAAGTGAATGGACCTCTGGGACAGGTGATGATGCTTGAGATGCCTTTGGAAGAATGAAAAGAGAGGAGGGGGCCCGCCATGGATACGGTCAAACAAAGATAAATCTAAAAAGATAGATGTGAGAAATAGATCAAGACGATGTCCCTCAAATGTCGACTTATGAATGTGTTTTTGAACAAAACAAAAATTTACTTATGGTGCTGTTTTAGCTTGACAAACCAGAAAGTGTACCTGGGGTGTGTGTGTGTGTGCGCGTGCATGCGTGCATGCATGGTGTGTGTGTGTGCATGGTGTGTATGCATGGTGTGTGTACATGGTGTGTGTGCGCATGATTTCACAATCCTGGTGCCTCTGCTGTTGGCAATGGCTTTAGCAGCAGTTGTTTTGTATATGAAAAGCACATATTGTGATTTTTTACAACACTTTTCTTGGCAGTGTTAAAAAAGGAAATAAACCTGCAAAATTAGTTATTGAACCCAACCATGGGGCGTATGCTAAGAAGAAGCGGGAGAAAAACAATTTGGAGTGGAGGGTACTTCCCCTCTAAGCGACAGCCTTACTTGTCAAGGATTACCCACGAGTCTAAACCAGCATCTCCAAAAAGTAGAATGAGAAAGAATAATCCCGATGTAAGTGCTGAGAATGTTTGCTCATTAACCACGAGAAGCTCCACTGGTTGAAAGTAGAAAAGAGGAAATGCCGTGAAGACCTGGTCATTGGATGCTGAAGGTGACACGTGCTTTTTCACAGAGGGTGATGGCTTATGGTCCAGGGGCCTGATTCACCAGGTGTGTTTGTATCCGATTGTGCTCCGTTACACTCCTGGAATCCAGGGGGTTGCTGTGGCTTCCTCCAGGCAGGAAAGTAGACACTTTCCTGAGGTCATGACCTCATTCCCTCTCCTAGGAGATTAATTGACCTGCTTTCCTCGAAAAGTGGCCAGCAGATGGAGTCAGGCAGGCACTACTCTAGCCGGCATCCTAGGAGGAGGGAGAGTGGTACTCAGAGGATGCTATGCCCTTCTCTGGTGCCTTCTCCTTACCCTACCTGGGACGTCTTCATTTATCATCACTGCCATACTTGGATGTTGACACTGGAGCAACTCAGAAGTGTGTTTGAGGAAGCACATCGTCCAGGAAACCCAAGGAAAGCCATGAAGACACCACTTCACAGAGCCTCTGAGCAGGCAGATACCTACCTTCAGGTTCATTGGCCCCTGGGATTCAACGAGATAGTAAAGTGCTGCCATTGATAGATTTGAAGGCGCATCCCAATGCAAAATACGCCATAATGACATAGTGAATTAGTTACCGGCACGGGACCCACACCTGAACCCGATCCCCACTTTATAGAAAAGCGTTTGAATATTTGTCATCTTAAATGAGGTTAAAACTTAAAGAATTAATAAAGGCTTTATGAGACCAGATTAGGAAGATAAACTAATTTTTTTTCAGAGCAATGGAGCTGTTATTTATGCAACTTTATAGGGGCCTATACATAATTATAATTTCCTTAAGTTGCTAGAAGCACTTTTGAGTTTAAAAAAAAATAGTAATAAGATTAATTAGTGTTGTTTCACTGTATGTTGTAATGTAGGCTAATATTCAAGGCATGTCTTCTTGAACCTTTTTTTTTTTCTGTTCCACACTTGTTGTTTTCCAATGTTTTTGATAAAGTATTCAAAAAACAGTAGTTTTTCCCATTTCATATGCTCGCTGAAGTGAGTCACTTTGCCAAGTTTTACCTGGTGCGTAAAGATTTTTCTAGTCCTAGTATTTAATAAAGTTATTTAGATCTTTATTTGAGAATTTGATTTTCTGAAATTAGCTGCTAGGTCTGAAATGTTTCTCTATTGAAACTTTACAGGGTAGTGTTTTACACCTTCCATATGTAAATGTGGTTCAACCATCTTCCTGTATTTTTCTGAGAAGGATAATTATGTTGTTTTCAATTTGTCAGAAAACATGTTCACATGGTTCTGATAAAGCATCATTTCAACCCTGATTGTAACAGAAGGTTGTTTCAAAAAATATAGTATGAATGAAAACAGCACATATACAGTTGAGGAGAGATTAGGAGTATGTCTTATAACTACCTTTCAAATAGTTTTTTGAAACGACCCTTCTATTGTCTTTATTGCAAATGCCTGTGTGAGTGTGCATGGACACACACACACTCATTTATTTTGCATGTAATTTCAAATATTTAAAAATTTTATTGAAGCTGAGTTGATTTGTAATGTGTTAGTTTAACGTGTACAGCACAGTGATTCAGTTATATATATAATATATATATATCCTTTATATATATTCAGTTTTATATTATTAATATATTATTAATTTTATTATTAATATATTATTCGGTTATTAATTTATACATTCTCACCTTTATCTTTTAAAAAAATTAAGGTAGGTAAACAAAAACTTAGTACGTAGTATTCTAAAGAACAGCCTTTCTGTATTTGCTTATCAGAGGAACCACAGAGATAATTTATTTATCAGAGAAACAACTGAGAGAAAGTAAAGCTTCTAAGTTCAGGCTGGTTCCTTAGGGGCAGTTAAATCTAAGATATTTATATAACAACTTAGGTAGAGAGGCACTATATAGTTGGCCAGAATTTGTCATTATAGGAGAAGTAAATATCTTAAACACACCCAACAGGAAAAACATTCATCAGAAAAGGCCGAACAGGCAGGAAACTTTTTGTATATTCTTTTTCAGATTCTCTTCCCTTCTAGGTTATTACAGAACATTGAGTAGAGTTCCCTGTGCTATATGGTAGGTCACTGCTGGTGACCTCTTTTGTATACAGTGGTGTCTGTGTTCACACATACACTTAAGTACTTAGTTGTTCATCACACACTTGACTCTCAAGCACTGGAAGCTTGGAGATACAGGTCCACTTTCCCATCCATTCAATGTAAACTACTTGGTACGTGGGACATGGCGAGTGCTTTGTTGTTGCAATTATTATCATTAGGAAGTGAGCATTAATAGAACATTATTGATTTTACCTATAAGGGGAAACTCCATCAATCATTCTTCCAGGAAGAGGAGGAAAAATAGAACAGTCGTTACAGTTCATTTAACCTTCCAATGTGGGATTTAAAATGGATGTAAAACACCATCTAGTTCAAGTTTCTCACTGTTCCGCAGACATGAAAAATGAGACAGCCACGAAGTGATTTAGCTTTTCTTTTGCTTTATTCCTTAGTTTTAAACCAAATTTTATTACCCTTTTCCCATAAGTTTATTTTTTAAAAGTCATTACAAAAATGTTCCTTAGAAAGTAAAAAGAATTAGCTGTGTGGAGGTAGTTCCTGTTTCACAAAGGGATAGATTTAATGTCAGCATTCTTCTCACATTTTCTCAGTTACTCCTTTTAGAGGTGTTGACAATACCTTTATACCTAGGATCTGTAAGCCTTGAGTTGCCAACTTCTGGTTACTTTTAAACGTATAATACTTGGGTAAACCTAGCAGAGATCTCAGGGTCCAAAAGTGCTTACCTGAATCCTATTCCGGGTGTCTGAACGTGATGGGAAAGAGGCACCAGAGTTCTCTTAGGAAAGTACACACCCCCTTGTGCAGGCAACACGCCCCTACATCTGTGTTTCTTAATTAAGAGCTTTGAATAAAGAAAAGCAACTGGAGTATGACTCATGAAGTTTTATAATATTATTTCACAAGGTCCCTATTCTGCCACTTTCCCTACTAACAATATCGACCCTGGAATCTTTGAATAGAATTTAACTTCACCCTGAAATAGCATTGGCAATGATAACAAGAAAGCAAGAATGACCTGGATTTACGTTTTCATATTTTACCATTTAAAATGCATTTGTACATAAATTAACTTTTATTGAGCCCCAGAGCATATAGGATCGAGCATTTTTTTTTTTTTTTTTTTGGTGGTTGTTGTTGTTTTTTGCGGTATGCGGGCTTCTCACTGTTGTGGCCTCTCCCGTTGCGGAGCACAGGCTCCGGACGCGCAGGCTCAGCGGCCATGGCTCACGGGCTCAGCCGCTCCGCGGCACGTGGGATCTTCCCGGACCAGGGCACGAACCCGTGTCCCCTGCATCGGCAGGCGGACTCTCAACCACTGCGCCACCAGGGAAGCCCCTCAGGATCGAGCATTTTTAAAATGATGATATTAATTTACACATCGAAAAGACTAAAATTTATTCATAAATTCGATCTTACATTTCATAAACTTTCCTCTGACTGTTCACCCAGAGGCTCCGATGTTGTAGAAAGGAGGGCAGAATAAAAAGGGAAATCCCTCACTCACATAATTTGAAAGCACTGGTTAAACTTAGTTATGCTGCCTGAAATTAACTGAATCACATGCAGTGAACTTCCGGTCACCAGTGGAGGTTAAGACAAGCCCTTATCTGTGCCTGTTGATCCTGTTCAGTGTGGCATCTTTCCCTTCCCTCCTCGGAGAACATGAACGGAGCCTTTTGTCGGATCCCACAGCCGCTGCTGTGTATCTGAGGATGCACAGGGACTCTTGTCAAGTCTCAGACTGCCTGGCATCCCCAGAAGGAGGTTCTGCTGACATACGAAGTGGGGTGGAGACGTGTATGGAGGGAGAAAAAATTGAATGTTCTCCTAGCAGATCCTTAGATAAAACCAGTGCATGGAGTTTACTTTTTGTTTCAGTTTCTATTAGATAAGAATATGCTTTTTTACACTCCAAGGAAGCCAATTGCACCACCCTTTGTGTTTTACAATATGTACTGCTTGTTTCAGGTAACGTGTGGTTTCCCATTCTATCATGTGTTGGAGAATTATAAATACCACCTGACCCAGACACTGGAATTCCTTGTGATGTTAGGTGTAACTTAAAATGTGAAATATTATGACATGGCCGGAGGATGCTGGGCACTCAAGTCCACCCTACACCTTAGACATTTCTACCTGAAATCTGTCTGTCAGAGTTTGAAACCTACACATCACATGCAGCATACCCTGGACTTTAATGAAAGAAAAAGAAAATGAATCCTTTGTTCCTCTCACTATATCACTGCATTGGGCACATAGATGACCTTCAGTATATCCAGGGCGGTTCTCTTCCGGCTCTTCCTGTGATGTTTTGGTTGGAAAAGATTACCTTTACCGCCTCCTTTGAGATTCTTTCTTTCCTAGTAATCTACCAGCCTGACCACCTGTGACACGTCCTGATAGAGCTAACTTCACCCCCATGGAAAGCATTTTCTTCTTTTCTGGTTATCCAGTTTACTTATAGATTTCATATGTTAACACAAAGGGGGAGTGTCTGCACATGCATGCTTTTTTCATTTTATTTTCCCAGTAGCCTTACGTGGAAGTGGTCATTTGAGAAGAACATTGATTTGTCAGATGTCAAACATCAGGAAAAATCTCTGAGCTAGTTTTGAAACTACATCTGCTGATCTAATCCTGTGTTTTTTCTCACATACTTTATTTACTTTCTGCTGGTTTGTTATTGGCTACTGAGATAGCCTGAATAGCTTTCAGCATTTTATAAAGTCATCACCTCTTTTTATATGTGTACAGTATAATACATGTGTGATCGTTGTAGAACATACACACATTTTTCTGTGCGTATAGCATATATATTCTATATATAACTCACCCACCTTTTTCTGAAGCTTGGCTTGCAGTTAAAATATACACATGCACACACCCCATCACTCCCGAGTTTTTCATAAGGGAATTAAGAAGGTAGGCATAGTGGACTGGTTTATTTCTGATCCCTTTGCCTGTTATGTGTGTTGGAGTTACCATAGAAACACGGAGAGATGGGCTCACACCACTCATCCTCCCAGGATATCTGGGATGCTCAGAATATTTGTAACTTCAGACCAATTCATAAAATTGCTGTGGTGGAAACGGGGCCAATTTTGTGTGTTAGGCTGTAGTCATGTGTGTTAGTCCGTCAGGACAATGCTCTGTTCTAATACCAAGTTAAAAACAAAAAAAGAATGATCAGAATATTGGGGATTAGAAAGTCCTAAGGTTACCAGTAGGGCTGCTGGAGCGACTTCCCTGGCTGTCCAGTGGTTAGAACTCCGCGCTCCCAATGCAGGGGCCACGGGTTCAATCCCTGGTGGCATGGCATGGCCAAAAATAAAATTAAAAGATGAAAAAAACCCAACAATAGGGCTGTTGGATAAAACATCCTTTTTAAAAATTCTGCAGATGTGTTTATGAAATCAACTGAAGAGATATGTAGGCGCATCACTGAACAGTCTCCAGAACATTCTTGACCACTGTGAATCCACCCATACTTTCTAATTCTGACTTGTTTAAACACCACATTGACTCATTCTCATCTGTTTCCACTTGTCTTGACAACGTTGCATTGCTTTGTTGAAAGACACTTCTGGAACACATAATTCCCACATATTTTTTCTATGAGTTAAATATTTGTTGGGCGAATAAGGCACTGCAGAATGGCAGCATTTCTTCTCAAAATTATACTGGAGGGAAAAATTTTAAAAATTAGTCCTGAATTTGCTTCCTACAGGCAGTTGCCTTCATGATGGGCAGGTTACTCTGTGCTTTGATTACTTCCTAACCTGAATGATCTATCCTTTATTCAGTCATTTTCCCCTACATTTTGAGTTCAAGGCCTTCAACACTAAACGATAAGTGAATATTCAACTCCAAGTTGAATGTGAAAGACTTTTCACCTAGTGATATGACTGATTGGCTAACATATTTGAGCTTGAAATATGCCCATATGACATACAACTTTGTTCTAAAAAATACTGGAAAAACAGCTAGCACCATGGAAACTTGCCTTCGTTGCAGATTTGAATCCCCAAATATAGATTATCAACGCCTACCAATTCAAAATGCTTAGATAGGCCTTGTTACCTAGGCAACAGTGTATTAGAAATGAGATATCTGCATTCTCTCACATTTCTTTGCCAAGTTTTACCTTTTACATAGCTTTACAGTATGGATTTTAAAGTTGAATGTATAATTTTCTGAAAAATAGGATGATTATGACAATTTTGAAATCCATCAGCTTGAAATAAACCCTCCATGTACAGACTGGATCCTCCTAGACCTGCAAGTGTCTCCATTTGAGTTTCCCTTGGATTATAGGTCATATTTAACAATTGATATCATAAGTTTGTTTTCTATGTCTGTTATGGTTACCAAAGGGGAAGAGGGGGTGGAATAAATTAGGAGTTTGGGATTAACATATACACTCTACTGTTTATAAAATAGATAAACAACAAGGACTTTATTGCACAGAGAACTATGCTCAATATTTTGTAATAACCTATAAGGGAAAAGAATCTGATAAAAACGTGTGTGTGTGTGTGTGTGTGTGTATGTGTATGTATATCTGAATCACTTTGCTGTATACCTGAAACTAACATAAAATCGTAATTCAACTATATTTCAATTAAAAAAAAACAGTTAATACCAAATATAGTATGTAGTCTAATTAGAAACCAAATCATTGAGTCTCTAGAAGTGGATACATGAGCTAATCAGGTTTCTTCCCATAAGTAACTGCTATTATATTGAATCATAATTGTGGGGTTTGGTACTGACACAGGTAACACAAGCATTGAAGTAGGTAGAGTTTTCTCTGAGCCTTTGTTAAAACTTCCCCTGTCAGGGCTCTCATTTCACATATTCTGTTTCCTTCATACCATCTTTCTGATCCAATAAACCAATGACACCCTTACCAAAAAGAGTTTGTTATACTCTCTCCCCTTGTCTTCTCAATGAAACGTGAAAGTCGTGTGCCTTGTCCTTGAGGCTAGCTATCTGTGTTTTTAAGATGTTGCTGTCCAAACTCTAAAACTGGCTGAGATGAGGTTTACAGGCTACTATGTCTCATGAGAAAGATCTGGAAAAGAAGGCTTTTTGACATGAGTTTGCTTTTGACCCTGGGCTAAACAATAAACTCTTCAATTAAGCTAGACATTCCTTGAGGGAAAGACATGTGAGTTTCTCTAGGGATTATGAATTGGTCATGGTTGAAAATTACTTAATGTATGTTGAATGAATCAATGGCACAGTTGTCCAAGAGCAATTCTGGGGCAAAAATCAGCCATGCTGAGTTTTTCACATTCTTTTCGGTGGGCATCTCCTGCTCTGCCGTGTAGCCAAGAGGACTGTGATAGTGAATTATATTAAGTTAAAGGGTACACTGGATGTTTACTAAGAGGTACGCTATAAACAAAAATATTAGCATGTTTAACCAAGTGAGAAGTTACTTCCAAATCTGACAATCACAAAAAAACCCTAACTGTGTTAGTAAGAAACCAAAAAGATGTAACTATGACAACTTCTTAGTATTTCTAATTAAAATGCCTCTCGAGAAATTTCTGCCCTTAAGAGCTCACAATCTTTGTTTCAAGTGTGTAACTGGTACATTTTTCTCTTCTGGGATCATACGAATCATATAAACGGTCATGTTTCTAATTTTCTTTTGGCCATCTTGAAGTTCGGGTCATATTTGTTTTGAAAGAATCAGAGGTATTCCCTGGTTGGAACATCTGAGTCTTAACTATACCCAACCTGTTGGTTCTCTTTCTCATTTCCTCAACTTCTTATACCTTCATCTCTCTCTCTCTCTCTTTCTTTTTTTTTTTTCACTTAAGCCTGGGAAACATTTTGCTATCCACTCTCAGCATGTTGAAGAATATGATCAATGTTTTTTATATGTGGGCAGGTCATATCATTGACTGAGATTCCACACCTGTTCTCAGCCCTGTGAAATTAACAATCAAAAATTAGGTAAGAAATATTCTTCAGTCTTGACAAACCCAGAGCTAAAACTAGTCTTATACATTTTTGTCGCTCAGCTCCAGCATTGCCTTTCTCTGCTGCTTTGTACAGCTCATTCAACACCAGACCGTCATTTACACGAGAGAGAGCCTGGACTCAGATTAGCACAGGGCATGACAAAATAAAAAAATAGATTCATTATTTGACTAACTGATGAGTCTGCCAAGATAGCTTGTGAATTTAAATCGCAAAATGGTTAAAACTGAAAGATCTGAAAGTAGTTATCAAGTCTTTACTTTTGTCTCTGGGCAAGACCAGAACTAAACTATTTCCTATGGATTATTGCCTGTGCAATTCTTACAGATTTCACTTGGAGGAGATCAACCTGGGTCACGAATTCATTCCCGTCGCTGATAGCACTTGTAGGTAGAAGGCTTGTCTGCCTGGGAGATGAGCTCTTTGTTGGGAAGATGGTACCCAGGCCACCAACAGCTAAGGAGTGATTACTGATGGATTTGGGGTTCTAAGGCTCTACTTAATTGAGTTCACTTTTTTTCCCCACACAATCTCAAAGCGTTTATTTATTTATTTATTTACTTACTTACTTACTTACTTACTAACTTACTTATGGCTGTGTTGGGTCTCTGTTGCGGTACGTGGGCTTTCTCTGGTTACAGCGAGCAGGGGCTACTCTTCATTGCGGTGCATGGGCTTCTCATTGCGGTGGCTTCTCCTGTTGCGAAGCACAGGCTCTAGGCACACAGGCTCAGTAGTTGTGGCTCGTGGGCTCTAGAGCACAGGCTCAGTTGTTGTGGTGCACAGGCTTAGTAGCTCTGTTGCATGTGGGATCTTCCCGGACCAGGGCTCAAACCCATGTTCCCTGCACTGGCAGGCGGATTCTTAACCACTGTTCCCCCAGGGAAGCTGTCAAAGCATTTTTGAGCATCTACTGTGTGACCAGACCTATGTCCACATATATGTTTACTGTTACTTAGACTTCATTCATCACAGCTCAGCTTTCAATGCAAGAATCACTTGCAAACCTTCAAAAATGTTTCCTTTCAGAAAAATGAAGAAAATCTAAACATTGAAGACAATGCAAGAGCCACTACTGTATAAAAAGATTATAAGTATGTGTCATTTGGTTTCAGGAGAGTTAACATTTGATGATGGGTTAGGAGGAGAGAAATCTAAGTTAAGAAATACATCTGGACCTAGGAATAAGGAATTGTCGCTTCTATTTCTGACTCTGCCATGAACACATTTTATGACAACCAAATTGATGAACGTAGTTTAAACTTTTATTTAGTTGCTGTTGTTCCCATTGTAAGTTATCAGAGGCCTTCCCAAGCATAGAAATTAGTTGTGAGGATAGAATCAACTAGAAGAAATGAAATACATGAAAACCTCATTTGCTTGATGCTGGGAGAGGCCTTGACAAGATGTCCACAGAGTTGCATTCTTTTGTATAATTTACACACGTTAAGATATGTTTTTATTATTCCTTTTTAAGAGGGTTACTGAATATACCAAATGTAAGGTAAATGTCTAAATAACTTTATTCAAATGTTGCATTTAAATGTTGCATTTTTTCAACCCTAGAATGTTACAACTATCCCAATTCGATATTGGAAGTGTAAGATTCATAACTACATACATACATATGTATATATGTATGTATGGTAAGGTTTCTGATATAACCTCTCTAGCACTGGTACCTATATTATCGTAATCTTTACTACCATACTTGGAAATAAAAATCATAATAACTCTCTAGTTAATTATACACTGTCATTACACATAAAATTCATATATCAAAGAAAATAATATAATAGCTCTTGGTTGAAGCCCATGATTTACTTAAATTGAATCATTTAATACTCAGAACAACTCTGTTTGGTGGGAATTGTGACATTTTACAGTTGAGAAGCAGAAATTTAAAGGTTCAGAAATAAGTGACAGATTATGTCATAAACTATTTGTCTAGTGATGGGATCATTTTGTTTGATGATTAGAGGATAGAAGTACCATATTTTGCCTTTTCGGGAGTTTACTAGGGAACGTGAAGTTTTGTGGTTCTGTTGATCAGAAAAGTACATGAGTTGTGTGTGATCTGCAAGAACCCCAGCCCAGCATACAAGCTGTTCTCCTCATCCAGCCAACTTCCATGTCAGATGCTTGGACACACCACTTAAAAATGGCCACACTTAAGGGAAATTCATTAAGAATTTTATTTAAGAATAATTTGCTCTCAGTCAACTGAGTAGTTCAGACGGACACATGTCCCAAATACTTTATGTACTTTTCGTGAAGATTTTGAGTTTGAAGAGTTGATATGACTCGTGTACCTCAGAGCTGAATGTATTATTTCAAAAGGATGTTACATTATGCAGTGCACGTTAGTTATGCTTAGAATGTTCATAGAAGAAAAAGAAAAGCAGAGACCCCTATCTGCTCTGTCAGCGAAAACAATCTAGATTTGCAACAGGAGCTCAAAGAGAAAAACATTTTGAAACTAAATGGTCTATTGATCTGAGAAGAGGGGCAAAAAAATGAGTTGGCTAGAAGCACGGAACAATTGTCAGTTTTTGTGGTAACCGAGATAAACTTTGCTCTTGATGGCAGAGAAAAATGTCACGGAGAAAATAAGTATTTGGTTGCCATGATTGTTAAGTTTTATCAGGCACTAGGATTTTCTGTCTTATGGGTAAAGATAGTAAGTTACTCTTTTGAGGAAAAACTGCTCAAGACAGAGGTGTAGATAGACTGGTAATGAAAGTGATAAGGAAAGTTCTCAAATACATGCCTGGTTCTCCCACACATGGCCATGAGCCCTGACAGCTCTCTGGGACAGGGGATCAGATTTGGAGTGCAATATGGGGACAGAATTAGGTTTATGGTTGTAATTTACAAAACAGGACAGAGAACCCATTGTTCTTGCCAGAAAACATACCAAATTGTACTTATTTTTCAGTTTAAATATTGTAGCTTTGGAGTGTTTCTGCATCCCTATTATTTATTATGGAGTTTAAGTAGTTGCATTTTCATATGTGTTTTTTTTCCTAATTTTGATATTTTGAATATTTTCCAAAGTTTTTTTTTGTGGTAAAATAAGCATATAAAATTGGCCATCTCAGCCATTTTTAAGTGTACAGTTCAGTGGTGTTAATTATATTCACAATGTTGTGCTGCCATCACCACATCCATCTCCAGAACTCTTTTCATCTTGTGAAACTGACACTCTATATCCATTAAACTATAAAGCTCCCTTCCCCCCTTCCCCTCCCCCCCCCACCCCTTCCCTAGCCCCTGGCAACCATCATTCTACTTTCCTATGAGTTTTATTCTAGGTATCTCATAAACGTGGAATCATACCGTTTTTGTCCTTTTGTGGCTGACTTGTTTCACTTCGCCTAATGTCTTCAAGTTTCATCCATGCTGTAGCATGTATCAGAATTCTCTAAATTTTTAATGCTGCATAATATTCCATTGTATGTGTACATATCCCATTGTGCTTATCCATTCATCTGTTGACGGATCCTTGGGTTGCTTCAGCATTTTAGCTATTGTGGATAATGCTGTTATGAACGTGGGTCTACATAACTCTTTGATACCCTGCTTTCAATTCTTTTGGTTATATTCCCAGAAGTGGGATTTTTAATTATGGTAATTATATTTTTAATTATTTGAGGACCTGCCATATACTGTCTTCCACAGCAGCTGCAATACTGCATTCTCACCAGCAGTGCACAAAAGTTCCAATTTCTCCACATTCTCACCAACACTGAGTATTTTCTGGTTTGTTGATAGTCATCCTAATAGGTATGAGGTGGTCTTTCATTATAATTTTGATTTGTATTTGATTAGTGATGTTGAGTATCTTTTCATGCACTTTTTGACCATTTGTATCTCTTCTTTGGAGAAATGCCTATTCAAGTCCTTGGCCCATTTTTGAATTGTGTGATTTTTTTGTTGTTGCTGAATTTTCTCTATACATTTTGAATATTAATCCTTTGTCAGGTAAATTCTTTGCGAATATTTTCCCCCATTCTGTCAATTGCCTTTTTTACTTTGTTGATGTTGTCTTTTGGTACACAGATTCTTAAAATTTTCATGAAGTTCCATTTGTTAGTTTTGTTTGCTTGTTTTCTTGCCTGTACCTTTGAAGTCATATCCAAGAAATCATTGCCAAATCAAATGTAATGAAGCATTTATTCTGTTTTCTCCTAAGAGTTTTATAGTTTTATGTCTTACATTTAGGTATTTCATCCATTTTTAGTTAATTTTTGTATATGGTGTTAAGTAAGTGCCAAACTTTTTTTTCTCTTTTTGCATGCAGATATTCAGTTTTTCCAGCACTATTTGTTGAAAAGACTGTCCTTTCCCCGTTCAATGGTCTTGGCACTGTTGTCAAAAATCATTTGACCATATATGTGAGGGATGATTTCTGAACTCTCTCTTCTTTTCATTGGTCTGTGTGCTTGCCTTCGTGCCAATACCACACTGTTTTGATTACTGTAGTTTTGTCTGAAGTTTTGAAACCAAGAAGCATGTGTCCTCCAGCTCTAATCTTCTTTTCCTTGTGTGCTTTTAATATAGAGTCTGTTATTGGAAATAAGTCTTGACTGTGTGCCAATCACTACCGCCAGTTATACACATTGCAGTCTTTTCCAAATCATCCTGTTGTTTGTAATCATCCTGTTGTTGTATCCCAAAAAGTATTTTGGGATTAATTGTTACACACTACTATATATAAAATAGACAAACAACAGGGACCCTACTTTATAGCACAGGGCACTACATTCAATATTGTGTAATTGTGTATAATGGAAAAGAAAGAACATGTATATGTAATTGAATCACTTTGCTGTACACCTGAAACTAAGACAACATTGAAAATCAATGACACTTCAATAAAAATGTTTTTAAAAATATTTTTTGTAGACCAGAAAGAAAAATATCATAGATCATATAACTAAATTTTCCTGAAATCTTTACCTATCTACACACATACCTCCCCCTGAAACAGAACTTACTACTCCTTCATATGCACACAAATTAATATTCTTCCAGGGTTACAAAATAGCAGAAATAGTGAGGAACTCTATGTGTGTCTGTGTATTACAGAAGCATCCCTCAGAGCAGGGTTAAAGATTACCTACACACGTTAGCAGATGGACTAGACCTTGGAATCTCCAAGTTTCCATCAGTTGATTCTAAAATTCCTTCCAATCACATGGCATTCTAGGAAAGGTGCTTATTATAAATGTTCTTACTGTCTTTAGATTTAGATTAATGTCCTTTAACATGTTTGCAGTGAGACAACAGCAGTAACAGCAATAGTAGGGATCACTGATGCATATCGAATGCCCACTACTTACTAAGGACTACTCTCCTTAGGTCCCTGTTGGAAGCACTTTATAGGGTTGGGGTCCTCTCTGGCAACAGAGTAGTGCTATCCTAATTTCCCAGATAAGGAAATTCAGGCTCAGAGAGTTTAAGTAAGTTATTCAATTGTAGGCAACAGGTGTGTAAGGAGACAGAAATGCACCCTCAGAAAATCCATCCCTGGGGCCTGTGCTGTGACTCTGCACTGAATCCTTATGGATGACTTCTCCTGGAAACATATATTCAACAAAACCTGAGATGCTCCTTTCAGACGGGGGCTTAGCTCTCGGCTTGTCTCAGTTAGAAGTTCAGCCAGGGTCACGAGGAAGGGCGTGACTTATTGTGTGTTCAGAACCATGGGTGAAATGGCATCCCACTTGGCAAAGGATTTTCTGGCGGAGTTCTTATTTCCGATCACGTGTTATTGGATTTTGCCTGCTATTTTCAAATCTCCTAAACATAGTGCTAGCCTGAAAAAACGTAGTATTTTTAGGAAACGCTCTTGACATTGAAAATGGTCTCTGTGTGTGGGATGAGAAATGCATTGATGTTGCTAAGTTCCTGCATATCATGTTCATCTTTAAACCCAGGTACTAAACTTAATAGGGTTTTTTTTTCTTACATTCTTACAGAGAAAAATGTAATAGTAAAGCACTTTTTCCAAGTCATTCCATTGTCTTGTCAAAAGTATTTTCTGTAGAAGAGTAAATGGTTGGGGGGAAAAAGAATCACTGGATCCTATCAATAAGGTTTTCCTGAAATCTTCACCTTTTTTTACACACGCAACTTAATTTTGAACTTGGAAATTCACTGAATACCGTCAGACGTATATCTCAGAATAATACCTCACTCTGAAACAGAACTGAATACTCCTTCATATGCACAGGAGTTAATATTATTCTCCCAGGGTTGCAAAGTAGCAGCAATAGTGAGAGACACTATACGTATCTATAGCTGGACGGCTTTGTGTCTCACTGGACGCCCAGTGTGTGTTTATGGTGGGAGAAGGGTATTGCTGGGGGAGAAAAGAGCAGAAAACAGAGAAGAGCTCATACTTTCCTGAGCCCGGTGGTGATGACAGTAAACGCTCTGTAGCTATTTGGTCCTCATACATCGGTGCCTGAAAAGAATGCATAATGTCCACCCGCAGTATGGTGGGGAGGTTAGTTAGGGTGCAGAGCGTCACCCTGGTCAGGGGCGCAGCATACTTGACATGCAGGAGGCATGTAATCTGGCCTCTGAGAGCCTTGGAAGATAATCCTTGGGCTCCTTGGTCCTGAGCTACACTGACAGTGGCCAGGAGTGTTCCGGGGTCTCCGTACCCGTTCACTCACGACCCTCTTGATTACTTCCATCCTTTCTCTGCATTTGCACTGGTACCTGAACAACGTGGCATTTTCAGAGTAATTTGAGAGCAGGATGAGGCACATATTTTGGCAAAACTGAAAATAGTTCGCTTGAGCCAGGCTGCTAAGCTAAGAGGCCTCAGGTATCAATAATTGTTTGTGGGCTTGAGTGAACTGTTTACCGTTTTCATCTGGGATGTGCTATGCGTGAAGTGAAGGGTGATAAATTTCAATACCGTCGCCATGAAGACTTCCAAAGACAATTACTGTGTGGTGTTAAAATAGTTAAACTTTTAAGCTATGTATTACACATGTTTAGAACACAAACGTATTGCGTTGCAAGGAGTAAGTAATAGTTCTTTGCTTGGAAGAAAGATACTGTGAGTCAAATGTAAGAGCCTCTCCTGGGAAGATCTGCCACGTGGCCGGAGCTGGGTAATATTCAGAAAGTTCATTTTGAAGCCTTGGGAAATCAAGGGGCATTGAAATGACCCAGCTGGAGGGCTCAGGATGGCTACCTTTTAGCTTCATCGATTCCAGCTGGACTTCAAGGGCAACAGAAAGCCACAGTCGCCACCACGGACTTGCTTTGCTTTCTGCCAACTTCGAGATGTGGGTTTAATCCCTACCCCCAGTTCTGCCCATCGTCCAATGAGATGTAAACGTTAAAACATGTTTGAAATGCAGAACACAAAACCCACAAGAGATGTAGCAAGGTTCACCCTTACTGGAAACTGGCGTGCCTTTTCAAGTCTCTGAAAGACAACCACCACCATGGAAACTTTTATGTACCTTGCAACTAGTACAGATTGAAGCTTCTGGAAAAAATTCTCATCTTTAAAAACAGTACACTTGTATAGCATTTTCTATCATTGATTTCAAAGATAGCTTCCTCCCTTGAAGTGATGTATATAGATGGCTGGAAAAGGGAATGGGTCCTGAGGCTGCACCCAGTCTGCAGTGGGATGCTTGCTCTGTTGCCTTGACCCCAAGCTGTCCTGACTCTCCCTGAGGGTGCGTGACCACGAGGATTCCTTGGAGTTGTGATATTAATCTTGTTGACTCTTTTGAAGGCGGCTTTCTGATTCATTCTTCTCAGGCAAGGTATTAGGTGAGTGGGGTTTGATATCATGACAGAGTAGGTTGGGAAGGATATTAATTTTCATTTGGTCATTAGTCTTTTTTTAACATCTTTATTGGAGTATAATTGCTTTACAATGGTGTGTTAGTTTTTGCTTTATAACAAAGTGAATCAGTTATACATATGTTCCCATATCTCTTCCCTCTTACATCTCCCTCCCTCCCACCCTCCCTATCCCACCCCTCTAGGTGGTCAGAGAGCACCGAGCTGATCTCCCTGTGCCATGCGGCTGCTTCCCACTAGCTAGCTATTTTACGTTTGGGAGTGTATATATGTCCATGCCTCTCTCTCGCTTCGTCCCAGCTTACCCTGCCCCCTCCCCATAATCCCAGTACTGGGCATATACCCTGAGAAAACCATAATTCAAAAAGAGTCATGTACCACAATGTTCATTGCAGCTCTATTTACAGTAGCCAGGACATGGAAGCAACCTAAGTGTCCATCGACAGATGAATGGATAAAGAAGATGTGGCACATATATACAATGGAATATTACTCAGCCATAAAAAGAAACGAAATTGAGTTATTTGTAGTGAGGTGGATGGACCTAGAGTCTGTCATACAGAGTGAAGTAAGTCAGAAAGAGAAGAAGAAATACCGTATGCTAAAACATATATATGGAATCTAAGAAGGAAAAAAAAAAAAGGTAATGAAGAACCTAGGGTTGTTAGTCTTTAGTTGCATACTGGAGACTAAGAAAGGTGAAGTGTACGAAAAGAATAAGCATGTATTCGGCATGCAGTGTAAGATAATATGCTCAGAGCTATGGCAGGTTAACAACAAGCAGGCAGCCATGTGTGTCTGTGTGCCTGACACCTGTTACGGAGCTTGTCTCAGTTTCAGAGATAAACCATGCTCAGTGAATCCTGGGTGAGCCATGGGGTGTGCATAGAGGCTTTCAGAAAGAAGCTGCCGTTCTTGCTAACTGCTAGGATCTAGGAGGGTGAGATAGGAGCTGTGTCTGGAAAGATGAACAGAGCTTCAAAAAATAGATATGGAAGGAATCTGATAGGTAGGCACAAAGGAACTGCCCCCAGAAAGGTATGGCAGTAGATGCGTCACAGACTTGCTTGGGCTAATCTGAAATTTACAGAAAGTTGAGTGACAGGGTAGGAGCATGAACCACATTAAGACATGGGAATTTGTAGAAACAAAAATATATAGATTTATGGAGTCTAATGGCCCTCAGAAGTCAAGATTACAGAAAGTATTTAAAATTCAGGTCACGGTGACCCTTGAACTGACAGATCTACATATGATTTATTACATTTTGTGAAATATATAGTTTGTAAAACAGTGCAACCAGGCTCCTCCTGGATCTGATGTTGGTTAAGGAGAGATGGTGGGTCAGATGACTGCGTTCTAATATTGTACTTCTGTTTTATTGAATATTTGTTGAGATGCTCTTCACTGTAAAGTCTTTTTCTCCCCTCAGCTTAGTTGAGGTGTAATTCTCATATGATATTGTACAAGTTTAAGGTGTACAACATAGTGATTTGAGACTTGTATATATTGTGAAATGATTACAATAAGGTTACTTTATGAACTCCTAAATTGAGTCAAATTCTGAGGAGCAATTGGCTAAAAGTTTTCTGTATATATAGAGTACATAAAGAAAATAAGTATTTTCTTTTCTTAAAAAAAACTTTTATTGGAGTATAGTTGCTTTACAATGTTGTGTTTCTGCTGTACACTTTGTGTACAGCAAAGTGAATCACCTATACGCATACATATACCCCCTCTTTTTTGGTTTTCCTTCCCATTTAGGTCACCACAGAGCACTGAGTAGAGTTCCCTGTGCTATACAGTAGGTTCTCATTAGTTATCTATTTTATACATAGTAGTGTATATATGTCAAACATTTAGCAGTGTGAATGTCTGTGCTCTGCGCATCTTTCAACAACTAAGGCACAAATCATTTTATTTCAGAATCTCTATGCTTGTTACTTACCATGAAGGGCTTAATGGAAACAATGTATTCAATGCAGACTTGACATACATCTGGATTTATGTGCTGTGTGATTTTTATATATTATACAGTAATTCTCCAGGGCCTTGATCACTAGTCTTCACTTATAAAGAAAAACTGATCGCTGAAGCCCAAGAGGAATAATAACTATAAACATAAATATCAGGGGAAAATTCTGCCGAATTTGAGAATCCATTACAAAAAAAAAACAAGTGCAAACTAAACGCTTCAGAATATACACAAAGGAAAAGTAATAAGGGCATCTTGCGAGATTTAGTTATATGTTTTCTGGCAAAAATTGCTGAACTTATAAACCCATGGTGGTGTTTTTAAGTTTTTTAAGACAGAATGTTTTTCAGATTTCTAACATAAAATCACCTAGGCAAATCACCTATGCTCTTTCTGATAAAACAGCAACAAAGATTGAGCCTCAGTATAGCTTATAAAATGCTTTCAAGTAGGATGAGCATATAGATTCAAAGGGGATAGGTAATTTTATCATTGGTAAATATGCTACTGATATTTCTAACCAAAGTGGCTTTACTTTGTATAAAAAGCAAGAACAACATTTTACATTTTTTTATGTCTGTCAGCTTTCACCTTATATATGGCAACAGAAATTTGTGAAAGTTAAGAAATCTAAACTGTTTAAAAAGTAGAAAGTAGTACAGCATGGTGACGATAAATATTAATACAGTGTTGTATATTTGAAAGTTGTTAAGAGAATAGATCTTAAAAGTTCTCGTCACAAGGGGAAAAATTGTAATTGTGTATGATGCTGGTGTTAACTAGACATAGTGGTGATCATTTCACAAAATATACAACTATTGAATCATTATGCTGTACACCTGAAACTAATAAAATGTTACATGTCAATTGTATGGTAACAAAAAGTAGAAACTAGAAGGAATAAAAGGAAATAATGTTTCAAGAGGTTATCAGTGCTGAGGGAGATGTCTTAGATCTCACGTTTGACATTTTTGAGGTATGAGGAAGTGATATTTCACAGATAGGAATAGAAATGCTATTTCACGAGACAAGGGATTTTTGTAGTGAGTGAGTGCAACTTAACAGAAGATGCGTAGAATTTGGATGAAAACCTTAGTTACTGTCTTGAAACGTGACCTTGAGTAAGACTCATTGCTGAGTATTTATTTCTTCATGAATGTACTTGCAGAGTTACTATTACATATTGCAAATAAAACACACACATCACTAGTATAGAGCCTGTACATAGTGGGTACTCAGTAACCTCTGCTTAGTAACTGTTAATCCTTCCCAGGGGGATACATTTTACCAGCAGATGTTATAACAAAAGGTTTATTCTGCAGCTAGATCACACTGAAAAAATATTCTTGTTATGTGGAGGGGAAAGAAAACAAAAAACAAAACAATATTAGAGACACAAGTCCCAATGAGAGATGAAAAATAAGGTTTTTACAAAATCTTTTAATTCTCAAGCCAAATCTTATTTTATACTCACAGAAGACATTTTAGCAAGACAAGTTGAATTTCATCTTTGGCTTTAAAAAGTTAATGGGTTTAACAAAATTTTCAACTCTAGGCTTCTTGCTAGAAATGTGCTTTATACTTTGATTATCTGTATAAATGCAGATAAAAATGCATTCTATATCCAGTTATTGCATCATTTTTTTCCTCTCTGGTTTCATAATGTCTGTGCAGCTGAATGACAGTGATGAGCACTCCACAGGAAACAAAGTTAGAGTTATGGAAAACTCGGCACGTCGCACAGTGTTGAAGGCTGGCAGCACAGAGAATGGTTGATTTCTAGGTACCAGCAGGCAGCAACCTGCATGTGGCAAACAATCTGATTGTGAGACGGTTCTGTAATTTGCACAACGAAATACGTCAGCAGAGTTTTTCCATTTTCATTAATCTTCCTTTTAACTTCCTGTCTATTTTCATTCTCTTTTAAAATTGTTCTTGCAAAGGAAGGAGACACAAATGTAAGGAAAAAAGGTTTAAAGAACAAACGACTGTGAAATGGGAATTTGTATTGAAGACCAATGAAGATTAAGTTTTCTATCACTTTTAAAGAAAAGCGCTGTGTCATTTCTTGATTACATAATGGTAATATATGGAATACCCGGGTCATGTCAGGGCTAGTTGTCAGTGTACCAGAAGTTGCAGCTGGATTTCTGCTTTTATAGGAACATTCAGTATCCCTCCTCCTACTTAAAATCTTCTCCCTTGTTGAGGTGCAAGCATGGACCCTCCCTGATTCTTTCTGCACGTTTCCTTTATTGCCTCCTGTCCCTCTGCCTGATTTTCAAAAACAGATGTTTCTTAAGGTTATGGCCCATTACTTCTTTTCTTTGCCTTCTACATTGTCCATTTGTAGATT
This sequence comes from Aethalodelphis obliquidens, assembly GCF_003676395.1. Lineage (NCBI taxonomy): Eukaryota > Metazoa > Chordata > Mammalia > Artiodactyla > Delphinidae > Aethalodelphis > Aethalodelphis obliquidens. Next base: position 8,504,581 of record NW_020837969.1, read on the forward strand.
AAATCGTTTTCAAAACTTCAACTCTGACCTTTTTGTAGAGGACTCTCAAAGCCAAACATTGGTTTGTGATTTCTTTCTGAATTCCACTGTGTTATGCTTAACTTTCCGCTAAATTCTTCCATTAGACCTGCCATCATCTCCCCATTTAATCCACCCAAACTCACTGTTTCCCCTTCCTGACTCCAGACCTGTTCTTTGCATCCATCTCTGAGTGATATTTAGCAAGACTTTTTATTCTTAATTGTCAGTGGTTTCCTACTGTCTTTCCAGTCAGAGAGGGAGAACTTTGCATTGCTTCCAACCTGCACTTTTCCTTATGTTCACGTCTAATTTCTCAAGTACCTTCTCTCATGCCAGGGTCCCTTTCTACCCGCTGCTTCCCTGTGTCAGAAGAGTGCATTTTTCAGCTTCCTAATTGGTTTCCCATCCCTCTGTGGGGAATCTGCGCAACACGTAACACCTTGCTTATCATCTTCAGACACAACTCGGATCTTGTCCCACATCTGAAGTAGAAGCCCCTGTGTTTGTGAAGGGTTTCGTGCCTGTTCCTGGCTATGTCCAAGGCTCCTGTGATGCGTGTGGATGACTTGGAATTTTTTGTATTCTTAACCCTGTGGTGGTCACTATGCCAGTAGCATTAGCATCATCAGATAATTTGTTAGAAATCTTCATTCTCTGGCCCAACTCCCAGCTCCCTTTTGAAACTCTGAGGGTGGGACCCAGCACTCTGTTTTAACAGGCCCTTTGGGGAATTCTAATGCTGGCCATGGTTCGAGGACATGCAGGTCAGCAAGCTTTGTCCTAAGCATCGTGGACCAGCAATGATACTCTTGTTCTACCAGGTAAAGGAGACCTTTCTCTGGTGGGTTGAGGGGGTCATAAACGGGACAGGTTGTTCTAGCTAACTGAAACCTGTATAGAAATGTGTTCCACGATCTCCTGACTATATGCATATACAGAATAGCACCCTCTATGACAGCTGCCACGTGGAGTTAGCTTTTGCTACGTGGTAGTCATTCTCCCTTTCATCAAACCCGGAAGTTTTGGAGGAATGTAATAAGTAGAACATTCCCGTTTTCCTGGTATTGGATTCTGTCCATAATAATTAAGGTCCATCGGCAATTCACTCTCTGGTCCTGTAGGTGTGTATCGTCGTGGGTCATGGTTTTGTAATGTTGGGTTTTCAACAACGTCAGGTGCTTTCCTGTCTCCCTCCCTACTGTAACAGTTCCTTCTTTACAGGCGATGGTAATCATGCAGGTATTCTTTCCATGGTCACAGATATCGATCCCAAGGAAATATGCAAAAATCCAAAGGCAGGTGATCATGATATCACCATGGGAAACGTAAGCACAGACTGTTCTCACTCGAGACACCATGTGTTCCCCAGCTTCCACGGGGGCCCCTATAAGACAGGTCATAGTGGCGCTTGGCGGCCTGTGCGTCTCGCACCCATCATCCGCTTCTCCATCCCCGATCTCCCGGGTGCGTGTCAGTGAGCCCTTGTGGAGAACAGTAGGGCAGCGTTCATGGGTACACCTGTGAGGTGATGATCCAGATGGTGGCCCTGCTTTCCTTGCAGAAGCCCAAGGTCTAAAATCAGCTGAGGACTGAGAATTTCTAGGGAGCCTGGACCCTGGTGTGTCTGGGTCTGAGCCATCCTCAGGCCCCTCTGTGACGTTGTGCTTTCCAGCAGAACATCGCAAGTGGACTCTTAGCGAGCGAGCTTCAATGTTCATTGCAGTGATAGCACAAGAATAACATCCTTTACACACACATTGCTGCGTCTCGTGAATGACAGGGTAGAATGAATTGTCTTTAGATCCACCGAGGTGGGTCTTCCAGGGGCTGTGTTTTTCCATTTTCTTCTGTCTGTGCCAAGACCATGAGCGGGAGCTAGCCCATTTCACTTGTCTTTCATTCGTCCGTCCTTTGAATTTACTCCCAACAAAAGCTCTTGGGGGAGGGGCGTCCTTGGAGAAGGACTCCTCCTCTGGGGACACAGCATCTCCTTCCAAAGAGACTTCGGAAAATGAGCTTTATGAGGTGCTTCACCCTTAGAAATGCAGGGCTGTTAGCTCCCCTCCCAGGAGGAGGAGTTCCTCCCCGCATCCCTCCATGCTCTGGCCTCCCATCGATGGAGGGGCTGCTACCTGCAACCCTTCCTACTCCTGCCCTCTGTGATAGGTAGCCAGCATGGGTGGACACAGGGTCGGTGGGGAAGAGTGGAAGAAGGTCAAGTCCTACATTCCCGGCTCTGGGAAATACCTGCAGAGGCAGCATCCCCGCCCGTCACACAGTTTCCTCCATGAGGTTGTTTCCTCCCAATCTCCCCACCTGCCATCTATGTTGTTCAGCCTTCCCAGTTGCCCACCAGTCATCTAAGCAGGAGATTTTTTTTAGGAGATGTAATGGGGAAGGTGGACATTGTAAATCTAAGCTCAGCTTCTGGGAAAACCTTGTAGAACCGCACAGTGGAACTGGGCTGTCCCAGGAGCCGCTGTCCCCCTGGGTCTCAGCACCACGGGGGAGCCCTTGAAGCAGAGGCTGTGCTGCCAGCCCTGTGGTCCCAGTGTCTGTTGACAAAGACCTGCTTTCTCCAAGGGCACTGCTCCCCTCCTTCCTCCACGACTCTAATGGTGCACTTTCTTGGTAGAAAGCAACCTCTCAGTTCAAGGTCCTCTGCGGAAGTTTGTGTGTAACTTCCCATCTTTCGTAGAACAAAAAGTCAAGCTAGAAGGGGCTCGTGTGGTGTAGGTGGGGGTTTGAGTGAGTCAGCCTGAAATCTCCCTCCCTCCTTCCATGTAGCCAGCCATCCTCCCTTCCATCCTCCTTCTATTTTGTGCTTCGGCGCCTTCTTGCTCATCGATTCTGCTCCCTCTTGATTTCTGTTCACTGCCATTTTTCTCTGTCTTCCGGTTTCTGCTGCATGACTAACACTCTCTATCAAACTCCCTAGAACACAGATATGTTGGTCCGATATAGAGTACCCCTACTGGACAGGACTCATGCCAGGCAACCTCACAGATTTTTGTCTCAGGGAAATCCCTGGAAATCCCATCGTTTGTGGTTCAGTTGGTTACTCTGAACAAAACGTTGTAACCTCTGTGTAGGGTACTTTCCTGACAGGGAGACAAGGACTATGGCTGTGACATTATGAGTACCATGCTGTCCAGAAAAGAATTTATATTTCTCCCTTTTTTATGGCTTTTAAGAGTTTTAATTACTCTGTAGACTATGACCATAATACAATAATTGTTTTCTCCTTTCTACAGAATCCTCCTATATGTAGAATTGGTTTCCAATGATGCCCAAGTTCTCTTAGACTTACATGGCTGGCCAAAAGACTTTAGAACTTGAAAGCGACAAGCAGAATTATGTGATCCGATATTGTCATTATGAAAAATGGAAAACAGCTTCAGAATAACTACCTAAATTTCTCTGACGTCTCATTCCTTGGACAGTTAAATAAATATGTATGTGTATATATATTTATATATCTATATTTTTACTTATTTATTTTAGGGGTGTTAATATCATTCCATGCTCTGGTTTCTACTCCACTTTCAACCTTGTCACCAGCTCTTTGAGGCTAGCTGGTATTCTTTACGCAGGGAGTAATCTTAAATGCATCTAGCATTTTCCTATTTCTACACCTTTTTTTGTATGTTGAGTTTTTCATTCCTCAAAATCCTCCCCATTCTTTAGGGCCTGACTGACATGTTGTATTTTTATATAACCTTCCCCAAACCTACAGCCTCACATAATTTTCCCTTTTCTCATCGCCAAGAGCAATGCATATTTTACAGCTATTATGAAACTTAGGATATTCTGCCATATGCAGTCGTCTTGCTGATGGATTATAAGCTGCTTGGCAGCTGGGGGAGTCTAACTCCTCTAAGCTTCCTGCAGCAAAATAGGCACTCGGTACATATTTGTGACATGCAACTGAATTTTGTTCTTACTTGTGTTGATAATGTTTTAAATACAGCATGTTTTAAATTAAAATGATAAAGGAATATGTTATATATGTATATATATACACACACACATATATATATATATATATAGAGAGAGAGAGAGAGAGAGCCATAATTTGAAAGTAAATTCTGTCAGAAAAGAAGAAATGAAACTTTCAGCTGTTCTTAAGGATGTAAATAATATTTAAAATAATCTGATATATTATATTACATCTTTATATATTTAACATAAACAGTCCATTTTAGTCTATGATGAAAACCATCTGGGAACTAAACATTTTTTAAAAATGAGGACTAAATCAGTACAGTAATATTCTGGTCTTTGTTTGAAGATAATTAGAAATACCTCTCTCAATGACACCTTTGTAGTAAAAATATGGAAGATGTGGAAACAATAAACTGATAATGCGGAAAAGAGAAAAGTCCAGTAGCACAAGAAAGGACCAAATATAATTTGTTCACTATTTCTGAATAAATTATATGTGAAAGAATAGAATTACTCAACTAAAAAGATATTCAACAGAGTGTAAACAAAAAAGACTTTTGTGAATGTTTTAAATGTCCTTCTTAAAAATACTCATATGAAGTGGGAATTATTTGGAAATTTTTGTCAACAATGACACTGATTTTTGTCACTATCAAACAAGAAATTTTGAGCAGCTATTTTTATCTTCACCAGTAATCAACTATGCAGAGCAAAAAGGGGGAGATCCTTTCTTTGTGCCCTTTATATACTAGATACATACATCACCTCCTCTAATCCTTAGAACATCCCTATCCTTTGTACATGTTTATCTGTGTTGCAGATGAAGGATTAAGAGAGAGAGAGCGAAGTTCCCAAGGCCACACAGTCAGAAGATGGTAAAAATGGGTTTTGGATGGAAATGATTTTCTGGTTGCTAAAGTCCATGTGGTTTTACTAATGGGGTGAATAGGAGGAAGGGATGGGGAAGAGACTTGGTGACCTTTGACTACATCAACACACAAAGTAAGGATAATAAGCAATGGGAACTTGACGGAAGCATCCTTCATAAATTTATTCATGCCTTTGGAAATATTTTGAACACCGTGTTCCAATCACTCTGCCAGGTGGTAGGATACCAACATATGTGTGACACTTTCCCTGCCTTCGACTGGTTCAGAGAGAAGACAGGAACAAATCTGATATAATGTAAGGGAACATGACATGTTAGTAATGGAGTTGTATGTAAGATAAGATGTAAACATGAATGAGAAAATAAATAACTTATAGGGGAACCTATATCTGGAGATGATGCTTAAACTGGACCTAAGACCTTGCGTTGGGGAGGATGTAGATGGGAAGGGAAAGACATTTTAAGCAGAAAAATGGATTTCTTGCTGTAAATGACTTGTTAGAGTAAAACAATAGCCCAGAGTTTTCAGAAGACAAAGATTATTATACAGGTTTGATTTCCCTCCTTATTACAGAGTCATATGTTCCTACTCTTCTGCATGTCTGGTCATTTTTTAGTAGGTGCTAGACATTGTGCATTTTACCTTGTCACATGCTGGGTATGTTTGTGTTTCTTTAAATAGTTAAAGCTTCATGCTTTGTTCTGGTCCACAGTTAAGTTACTTGCAGACAGTTGGATCCTTCTGAAATTGCTTTGAAACTTTGTCCAGTGGGACCACAGAAGTCTGTAGTCTGGAGCTCATTTTTTTTCTCATTACTGAGGCAATATCCTTCTGAGCACTGTCCCCGAAGCTCATGTCTTGTGGGCTCTTCCCACTCTGGCTGTGGGAACACAGACACCTGCTCTGTGTGAGCTCCAAGGATGCTCCCACTGCTCCTTCTGCTGCATCAGTGCAGCCTCTGTCTAGGCCTTGGGTAATTTTGTTCTGTGAATATGCTGATAGGTCCTCACCTGGAGACCCCAGGCATCCTCTGTGGATCTCTCTGTGCAGCTGTCTCTTCTCTGGTGTTTTGCCCTGGGATGCAAGCAGCCTTGGCCTCCCCCAAGTCTTCCCTCTGTCTCCTCTAATCAGGGAGGCTGCCAGCCTCTCTTCCCCTGCTCTGCTCCCTGCAAGCTCTTGCTTGGAGGTAAACAGAGCCAGTGGTAGATTTGTTTTTGTCCCATGGAAATCAGTGCCCAGTATATCCTGTTATTCAGCATCCACAGACTACTGATTCCTATATTTTTCTGTTTTCTTTTCTTCTTTTCTTTTCCCTTCCCCTTCTTTTCCTTTGTCTTTTCTCTCTTCTCTTCTCTTCTCTTCTCTTCTCTTCTCTTCTCAGTTGTTTCAAGTAGAAGAGTAAATCTAGTCCCTACTACCCTCCCCCCAGCAAAGCCACATATGGAAATATGTATTATTTTGATATTTGGAAAAAGTGGGGAACTTTGCAAAAAAAAAAAGAAAAAGGTCTGGGTCCTTTCCTGAGGTATTCTGAGTTGATTGATCTGGAATATGACCTAAGCTTCAGTAACTTTTAAAATATCCCATTTCATTATAATCTGCATCCTTAGGTGAGGACAACTGATCAAAGTAGAAGAGGTCTATTCAGTCATACAATGAACACTTCTTACATGGAACATACATGGCAGGCAAGTCCTCCATGCTTACTGTATAGAGAGTACAGGCATTATTGTCATCATTGTGATTTTTACTTTTATTACAAAGGCGAAAAGTCTAAAACGTGCCTGTAACTCTGCACTTTTTTAGTTGAACAAGTTTCAGAATCTACCTTCATTTAGAGCACAGCTCTAGCAGCATCGTCTGTGTGAACTCCACTATAATTTATGGGTAAAGTTTAGCTTTTCAAATAGTTTAAAATTAACTTGCTTGTAAGGACTGTATCATTAATTGTTAACTATTGACTGATTGGCACAACCAGTGTAGAAAAGCTTTATCTGAGATTTCGTAACAATACTATAACTAAACCTTGTATTGAAAGCGATGTCAGAAGCAGAGTTGGTGAAAGTCTTAAGTTTAAAGATGTACCATTTGTGATCACTAATTCAGGAAGGAAGCATCTCAATCAAGTTATTTTTTTTTACTCTTATTATTTAACCTAAAAGCTCTTGTTAAATAGTTGTATTAATTAATGAGTATTTATCTGCATTTTCTAAGTAGTTCCTGAATGCAAGGTTTATTTCATTACTTGCGCATAATATGTTACCCTTAATGCAAATTTTTGCATATTATATACACACACATACACACACACACACACACACGGGATAGAGACACAAATAGAACCAACGTGCGTGAGAGAGTGTGTATGTAGAAAGTGAGAGTTGGACTGACAGTCTAATGGCCAAGATCTTGGATTTTGTTTGTGGAAATAAGAAAGTGGAATTTTTACGTAATTAAGGGAAAGTCTTAAACAGTTATCAAATGTCATTTCCTTCTACATTGAGTAAAGTTATTTCAGTAGTTGCAATAATTATCATTGGCATTGCAGCTTGTATAATGTTAATAATAATACTCAGTTATTAATAGATACAGATAGTACATAGTATCACTAGCAATGTAGTTGGATAAGTTTGGAATTGGTACTTGTGTACAGATGGGCACAACCCAACTGCACATTTGTATGAGAAAAATCAACCCACATTTCATATGATGATAAAGGAATTAATTCTGAATTCTAATTAGGTATTCAAATATTTATTGAATGACTCATACAGGACTGTTAAGTCCTGTATGATGGACCGTATGAGTCTCAACTGGTTTCCCTCTGCAACAGACCTGAAGGATAGAACATATTTTCCTTCCCCCAAAATGGTTCGACTTAGTCAAAAGATACATTAACAAATATTTATTGAACGCCTAAAATGCATCCGCTACTTTGCTGTATAAAAGAAAGCTTCTGGGGGAGTGTGCAGAAGGAGGAAGAGTATGAAAATACGAGTGGGTCAGGGTGGGTCAGGGGTGACTTCCGCTGGGATGTCACCGCTCTCTGCCTCACTTTACCTCATGTCAGCCTCCATGAAGGATTCCTGAGCTAAACTTTGAGCTCTTCGGTAAAAACAAACAAGCCCCCTTCTTTCTTTCCTCTTTCTCACCTGCTTCTCCTGCTGTTCCTCCTTCCTTCTGACGTGCTTGGCCCATGGGAAAGCTCCCGCTTGCCACCACGTCTACTGGTGGATTCCACGGGCTTCTGCATTTTCAGAGCAACTTAGCTATGTAGTTTTTTTGCCATAAAAGTATATCCTCATGCTCAGCAAAAGTCCATATTATTTACTGTGATGTTTCTTTTGAATTGATCTAAGAAAAACTTCTGTTAATTGAAAATTTAGGATTCATTTGGCATGTGTTAGACTTCCATTTGGTACCCAGGCTTTCATATTCGAGACTTTTTTTTTTTTTCTAGAGGAGAAAAAAAGTCTCCTCCCTTTTCTAAGATCTGGTGTACAAAAGTAAAACATTAGCAACAGCAGCAGTTTCCATGAAACATTATTGGAAAAAAGCACTGTTTATATCACTTTTGATTCAATTAAAAACCTGTTATGGAGGTAATCTCTCTCTCTATATATATATATATCAATACATATGAGGAAACAGTCTTGGTAAAACAGAGACTTAATGAAGGTATGATTACCCTGGAAGGTATGATTTTTACATAAGAAAACACTTAGAGTAGCATTTATTTACTCTAAAACATTCCTTGAGCTATCTATCATATCACAACAAAAGCAGGGGATAAAAAAAAAACATTGTTCATGAAAGAGCATGAAATAAATTACAGTTATAGCATGATCTTGCTGTCTTGGAGTCTGAATACCCTCTGGTTTAGAGAGAATATCTCGATTGCTTAAGGGTTTGAATGGTTATGAAAAAGTTAACCACAATGCGTGTTTGCCTTTTAAAAGTCACTTTATTCTACTCAAGGATTGATATTGAGTGATATTTTCAAATTTCAGTGATGCTTGAATTTTCAAAAGCTAGAAAATATGAACAAAAGACAATCATGCAATTTCCTGTTCTGTATTTATGAGTTAAGAGGTCATATTATTTTGCATATTCTAGTGCATCTTTACCATTATGATATTTATGTGGTTCAAAAAAATTACTACAAAGACTGCTTAAGAATATCATGTGGAATGCATTGGTGCAATGATTCTCAAGAATAAATAAAAAGGTTGAATTGATTACACTGTGTAAAATATGTTTTGACCTGAGAACCAATTCATTGCTTTGATTCAATTATTTTGTACAACTCGATCAAATTATACCTACGAATATGGCTTCATTGGCCACTTTTAAAAATCATCATGTTTATGTTGATATTAACTTTGTACAACAAAACGGTTTCATGTTTGGAAACATGATCATTTTTTATTTTTTATACTTCAGATCATTTTTTATACTTCAGAGTATCTGGCAGAGTTGGGTAAATACTGGATGTATGTTAACTGATTTCTAGAAACCTAATTTTCTAATGTAGTGGTTCATCTGTTCGTTCAGCTTTCCTTCTTGTGTCAGGCATTGAATCTTTTCTGAGGTTAAAGCATTGGAAGACGCAGGCCAGATACATAAATGGGAAAAATAACTGATCGTCATATTTGTATGTGTATATGCAATTTTCTTTAAGGCATTTTAACACAGCAGATCCCAAATGGTACAGTTAAGTAGCATTTTTTGATAAAATGGAGTGCAGTGGGTAGCGCATTGGGGGTTAGAATTGGTTCTAATCTCTTAGAAGAATACTCAAAGCATTTGCAAAATCCATACCACTTAGGTATTCAAGGAACCTGGCCTATATTTAAGACACCTCCTGCTTTTTTCTAACACAAAACTTTTATTTCTCTAGTTTTCTTCTAAACACTGTCCCTGCCGAGAACATGTTGCAAAAGCTTGAATGTCAGGCTAAGGCATTGACTGTTTGCCTGCTGACAATATTGCTTCTTCCTATAAATCTGTATACTTGGTAAACTGTCACTAAGAGAATTCTGCTAGTGATACCCTGTTATGTTATGACTTAATTGTAACTGTGAGTTAAATCATGAAAAATAACAAGAGAACCAAAGGATGAGATGTACTTTGGCTTTTAGATCTTGCACGTGGTGAGAACGTCTGCAGGCTAATTCGTTGCTGCATCAATGCCGCATCTCAGTCTTAGGGCCCCAATAAGAGAAAAAGTTTAATTGGATAGTTTTACTGTCAGTCGTCATCTCCCTCTGTCTCCTCTTCTTCTTTCATGTGGAGCAGTCCCATCATGAGGGAATTTTGGAGCATGTTGTGTCCACAGGATCCTTAGTGGACAAAACCTTTTTTACCTGTGAAGGGTGGGCAAGAGGCTGAATTCACCCTAGAGTTTTTAAATAACCAAGGAGACAGAGAGCTGACAAATTAGTGCAAGGAAGCCTAATTATTTCTTAATTTTACCTGAAGTAGAAACTTCAAGTTGCTGAAAAACCCTTTGGTGATAAATGCCAGTTTCCGGAAGTTCTGAATGTTTCACTCAGTAATAAATGCATTAATTAATTTGGGATGTGAAACAGAGGATGAAGTTCTCTCCTCATCTTTGACCCAAATCCCTCCCAGTAGCTGTGAGGATCCAGTCCTGATGCTGCCTGGATGCATTTGGTGTTAATGGTTCTAACCTGCAGGAGGGAGAGGCGGGGATGGTACAGGCTTTTTCATCTGAAGGTCTATGACTGTCCACCCTTCAAGATCCACTTCAGGAACTCCCCTGTGAAGTCTCATTATTGCAGCCATTAGAAACTGTCAAATTGTTTGGTACTTGATATACACTCTATTATATCTTTTCTATGTGAAGTTCATATATGAATGTTTTATCTACCCAAGGAAAGCTGAACTTCTCAGCGAAAGGGTCCATTTGGTTTTATTCTCCCACAAAAAGCATAGCTTGTCAGGATGGGGAGATCATGCTGACTCTGGCACAGACAAACCACTGGAAAATTCACCTCTACCTCTTCAGTTACATAACCTTCAGTTAAGTTTCTGAAACATTCCGAACTCTGTTTTCCTCCTTCAAATGAACTTACATCTCATCTGAACTTGGGAGGATTTAAGTGTGGAGATGTGTAAAAAGCATCAACCAGCCCATAGCAAATGTCCACTCGATAGTTCTAAAATTCTTCTCTTCCTCCCTTAATAAGCATTTCCTGATGGAACCTAGGCATTATTCTGTTCTTTTGATCATTCTTGCAGGGAGACCACGGAGAACTCCTGGGGTCCTGCGTTAGTAACTTTTGCAAAGAGTAGCTTTAAGTATTGCCCGGGTCCCCTTGGTCTTACTCAACCCAAATGCACTTCTCAGAATCAGGAAGCATGTGGTGATCAGTGACAGTGATGTTGCTGTGGATGCACTGTGTTCCTACCTCTTGACGGCTGTCCCTTGAATGTCCTAACTGGTTCCCTCTCAGTCCCTTCTTGGGGCACCAGAGGAAAGTGTGAAAATTTGGCAAAGTAGTTTTTTCAAGGTTGTTAACCTTTTCCTGTTATTCTATAGGTGAAAAAAAAAATGTCTGTCTAGTAGGTTAGAAATTAATGACCAGTTCCAGCTTCCTCACGGTCTTAGGGACCACGGTGATGTTGCGTTTCATCATGAGCTGTATTGCTATCTTGGGACTATATCCACTTGTCGTTTCTACTCCAGAGATTTACATGAACACGTTCATCTTCTCCTCTGAGTTCTATCTCCTAGCACCCGTCTCACAGCAAACCTTACCCCCAGGACAAGTTATGGGCTCCTCTGGGCTCTCCTCATTATCCATATTAACCCTTATCATCACACTGACCAAGTCGTGCCTACTATCTATTACACCTGCTGCCCGTGGATGACACACCTGTCAGCTCTCGGCATTTCATCCTCTTTGGTGCTAACATTTGTAATGAACCTTGACACCTAGAGAGCTCTGAATATGTTCGTTCAATTACACGTACCTAACTGATCCCTAGAGTGTAAATCATTAAAGAAAAGTAGGTACGTGTATGCATCTTAGGAGTGCCTGTGTAAATGCAAATCAGTGATTTGTCTTCGAATTCATTGTAGGAAACCTTGAGTTAATTGAATTTTTAGCATTAATTTGATGTTGTACTTTGTTTCTGTTTGAAGGGTTTCATATTCTGTTTTGCTTTTCTTTTCTTGAGGGGGGAGGTCCCCCCTTCCAAAGATTTGGGTTATAACAACAAAACGTCAACAATAGCTGCAGCTACTAATTACTTTGTGCTCACTAAGGGCAAACTTCGTGTCTAGTGGTAAATGAGGATATATAAACATCTTGGAATTATATATATATTCTTTACATGCATATAGATACTATAGGTACATCCTGGATAGATACACATGGAAAACCTATGTAAAGATAATAATACATTTTAAAATACGATGCCATCACGGGACGGTTGATAACTCTATTTAAACTCCTGGGAGTTGGGAATATTTTATACAAAACTTATCTTGTAATAGCTAGAAATGACAGAAATTTCAATGTTCTGTAAGTCTTTTGCAGAAATACATTTTTTTCAACATAGTCTTTTGGTTGAAATAAGTGAAGGTAAGATTTGGTACTAATCTCTTCCTTTTGCAACGTGGTGAGTAGATGGACTCTCTCTGGCCTGCCTCAGCTACTTTCTTCACAGTATAGATGTGCACGTTTGTGTTACATGTTTGTTATACCTCTGTTCTACTGCCTACATTTTATAGACTTATTCAAGAGTTATATATTTTCCACACACACACCATTATGACGTAATATCATTGAGAACTATGAAATGTGTCAAATATTTAAGTGAGATACAGTTGTTGAGATTTTTATTGTCTTCATGAAGGTATTTAATATGGAAAAAGAGTCTCAGGTGACTATTAGACAGAATGAATGTATGTCATTCATCCATCATATATCTGCACACACTCGTTCATAGCTTCCCCAAGTAACAAGAGGTTACAGTCACTGGGCATGGTGTAGTTTGTGAGGTCTACTGTGTAAGATGCCTTTGATGAGGACAGAGCACACCAGTTTGGAGGGCATTCCTCGCTCTGTGGCCACCTGTAGAAGTTCCAGCTCTAAGAGCAAGGATCATGGTTCCAATTTAGTACTTTTCCATGGGATAGCTTGATTAATAGGCCTTCTGTCCTCCACTGGAAGACTGCTGATTACCATAGTTTCTCTCTGCTCTAATGTGGGAAATAACATACAGTGAGTATTTGTAGCAGGAATGTATGAGCGATTGTATGAATGAATGAGTGAATGTATGAATGAATGAATGAATGAGTGAAGGTATGAATGAGTGAGAGACTCGTCTCTGATGGGTGATCATCATCGGGGATCGCACCAGTCATGATCGTCTTGTTTTTCCATCACATTTCACCTTATAAGGCTTCTCACACCCTTTTTCCACACCCCTTAGTTTGGTGTGAAAATAAGAAACTTTGGAATCTGATGTAAAGTGTTCTTTGACCTTCCTGTAACTTTATGACGTTGACACTCTTTTCCTGGAATGCACTCCCCTTCCTCCTTTGCTGCCGTTGAACTGGGACATCATTTCCTGGGGAGCCTCCTCACCCACACCCTGACCCCCGCTTACGCTCCCGGGTCATTCCAGGCAGCCGGGCCGTCCAGTGTATTTTACTTGTTCTGTAACCATATTTTTCTTTCTCCTTCAAAATCCAGTTTTTAGAGAGCAGAAGTTTTTGTTCATTTGTTTTTCCCTTACTTACCTAAAACACGACCTGGAAAAGGAGATAATGTGTGACATATGTTTATATGAAGAATGGAACGGATGAAAAAAAATAAGAAAAAAGTCTGTGTCCCTCATTCTGTTTGTGAGTCTATGGAAAAGAAGATTCACTTCCACTTCCAAAAAGAAATCTTTGTGTCCTCCAAAGCCTTATCATGGTATCTTCAAACAGTAGCCCACTAACTATTTTTATAATTATGCTGAGTGTAATTTAGAGAAGACACTTGCTATAACCTAGACAGGTTTGTACAACTATGATTCAGAGACATATGTTAAGTGTAATTCCTTCCTCTTTGTCCTCTAGTTGCTTAATAGATGATGAAAAGAATGTAAAAATTATGTACAGATATAAATTTAAAGATTTTGTATAAATACAGTAATAAATACATTAGAAAATAGCAATGAAAAAGAGAAGAATATGTCCGCGTGTGAAAATAAATGAAGACCAACCAGATGAGAAAAACCAAGGCTGACTGTTCAGAACCTCTAGTGTAAGGGAGCCAGCTCCAGCCACTTGTGTTTGGCAGACACTCAAAGGCAGGCAGAGGAGCAGGAAGTATTTACATTGAAAAAGGTAAGGCTTCAGGTATTTCAGGGCTGCCGGCACGGAGAGGTGAAGGCAGGTTAACTAGAAGTGAGATGTCCTGTGTGACTAGGTAGGGCAGCATATCGGGCTTTGTCTGGCTGGTCTTACGTTGGAAGTAGCAACAAAATTAGGGAAGCTGTCAGCTATTAATCAAGTCCTGGACACTTGGGGCCAACTGTTAAAGAAATTATTGTTTGGCTTCTTGAATTGTTGCTGGAGATAGAGATCTGAACTTCTTATGTCTGGCTTAGAGCAGGCTGGCTCCCTGGGCTGGTTACTGCAGCTAAAGGATTGCTTACCTGGGCAGGTTGGCTGCAGGTTGTGGATCAAAGTTCTATTTTTATATTTGGTCTAGTGATTGTCCGTTTGTGTCAGTCTCTCGAGCGATTACCGGCCGAGTGAGTAATACAAGAAATATTTCCTTTGTACGACGGTCCTTAAGCTATAACCCAAGAAAAATGAGCGTGATATAGATCACGCCAAGTTTGTTATTGTTCTCTGGGTGGGGCATTATCTGGGCAAAAGTTCAAGAAAGAAGAGAGCAGAAGGGCTCGAAAACACTAATACATTGTTAAACACATTACACATTTATTTTTCCCGGTGTTTAAATCTTCTCAACCTTACCCATTTCTTAGAAAATGAGGGTAAAAGATTATTGGCAACATTCATCCTCCTCCAGCCAAAGACCAGTGGAAAACCTTCCCATCCCCCAGCCATTACCAAAAGGCAAGACTGGGGAGTGATCGTCCTGCCCCATCCTGTGAAATTAGGTTGTCACTTAGCCCACTTTTCCACTAAAGGCAGTGACAGTGGGGTCCGGGGAAGGGCCAGGTCTCCACCCCTGACCAGGCGAAGCAGAGCGAGGTGGGGAATCAAGGCTGCTGTTGCTGTGTTCCTCTTCCCTCCCCTTCTCAGTGTCATCCAGGGTCTGTGGCGAGCTGATCTTAACTTCTCGACTCAGAGGTAATGAGGCAGTGGATTCATTGCTCCTCTGCTGCTGGGGCCATGTCTGCAGGCTCTGGTGGGAAGGTGGACCCCGCTGTCCCTAGGATAAACCTCAGAGGGACCAGCTGCTAAAAAGGAGTCTTATAATATCCAAGATGTACAGGTACAACAACATATCATGCATCATACTAAGAGCCAGGAAAATGACAACCGAAGTGAAAGAAAGAAAACCAATGAGCATTGACAGTGAGATGAATCTAGTGTTGGAATTAGTTGACAAAGATTTTAAAACAGTCGCCATAAAAATGTTTCAACAAGCAATTGTGAATATTCTGAAACAACTAAAAAAGCTCAGTAAAGATATAGAAGTTATAAATAAGAGTCAAAGGGGAATTGTACAACTGAACAAAAGAATAACTGAAATAAAAATTATATATATATATATTATAATTTCCTGGATGTACTTAACTGCAAAGTCAAGATAACAGAAGATAGAATCAGTGAATTGAGGTTAGATTAATAGAATTTACACAGCATGAATAAGTTTGTCAAAATTAAGGACAAATTTGGACCTAGTAAAGGAAGATCACATTGGGAAGGAATATTTACTGCAGGTGGGGAAAGAGACAATTACAAGAGGTTGAAGGCTTTGATTGTGAGATTGGGAAGCATCTCACAGATTCGGCACAGGTGGTGGTCTTGTACAGAGACCAGTGAGCAAGGCTAGAAATTGCTGGGTGTGGGGACGTGGGATGGGCAGGAGAGACTCTGACGGACTCATGGATTGGAGACTCTCTTACCCTGAGGCCAGCCTGCTCTCTGGAGGGGCTGTCTGCGGGCTCAGGCTGACAGTGGGCATGTTACGTGGACCTGGCAGAAGGAGAGACCAGTGTTTGGTTAACATGCGTTTTGTTCTGACTGATCAGAGGGAGCAAGCAGGTCAGCTAATCATTTATGAGACAGAGAATGGGAGTTTGGGTTGTCCAGCTCTAGCCTGGTCCTAGGCAAGCAGACGGCTTGGTGAGGCGTATGCGGATCATATGGGAGGGATGGTTCCTTGTAATAAGCTGTTATCAAACACAAAGGTTTTGGGGATTTCTTTTTTTTTTAATTTTTATTGAAATACAGTTGACTTACAATGTTGTGTCAGTTTCAGGCATACGGTGAACTGATTCAGTTATACAGATATATATATATTTACATTCTCTTCCATTATAGGTTATTACAAGACACTGAGTATAGTTCCCTGTGCTATACAGTAGGTCCTTGTTGGTTATCTGTTTTATATATGGTAACGTGTATATTTTAGTCCCAAACTCGTGATTTATCCCTCTCTCACTGGATTTCTTAACTTTCCACTGTTTTCCAGGATCACAGGTTTCTGGCAAAGTTTAACATTGTCAGCAGGGTCTCAGGGGCCCATGGGGCAATAACAAAGGAGCTAACATTCATATCATCAGAGAAGTGGTCAGAGAGGGACAGACAGAAGGAGAGAGAGAGGCAGAGAGAAAGCTATTGAAAAAAGTATTCAAATACATGACCAAAAAAAATCCCCCAACTTGGTGGGAAACATAAGCTTACAGATTCTAAAAATACCGAGTGTACCCCAAATAGGATAAACCAAAAAAATCACACCAACCGTACCATAGTGAGCCATCTGAAAGTGAAAGACAAAGATACAATCTTGCAAGCAGCCAGTGCATCCTCTATAGGGCAACAACCATCCCTGAGACAGAGATTTCTATCTGCAACCGTGGACCCCAGGAGGAAGTGGCACCATATTTTTCACGAATTAAAGGAAAAGAACTGTCAGCAACCAAGTCTAGGTTAGGCCAAAATATGTTCAGGAATGAAGGGAAAATAAGTCACTTCTCAGACAGAGGTAGCTAAGTGGATTTGTCATGAGTGGGTCTCCCTTCACACAATGGCTAATAGAAGTTCTCTAACCAGGAGGAAAGTTATAACAGAAGGCTTGACATTTCAGAAAGAAAGGAGAACAATCATGATGGATAAAAATAGTGGTCAATGCACTAGACTGCCATACGTCGCATGTTTAAATCATATTTACGGTTGAAGTACGTTAAGACCATCTGATGTGTTACTGTGTACACAGAAGTGATGCTTAAGGTGATTATATTTAAAATGTTGGGACCAAAGGGATCTATATGGGAATAAGGTTTCTACATGGCACTTGAAGTAGTAAAACCCTGATTTCAATAGACTGTGCTAAGTTATATTTTATATATATATATATTATATATATATATATATATACACACACGCACACATATATAGTATATGTTGTAATCCCCAGAACAACAACTTAAACTATACCAAATGATAAACTCAAAATCAGTGTTATTTCAGTAATAGACCCGGTCACAAGAGAGTTATGCTAAAATGGGAACACTATTGTGGAATTTCTCGGTAACTGAGAGTTTGGCTTGTCTATATGAGCTTGTGATTTATAATGTATTTGTGTGTGAACATGTGATTTTACATGTTAGCTTAGAAATTCGATAACAGAAAATTTAGTCAATGTTTTCCTTTTTCTCATGCGAAAATTTGAATTTAAATATGACACACAATATTAAAATTATTATTTTCACTAATACTTACAGCTGTCCATATTTTCACGTCATCATACAAACCCTAGATTTGCTTCCTTGTATTTCCAAGCCATTTGAGAGCATTTTCTAAACAACCATGAAACAAAAATCACATTAATCTATTCTAAGGGATTTCCTGTCTCACTTGGTAAAATAACGTAACGTGCTAAATAAGCAATGCAATAATTGTTTCTCAAGAAGCTGAATAATTAGTATTTTGGTGCATTAATTAAAATGATAGGCCTTGCACTTAACCAGAATATTGAACTGATACTAAAAACTGAACTTGACCTTACAGAAACCCCACATACATTTGGAAAGGCTTTGAATGAACCTGTATGTGCAAGGTATTCCCTGGCATAGATTAAATAAGAAGGGACTAGTCATTACAAAAAGGACACAGGTAAAAAAAAAAAATAGTACAGGTGTGAAAACTGGCATCAAATGAATAATCATTTGCTGTTCTGCATTTTTTGTCTTATTTTTAGTTTTAGGATTTCTTTTAACACTATGTCAGAGTTACAGGATATATGGTCACCTAGGAACATGTACGACATTCTTTAAGAAAGAAACAGAAGGGAGAAATGAACCTGTGACATTCTCTGGTTGGCTTTTGCCATGCTGCTTTCCCAGCTATAATAGAATCATCAAATACAGTTGCTGTGAAATACCATCGCTTTACATATAAGGGAAACCTACCAGGTTCAACGCGCATTTTGTCAATTATGATTTTGTGACTGTTTTGCAGTCATGACATTCAAACAGCCAGTCTCAGGTTCTGCCTTGTTTTGTTTGGGGGCATCTCCAAATAAGTTATCCTAACACACACACACACGGGCAAATTCCAAAAGCTTCCAGGCATTTTTTTGAAACCTATTATAGATTGTTTTTTAAAACAGAAATTCTTAACTTTCAAAAACCTGCCTCGAAAATTGTCTTCATTACTCTAAGGAACATTTCCTAGAAGAGCGAGGAAGATATTTCAAAGAGGAAGTCGTCTCCGCTAAGTACAAGAAGGTCTCAGATGTACTGACCCCACTTTTTTCCATTTTTTACATTGGCCCCCGCTGAGGATAAAACATCTTTCAAGCTTTCTTCATATCATTAGACATTACACATGGCACAAAGGCAGGCACACCCCGCAAACTATACCCAGCAAACACACACACACACACACACTCACACTCACCCTAAGACATAGTAAACCATACATCCCAGACACACACCACACCAAGCACACTCTGCAAACCATAACAAACATGAGACACAGTGCGCACGCCACACACTGAACACATCATGCTGCACAAATGGTTTGAAATGACTTCACTTCCTGCCTCACAGAGAAATGATACCGCATTAGAAGGAAATACGCTTGCATTCCTTTTTATAAAGAGTATGGATCGACCCCTTTTGCCTCATGCTTTCTCTTTTGTCACTTTTCTGAGTGTAAAGACCAAAGTATGAAACGTGGTCTGAAAGGCAGATCCATTTCCCTGGTGCCGTTTTGCACTTGTCTTTCTGTGGCCCCTCTTTCCAGTTAATGTTCACTCTTTCTCAATGAGGCCTTGTCTTGAATTCCAAAGCAGTTAAATCATCTTACTATAGTCTCTCGGTGTATAGTACACTAGATAAATCAGCTGGATGTTAGTCCACCTTGACTGAACCCTCTAGCTGCCCATATAGGTTTTCACTCCCATTGGCTACCGAAAGCATCAAGCTGCTGGTTTACAAAGTGACTCCCAATCTCCCCTCCCTGACCTACATCCTGTCCTATTTCCTGTAGTCCTTGGGACCCGAAATTATACATGTTTGCTTATTTCACAAGTCAGTTGTGTACATAGGCTCCGAACCCAGATCAGGAGAGACGTTGTTCTGAAATGGTATGCTCAGTAGAGCAGATAAGGTGTGTTTCATCCTAGTACATTTTGGGGATGTGACCCATGGAATCAGATGTTCATTATTGCCTCTCAACTTGGAGCCACTTGAGAATTGTGGTAGAGGAGGGATTATAGGAGGATAGAATTCTGGTACCTCTCCCAAGCCAAGCTGTATCCCATGCTGTCTCCTTACTTTGTGCCTTCATGTAGATCTGCGTTACTTCTGTCCTGAAAGATTAGTATATGTTGGGGCTGTGTATCAGCCTATGTGTTTGCTTAATACGTGTCGATCTGTAAATGAGTTGTTGATAATAATGTATGGGAGAGGGGTTATGTGTGAAGAAAGGAGAGAATGCTGAAGACGAGAACTAGAAATGAGAACTTACCGAGGACACGATGAGGAAGCCTTGAAGAGAGAGATGATCATGTTTTCGTCAGCGGAGGCCGAGTGATGACAGCAATGACCCAGACCGCATGGCTGTCATAGGGCAGGTGGACTGGACCGAAGCAGGGACAGATGGAAAAAGAGTAGGTCTGAGAGGTGCTTGGGGTGGAATCGGCAGATACTGAATCACAGACTGAGGCATTTGAATATATTTTGAGAAAAATGGAAGGGGGGTGGACAGGGAACTGTTTTTTTGTTTGCTTGTTTGTTTTGTTTTTTTTGCATAAAGATGACATTTAAATTTCGAGATGAGCATTGGATACTAACGTTTAGAGCAATGAGATCTCCCACAATGCCGAAGTGCTCCGAACGTGAGGGTGATAAAATATTCTTCATAGCCCGGGCTTTTACAATGAGATTGAACATATTTCTGTCCTATTCAATGCTTCTTTGAATTCAGCATTTTAAGATTTTTAGACTAAGGGATTAAGACTATAAAGAAGTTAAGACAGTACAAATGGTGATAATAAAAGAATAGAGCTGGCTTTTTTCCTTTCAGATCTATCATCTAATATCTAAAATTAGGAAGGTCAGTGATACAATGAAACAGCTATTTATTACTCGTGGTGTCGTGTGTTGAATACACTCTTTGGAGAGCACTTTATCATTTTATGTCAGACAACTTTAAGATGTTTGCAAATTTAACCAAATAACCTTTCTTCTAGGCACTGACCCTAACTAAATACAATTTAAGTTTTTGAAAAAAATTGATGTTTCATTATCTTCAATATTTTAAAATATTTAAAAATCAAAAGTAACTGTTCACAATCACGAAGAATCGTAAGACGTCTAAATGTCCTGTGATGTAAAATGGTTAAGATAATTATGACATATACCAAATATACCATAATACTGAGAAACCATTAAGGGAATATCTGTGAATATTATGTAGCTGTATGAACATGATTCTGCAATACTATTTAGTAAAAAAAAAATGACTATAAAATGATAAGCATTCTGATAACGTTTGAAAATGGATACACATATGCACTTGAGAAGAGATTGGAAGGGATTACACATGACATGTTGGTCAAGCTAGAGTGTTGGGCGCTATTCCTTAGATTTTTAAATTTCATATATTAATTTCATGATGCAAAATATATAGGTCAATATCGTCATCAATTCTCAAAGCTTGGTTGACAGCTATATGTGAAGGAGGTTGTTCTCTCTTTGCAGGAGTGCTCATTTTGCAGAAATACATACTCTCTGGTTTTAGGACATCATTGTATCTCTTCACGAGGCCTTCAAATAGAAATCTTAAGTGGATTTTGTATTGAAAGGTTAATTTTTCAATCTTGCCTGTTTATTCTTACCTTTCCTTTCCTTATAGACAGAAGGCCAGTACTCTGAAGTGTTCTTCAAAACTGTGCTATCCTCAGGGAAATCACTGCCTATAAAAGCACATTAATTTTGCAGTGATTATGGCTACCCAGTGGCTTACCTTACTTCACATTTAAGAAATTATGCCTTTCACTTAAGCTGATGAAGTAGTATGCTAATCTCATGCTGGGATCACTGCAGAGGTCTTTAGACTCAAGTTCTGGTCACACCTCTGTCGCTGCCTTGCTTTGTGTCTGCTGAAATTGTCAGCTGTGGGTAATTGTTTCAGCTCAGTTCCCAGGTATTGGAAATGGCCAGTTTTGCTCAGACCTAAACTTTAGGTGAGTTTGTCCTTCCATTTTGGGGAGTGCATTTATAAAAGGACTTCCTATTCTTGGGTTTAAAAAAAAAAATCAACTTTTCCAAATAGATTCTAGCGCTCATTTGTAGAATATCAGTTGTTTTATCCAGTGGCCAAAGAACCTACTGTGCCATTTGCAGCCTTTAACACTCATATGTCCCTGTGTTGGAAAGTGAACCTAACACGGGAAGTGTAAATACCCCCTGATCCTAAAAGGACAGTTGGCTTTATCATCCAATAATTAGTTTAAAAACTAAAGCCTGATAAAAGGAATGGTCCCCCATCATTTCATTATGAAATATAATGTATACTTTTGATGGATTAAGAGCCTTTTTTTTTTTTTTTTTTTTTTTTTTTGCTGTACGCGGGCCTCTCACTGTTGTGGCCTCTCCCGTTGTGGAGCACAGGCTCAGCGGCCATGGCTCACGGGCCCAGCCACTCCGCGGCATGTGGGATCTTCCCGGACGGGGGCACGAACCCGTGTCCCCTGCATCGGCAGGCGGACTCTCAATCACTGCGCCACCAGGGAAGCCCAAGAGCCCTTTTTTGTTTTGTTTTGTTAAATGATTGAGGGAATAGGATCTGGAGACAAAAACTCAAATGATTTCCTGAATGATAATTGGAACTAAGGTGTGGATGAAGATTCTGATTAAATGTAATATATATTTATTCATTGGTATATTAGTTGTCAGTGGTCTAATTGATTCTCCCCGTAGAGAGGTTTATCAGCTTCAAATTAAAGAAGTTTCCTAGCTGACAGGTGCATTATTGGGGTGCAGGTGTCAGTTAGAGGAATCTCATTCTACATCTGAGGAGGAAATGTCATGGAAATTGAAAGTTATGTTCCTGTAAAGCCCCTCAAATTAAAAGGATAAAACCTAAGTTTGAATTAGGACTTGACCAGCAACTGGCTGGGCAACCTGGAGCAAGTCCACAATTTTGGAACTAATCTTCATCTCCTATATAATTTGGATGATAATCCTCTGTTGATTTCACAAGCTTATTGTGATCATCAAATCGGATGTGTCTAAGAAATCAGTTTAACATGTAAGATCAATATCTTGTATAGTCTATTATATGCTACAGTGAATATGATACCCATTAATAAAGAAAAAAATCCTTCACTTGGCATGCAGGTCTCTTCATAATTAGAGTAAAGCCGCTTTAAATCTGATTTTTCACCCCAACTAGATTGTTCTTCCCAATATGAATCAGTTTATGTCCTGCTCGCACCCATTAGAAAATTCATATCGTTGTGTAAACAGCCGTGGGCTGCTTTTCTAATGTTAGGAGATGGAGGTTCACGCATTTCAGTGATGGCTTATAATTCTCCTGGTTCTCTTTCCTCGCCCCCTTTGTGTCCCCTGGTGGACACCTTTCCAGACATGATGTTCCGGATGGGGGAAGGAAGAGGGTCCCCAGGGAGGGCTAGACATGCCAGCAGGGGTTTCCTTTCCTTGAAAAAGTTTAACTCTTCCTGGTCCGCTCCAGGAGGCCTCTCCTCATAACACAGTGTCCAGAGGTGCCACGTGGTCGCTGCAGCTTCAAGAAAGGCTGAGAAAGAAATTTCCTTTTACAGCATCTTTGGTGAAATAAGAGGGGTGGTAAGGATGGTTAAAGACGCTGAAAATTAACATTGGGTCAGCATAGGAAAAACAACAAATGGCTTCTTGCTTAATATATAATTGAGAGGCTCTTTTTTAATAGTTATCAACAACTTAATGATTTTTGGTATCTGTGATAAGATGGTAAGATGCTCATTCTTGCTGCCTTTTAAAAAGTTTGCTCAGTACCTGATTATAACTAAGAAAATATAATCAATATTGTTGCTTTTTTCCCCATTATATTTACTGAGAGTGGAAAATACTGAAAGAAATTATGCTTCTGTTAGTAGTGGTTACACTCATTAGTGAGCCCAAAATATTCCTGTACTGTGTAATTTTGAGAGAAAGTTTTAGGTCCTAGAGAAAATCAAAATGTCCTTTCATTTTCTCTAAATCAATCAAAAATTTTCAACATGGAATAATTTTTCATACGTACTTCCTCTTTTTGCGGGGTGGGGGAATTCAAACTTTTATTTAAACATTTTTATTGAGATATACTTGACATATATTAATTTCAGGTGTACCTCATAATGATTTGATATTTGTATGTACTGCTAAATTATCACCACATCAAGTTAACATCCATCAACACACATAATTACAGATTTTATTCTTGTGATGAGAACTTTTAAAGGATATTTTAGCAACTTTCAAATATGCAGCAGAGTATTATTAGTCATCATGCTGTACATTACATCTCCATTACTTAGTTTTTTATTTTATAACTGGAAGTTTGTACCTTTTGATCCCCGTCACCCATTTTTTCCAAGCCCCCAATCAACCTCTTTTTCCCTGTATCTGTGAGCTTGTTGTTTTGTTTTGTTTGGGTTTTGTTTTCTTTTGTTTTTTACATTCTACATTTAAGTGACACTGTACAGTATTTGTCTTTCTCTGACTTATTTAACTTAGCGTAATGCTCTCCAGGTCCATCCATGTTGTTGCAAATGGCATTATTTCATCTTTTTTTATTGGCTGAATAATGTTACATTGTATATTTATGCCACATTTTCTTTATCCATTCATCCTTTGATGGACACTTAGGTTGTTTTTGTATCTTGGCTATTGTAAAAAATGCTGCAGTGGACATGGGTGCATATATCTTTTTGAGTTAGTATTTTCATGTTCTTTGAATAAATACCCAGAAGTGGAATTGCTGGATTATATGGTAGTTCTACTTTTAATTTTTTAAGGACCTTCAATATGGTTCTCCACAGTAGCAATGCCAAATTTACATTCCCGTTAACAGTGCACAAGGATTCTCTTTTCTCCACATCCTCGCCAACACACGTTATTTCTTATCTTTTTGATAATGGCCATTCTAAGAGGTGTGAGGTGATGGCTCACTGGGGTTTTAATATGCATTTCCCTGATAATTAGTGATGTTGATGATGAGCATCTTTTCATGGTCCTGTTGCCCATCTGTATGTCTTCCTTAGAAAAATGTACATTCAGTTTCTCTGCCTATTTTTAATTCAGATTTTTTTTGCATACACATTGAGTTGTATGAGTTTTTTATATATTTTGAATATTAACCCTTTATCCGATATAATTTGCAAATATTTTCTCCCATTCTGTAAGTTGCCTTTTCATTTTGTCGATGGTTTCCTTTGCTGTGCAGAAGCTTTTTAGTTTGATATAGTCCCACTTGTTTATGTTTGCTTTTCTTGCCTTTGCTTTTGGTGTCAGATCCCCCAAATCATCACAAAGACAGATGTCAAGGAAGTTACTGCCTACATTTTCTTTTTGGAGTTTTACGGCTTTAGGTCTTATATTTAAGTCTTTAACCTATTTTGAGTTGATATTTGTATATGCTATTGGTCAAGTTTCATTCTTTTGCATGTGGTTGTCTAGTTTTCCCAACAACATTAGTTGAAGAGATTGCCTTTCCTCATTGTATATTCTTAGCTCCTTTGTCTTAAAGTAAGTGACCATATAGTCATGAGTTTATTGATGGGCTCTCTGTTCTGTTTCATTGATCTATGTGTCTGTTTTTATGCCAGTACCATACTGTTTCAATTACTGTAGCTTTGTACTGTAGTCTGAAATCAGGGTGCGTTATGCATTTTTTTCAAGATTGCTTTGGCTATTCAGGGTTTTTTGTGGTTCCATACAAATTTTAGGCTTGTTTGTTCTATTTCTGTGAAAAATGCCATTAGAATTTTGTTAGGGATGGTATTGGATCTGTAAGTTGCCTTGGGTAGTATGGACATTTTGACAATATTGATTCTGCAAATCCTTAAGCACTGGAGTTAAAAAAAAAAAAAAAAAAAGATGGTGCCCACCAGTCTCTGTCCCCATAGAGCCTACAGCAGCCCCCAAATGTGTGTCAGATCAGCTGCCTGCCCTTCAGGTCCAGGCTCCAAGGCCAGCAGATGAGTCTCTCCCACACCAAGTCTGGGTGATTCTCAAATGGCTGCTTTGCACTGGGGCTTGGGTGGGTTAATCCACATCCCAGCTCTTTGAGACCCATTTCTCAGATCACTACAGACTGTGGGGCTTGGGGGCATGAACCCCACTGGTTTTCAGAGCTACATGTTTTGGGGGCTAGGTTCAGGTCTTAAAAGTTGGGGTGCCTGATGAAGAGTTCAAAGCCTTCACCCCTCATGGAGAAGCTCTGGGTTTTGAGTTCCCTCCTGATTGTGGGTCGCTGCTCTGGTTTACATTGAGATTGTGTCTCAACCTTTCCTATTTGCTCAGTGGTTTTCTGTTTCTTTTATTTATTTATTTATTTTCACACTTGCCATCTGTGAAGGAGTCCTTCCAGTAGTTTTCAGGATTTTTCAGTGGAACTGTGGCTTTGGTGTGTCCTTGGGATGCAGCGAGTTCAGGCTCTTCCTACGTCATCATGCTGAACCAGAACCTCCCCATTGCCTTTCATTTGATTTCATTTTGTTAAAAAAATTACCATATCTGTTTTTCCTGGTTGTGAGTTTGTATAGCATATATAGTGGTGAGCTTCTAGACACATTCGTATAAATCGAAAGAAGGAACTTTTTCTGGAAGATATCTGTGTATGGGTTTGAATGGCGAATCAGCTTCGAGGCTAAGAATTGCACTGCCTGATCTGTCACCCTGACCTGACCAATAAAGCATCAGTGTGACCCACTGGTTACGTTTAACTTGTAGATAAGCTGATTGTGTCAAGTCAAATGGAATAAATTGGGATTGTATTTGGTGTTCGATAAAGAACTAAGTGATTTAATAAGAAGAGAAGAATTTTAAAACGCCTGACACACGTGAACCAGCCCAGTAGATATGAATGATTTTGAGCCTTGATTAGCTATTAGTTTTGACCTTTACGTTGGACTATTGCCGTGCCTGACATAAGCAGGAATTTCTTTGGGGACTCAGTCATGTGACTTCTTACTTTCCTTTGCTGATAGTCTTTCTGGTTAGATATATTTTTTAATATTCAGGGAAATTTCTTCATTCACAAAGAAGTACAGAACCCGTAGCCATGTATGCAATGACCTATTCAGACATCACCTTGACTTAATAATGTCTTTAACTCAAAATCCTTCTGAAATGTACATAGTAACTCTCACAGCTTGTCGGTTCTTGAATACTGTTCCAACATAGAGGGGATAAGCAGTAGTTAATACTAGAACAAGGGCAGAAAGGGGTTAAGTTCCAAAGCCCTTGTGTGAATGTGTGATAGGATAAATTCATTCTCAGCTTCACAAGAACTTGAGTCATCTAAAATGTAAAGAACATCCTTTCTTTTAGCATTATGAATTGATTACCTCTAAGCCGCTTAATGGCTGTAGAAATAAAAAGGGTCTGAATGTAACTTTCATTCACTATGAATAAAAGCACTTTGTGATTGTCTAGCAAATGAATGCTATTTCTTCCCCTTATACCACTTATCCTTCACTTGTTAGTTAACAAGAATCAACTCTACACCTCAGCGATATATACTCTGACATGACTCATCTTTTTTTTTTTTTTTTTTTTGACATTCAGGTTAAAAGAAGCTTTCTAATCAAGTCCCTCTTAATATCATACCTAAATTACAGGGCTTTTCCTTCATGTAGCCTTGGTAAATTTTGAGCTGTACATTTAATGATTCGTACATTTTTAGAGTATTTTCATGATTATT
Organism: Aethalodelphis obliquidens; assembly: GCF_003676395.1. Lineage (NCBI taxonomy): Eukaryota > Metazoa > Chordata > Mammalia > Artiodactyla > Delphinidae > Aethalodelphis > Aethalodelphis obliquidens. The sequence goes on from NW_020837969.1 coordinate 8,532,079, forward strand.
TACATATTTTTACTTTTTTTTTTTTTTTTTTTCCCCCGGCACGCGGGCCTCTCACTGCTGCGGCCTCTCCCGTTGCAGAGCACAGGCTCCGGACGCGCAGGCTCAGCGGCCATGGCTCACGGGCCCAGCCGCTCCGCGGCATGTGGGATCTTCCCGGACCGGGGCACGAACCCGCGTCCCCTGCATCGGCAGGCGGACTCTCAACCACTGCGCCACCAGGGAAGCCCCATATTTTTACATTTTTATCACACTCAGAATAAAAACCAAAGCCTTGACGATGGCCTGTACGTAATACCTTAGAGCATCACCCAAACTCCTCACCCTACTTAAATGTGCAACTGCTTTTCTCCAGTAATTCTTACTGCTTTATCACTCATCCTTTGCACTATTCCATCTGGCTTACAGGGCTTTACACGTTCATTATTTATCATTGTCCATTTTCATATTGACTATGAGCTCCACGAGATAAGCTTTTAAAAAAAAAAATCTGAGAGTGTAGAACAGATCTGGTACGTAGAAGGCCCTCCGGAAATATTTTAGAATGAATACTCGAGTGATATTTTGTATTCATTTTCCATCAGCATAAAGCGCTGATTTGGAAATTTTTATAGCAGTAAAAACATACCCACTGGGGTGTGAGCCCTTGATATAGGAACCATCCTATCTGCCCTTGGGTTCTTGACACCTGGGGTGGGGTCTTGCACGTATTAGTTAATAGATGAATATTTGTTTAATAAATGAAACATTGTAGAAATTAAATTTAACTGTCTTTTCTATATAGTAATACGCTCATCCACTGTATGTTCAATAGTGAATAATTCTTAGCAGCAAAAACAAATCTCTTTAGGAGAAGAGAGGAATTATTGAAAATATTTAAATATTTCACCTGTGGCCATAAATCCAAATGCCATGCTTTCATACTCTTGTGATGACTCTTTACTTTTAATTATTATCATATTTAGGAAGCAGGTATGTGGTGCTCAAAAATTCATGCATAAGTTTACAGCACGAGATGCCTGAGCTGTAACCGTAACTATAACCATTTGGACGGCAGGCTTCTTCCTGCTGTGGCAACTCCAGGCATCTGGGGCATAAATCCTCTGTCTCTCATCACTGATCAAGGCTCCAAACAGAATCCAGCTGAGGACAAGTTGGGAACTGAGGCCCCAGGGAGGTGAATAGAACAGAGGTGACCCTGGGGATTGGCCAACCACAGCCTCTTTGTCACTGTTTCGCTTGTGAGTTTTAAGATTTCTCTCCTTGTAAAGGGAAAAACAGAGCACGCCCATTTCAGGGTCCCTTCTTTGTTAGTCATAAACAAGTTTCCTTTTTATCATTTTAGGAAATTCTTCAGCTCAGTGAGTCTGAGCCCCCTTTATTTCTGAAGAGGGTGAAACAGTGACCAGGTGGTGGAGAAAGGACCAGGGCTATTTGGCTGGGTTGGGATTGAAGATGAGAGAGTAAAGAATGGGGGAATTGCCTTTGGCTTTTCTTGAGATAGATATTTCTTGAGAATAAAAAAGAAGAGCCTGGCTTGGATTAAGATGAGCTGAATTGGTCACATGAGATGGAAGAAGGTTCTCCAGCAGCTTTTCTAAGAGAAGAGGGACACCCTGGGGCCACGGCGTAACCTGGGTTTTCATTCCACATTTGACAGCAAATGAAGGGTGAAAGAAAGAAGGACAAATGAGTCTTCTAGAATTATTTCAAGAAAGTTACTAATTTACTGTGGGAGTTAAGCACATGTTTTAGAGGTTTTTATTTTACCAGTGATTATTACAGATAAAGAACTTTAGAAAGTCATGATCATAGTGAGAAAAATACCAGCTTCTTACTGTCTATGAGAACAGAGCTAATTCAGTGGTCTTAATAAAAATATTTGTAAATTTTATTATACCACATATGAAAAGAAGTTTCCATAGGGTAATTCTGAGAAGTCCATCAGGCCTGTTTTCCAATGTCAATTTTTTCCTTCACCGGCTGAACTTGCATAAGTTGTTTTTGTCTCGTCACCAGCAGAATGGAGGAAATAATAGTATCGAAGTGTTTGTCAAGGGGATCTATGAGACAGTACCTATCAAGGATTTAGATCACTGCCCATCACAGAAAACCCTCCACAAACATTTGCTATTCTTATCTCCATCAGGAGGAAATAGAGCGTTTTGCACTCTTTGGCGTCATGTCTTTGTAGTGTTGGGTTTGTTTTGAAAACGGGTAATGAGATTATTATTTACCAAAAGGATATGAAGCGCCAAAACCTCTCTGTGAACACAATTAATTAGTGACACAGTCTCTTCCATCAGTTCTAAGACGTCCGATTTCTCTCGCGTTTTAGCATCTCTGGAGTTGAGGGTGCTGACTGCCGCTGGCCTCTTCCGGTTGCCGGCGGCCAGATTGTCAGAAGGTAGATGCCGCTGCCTCGTTTTCCCTGATAGCAGGACCACACGAAGGCGGCCTCTTAGTGGTTCAGCCATTTGATGAGGAAAAGGAATCCCCGTTGCTATCACAGAACTTACTGTCCACACTATCTGCTCAGTTCAAAAAGGCACTGGTATCAAAACTTGCAGAAATAGTGCAGTGGGGTGGAAGACATCCAGGAGACACTAATAGAACATTCCTTTATCAAATGTTAAATCTCAAAGCTTCTCTTATCACCAAGAATAATATTGAGTCAAAACGTGGTAAAAAAAAAAGCTTAGGATGGTGACTGTAAATATGGCTTAGGAAGACATGTTTATTTTGCTTATGTTTTCTATGTTTTGTAGACAAAACTGATATATAAAAATCAATATCTAAATGTGTATAAAAGACCTCTTTAACGTATAGAACACAGTTCCGAGTAATAAATGATGCTGTTATAATTTATGTATTGGTGGTATATAGATATAATGTATCTTATCAAAGTACAATATTGCAGAATTACTTAGTTCTCCGCAACCTCTTTGATCATCTTTAATTTGGAAAATATGGTAAAGGGGTAACAAGTCTGTTCTTTTATGGTCCTGTTATTTTAATTATAGTCGAAAAAATACTGAGACATATAAATAATAATTGCCACATCTTTGTAGAATTAATTTATTTTAAACCCTGTTTGGCCCTGGCTTTGGTAAATAATGGAGGTGCTTAGTGGCTGAATATATTTAGATTCGGTTTATTACTAAGAAAGTAGGAATTCCACATGAGTAATTTTAGCTCTGTGTTGGCCTTTGAGCTGGCTAGTTTTTGTTTGCTGCTTCAAACTTATCCTCTCCTTCCCTGCATCCCTTTGAGCCCTGGGAGCCCAGCCTTGAAGGCTGGAATCAGAGAGTACCCTTGCTCTCTAGCTACCTGACTGAGTCAGTGGGTGAGGGCAGTACGAGGGAGGGAGCTGAGGTCAGGGTCACGTTCCCTGCACTCTCCCTACCGTGTCCACAGATCCAGTGCCTGCCTTTAGTGCAGACACAGCTCCCACTGAGCTGTGGGGCATCTCTCTCCCTCCCTGGACCTAAAGGAAAGAGATGGTTCATCTCTTCTAGCTCTGGAGCGCTTCCTGTGTCCCATGTCGATTTCCTACAGCCCTACCCGTACATTCGCAGGATTAATAAATCAATGAAAAAATCCCAACCCAGATGAATGCATGAATCAACTGGGTTACATCCAGACAATGGAATACTATCAGCACTAAAAAGAAATGGGCTATCAAGCCGTGAAAAGACACAGCGGAACCTTAAATGCATAAGTGAAGGAAGCCAGTCTGAAAGGGCTCCATACTGAATGGTTCCAACTAGATGACATTTTGGAAGGGGTGAAACTATGGGCACAGTAAAAGGATCAGGGGTTGCCAGGGGCTGGGGGAAGGGAGAGATGGAGGAATAGGTGGAACACAGAGGATTTTCAGGGCAGTGAAGCTATATTGTAAGATACTGTGATGGTAGATGCATTTCATTATCCATTTGTCCACACCCGTAGAATATCCAACACCAAGAGTGAACCCCAACGTAAACTATGGACTTTGGGTGACTCTGATGGATCAGTGTAGGTTCATCGTTTGCAACAAATGTACGCCTGGAGGGCGATGTTGATAATAGGGGAACCGTGCATGTGTGGGAAAGGGGGAATATGGGAAATCTCTGGACCCCCTGCTCAATTTTATTAGGAACCTTAAACTGCCCTAAAAAAAAAATGAAGTTCTTCATTTAAAAAAAAAAATCCCTTCAGTTAACCCATGTGAGCATTTTATGTTTTCTTTAGGAACCCTGACTCACAGAGAAATTTGTTATATTTTTACAGTATCTCAATCTTAGCATCATTTCAGTGTGCTCTCAACAGTGTCATCACTTTTCTAAGTATAATAAAGGACCTTTATACTAAGATGACCTGATGTATCGTAACATTTGGCTTTATTTAGGCCAGTTCATGTCTTTATATAATAAGATGTCATGTTAAAACTATTGACGATAACATTTAAAATTCCACTTGAACAGTAATGAAGATGCTTGGAGTCATGACATTGAGACTATAATATCAGCAAAACATACACATTTTCCTGAGCAACTATCTTCCTCTATAGAAACGTGTACTTGTCTCACAGTAGGTTATTGCAAATTCCACTCATACGAAAAATTCTTTAAAAAGCAAGGGGAATGGAGTACATGTCAGTAAGGAAGGCTGTCTTTGCTAAAAACCGCAACCTGGCTTAAATTTGTACGTTAAAGAAAAATAAACTCGTGGGATGGCCAAGGATGTAGATGTTGCCTTTTTCTTGTGTAGGCCCCGGTGTTTTCATAACCTGACCAAGTTCCCAAGTCTCCACACTAACCAGGTAGCAATGGATTCATACAACACAAAAGAAATGATGGATTTCACAGTTTGGTGGAAGAAGTTCTCTGTGGACACCAGCTTGCCGCCCTGCTTTTGTACAAACAAAAGTTTTTTTTGTGTGTTCCATATGAAATAATCATCCACCAGAAAGACAAAGTTAAATTTAAATGAACTTTTTAATTTCACACTGATTTTGAAAAAATCCAAAATTTTGACTGATTTTGAAATTATTTTGCAAAGGTTGTATGCCTTATATGAGGTGTAAGAACTAGATACTACTTTTTTGATGTTACTTTAAAATTGCTAATGTGAATATTCTTCAATTTTCATCTACCCATGTGATCGATTAGGCTGGTTTATTAATTTTACCATCCAATAAATGATAAATTATTTACCTTTTGCATAGAGGTATTCACCATACTGAGGCTAAAATTTCAGGGAAAAAAACCCCACATAGTATGAAAAAAGTCCATAAAAATAAAATGTTGTGTTTTAGCTTTAATTAAATAGGTACTGTACTTTGTGGGGGGAAAAATGCATGTTCAAAATAAAACCTGTGGAAATAAGTGGAAAAAAAGTAAAAATGTATCCTTTAGCTCAGCCAATCCAAAGTCTGCCATGATGTAGAGGATCTGTTTTTATCATGGTGATTTATGTAATTACAAGAATGAATTTTATCCTGCTTTTATACTTAACAATATATCAGATTAAGGGAAAGAATTCTCATTATCCTCAGGTTCTAATTTTCTTGTTTTTTAATACACATTTATCCTCTAATTATTCATTTCTTCACTACCTAGCATGAGCATGTGTTCCTGAGTATGTTTTTGGTTTTTGTTTTTCGTTTTCTGGTACGCGGGCCTCTCACTGCCGTGGCCTCTCCCGTTGCGGAGCACAGGCTCCGGACGCGCAGGCTCAGCGGCCATGGCTCACGGGCCCAGCCGCTCCACGGCATGTGGGATCTTCCCGGACCGGGGCACGAACCCGTGTCCCCTGCATCGGCAGGCGGACTCCCAACCACTGCGCCACCAGGGAAGCCCCTGCGTATGTTACTTTAAAGCTTTCTTTTTTATCTTCATCCTAATAAAGTATTTTAGAGCAACATTAAAGAGAATTTAAATCACCCCCAAACCATATTTATTAAGAGATGTCCACTTCCATTGTAGACATATTTAGAAGTCGTATTCCTTTTATACAAAATAAATACAATTATTCTAATCATAATATTTTGGACAAGGATACAAATACGCTCTTATTTTGACATTATGACAAATATTTAATGAATAAGTTATGAAAAGATGAAGTTTTATCCCTCTCAGTTTGAGAGAGGAATGAATTGGAAGTATTTTAGTTGAAGTTGTGAGCTGCTAGAATTATACAGGACAGAAATAAGCAGGCTGAGTCACAAGAGACAGATGGGTATTTTTTTTCTTTGCTTTAAAATTTTCTTTTTTAAATTACAAACTACAATTTCCTGCTACAAGTAAAGTTGAACTTACAGAATGGAAATCTAAATGGAACTGTAGCTGTGTAGGCAGAGTTAGTGAGCATAATCTACATCATATGCCCATTAGTTCGTAATTGAAGTTGCTGCTTCCACCAGGGTTATGATCACGAGTATGATTCCGCCCCAGAAAACGTCTCCCAACATGGACGCCAACTGCTCTTGGCAAACTGCCAAAAATGTGGGAATTAGAAGTTATTAGCAAGTTTTCTGAAACTTTGTTCCTGTATTTTCTGTAACTAGAGAAACAAATTTGTCCTTCCTTTTCCAGTAGTACAGAGGATGGTTTCTCTAATCCTCAAACACCTTTTTTTTTTTTTTTCCTCTACAGTATAACATCCAAGCTTGAATCTCAAGTTAGAAAGACCTTCCCAATCTGGCCAATTTGCACATCTTTAGACCTGTTTCCCCACATTCAGATGACTTAGAGCATCACTGTGTAGTGATTCCAACCTGCCCATCTCTGACCCTTGGCATTTGTGCTTCTGAGAATGGAAATCGTGCTTTCCTTCTCACAATTACTTAAAGCTCTAGCTGCTCTAAATGATTTTGATGGATGTAAATCTATTTAACGTTCACAAGACATAAACATATTTAAACTTTGTGGAAGTTATGTAATACTCTCAGCACGTAGGATGGGTGGAATGAGGGCAGATTGATCTGAGGGGGCTTCCTGAGGAAATGATCGTAACATCAGAACCTGGAGAATGAGGGGGAGTTATCTAGAAGCTGGGGAGCAGGGATATTTCCCACAAACTGACTGGTATATAGACGTGTGGATTTCCCTAGAATGGGCTTTGGAATTGGAACAGACTTATACTCCATTCATTTTGAAGAGCTCTCTTTTGATGTTATACCAAATCTAACTGGTTTTATTTCCATCCGTTATGTGCATTATTTTTATCCTCAGTGTCGCCATTTTTTCTTGAACACATAGCTTGAAAGGTGGTACCATATGGTTGCTTTCTGTGGATGTGCATAGATCACCATTTTGATAAGCACCACCCAATCTGTGTAATTTCATATTAGACGTGGAGCAGGAACTCCAAATATAGTTGTTAATGAACTGTTATTTATGCTTAAAATAATCATACAGCTAAAGAAGTGGTCGATCCAGAAATTGAATTCAGGAAACCTGGAAACAGGGAAGTGTACTTACATCCAGCTTGTATTCTATACGGCTGTGTAGTTAGAGGTAAAAATAGGTGGTGTGTGGCAAGAGTTAGACGATGGCTGGAGGACAGGTGTCATCAGCTCACAGAGACGTTCTCGTAGAGCAGGAATTCTCCAAATTTCAGTCTCAGGACCTTTTAATACTCTTTGTTGTTGTTATTGTTTAAATTTTTATTGAAGTCAAGTGGATTTACAATGTTGTATTAGGTTCAGGTGTACAGCAAAGTGAATCCGTTATACACATACACACACATATATATACACATACACACACACATTTGTTTTTCAGATTCTTTTCCTTTATAGGTTATTACAAACTATTGAGTTCCCTGTGCTGTACAGTAGGCCTTGTTGGTTATCTATTTTATATATAGTGGCATGTATATGTTTATCCCAACCTCCTAATTTATCCCAATAATTAAAAATTATTGATGACTAAATGCATTGTTTAGTCATTCAGCCCTGGGACAGAAAAAGGACATTGGTGAAAAAACTGGTGAAATCCAAATAGAGTCTGGAATTGAGTGAACAGCAGTGTGTCAAAGCTGGCTTCTTAGGTGTGACAAATGCACCACCGTGATGTTATCTTTAGGGGAAAGCCAGGGAGGGCTACACAGCAACTCACTCTATTACCTTTGCAACTTCTCTGTACATTTAAAAATTTTCCAGAGTAAAAGGTTTATTTTTTAAATGATTGATTATCTTGTAATAACCTATAACGGAAAAGAATCTAAAAAAGAAATATATATATATATATATTTATCTGAATCACTTTGCTGTATTCCTGAAAATAGTTCAATATTATATAAATCAACTGTACTTCAATTTTAAAAAAAGTAAAAAATTATTGATGACTCCAAAGAACTTTGATTTGGGTGAGCTCTATCAATAGTAACATATTTTTATTAAGAATAATCATATTTTCTAAAACCAAAACTAACTACTGGCAAGAATGGTGTTAGTGTACATTTTTCCAAATCTCTTAACAGATGGCTCCAAAGAATACACCTGGATTCTTGTATCAGCTCCTGTATTTTCTGTGATATCCAAATGGTGTGAGTAACTGTTTCCTACTCCGGTACTTTAAAATATATTGGTCCGTCTTGCACTCTGAGAGGTCTTTGATCCATGCATAATTTGACTACAACGTACATTGGTCATTTGAAAAAATAGTGTCGGTTCATAGAGTTACACTGCCTTTGCCTCATGCCATTAATTCAACATCCTCAACATCCCATTAGGTGCCAACCTCACCACACCCATCAGACGCATCTTTTAGCCAGGGAGGCTCTCTAGTTCACCGTAGCAAACAAGGTAACACAGTGATAGCAGAACCCTAGGTTTCCCCTTGAAGGCTCACGTTTTTTTCACTGACCTATAAAAATATTGCTGGTTGTTTTCCTTAAAGGGTCAGATTAATCTTCAAGACGTGTGCAAAATACCCAACTCCAAATAACTGTAGTTTGTTACCATCATAGTTCTTTCAAATAAAAAGTGTTCCCTGGCAAAGCTTAATTCAAAATTCAAAAGTTGCACAAGGTTTTTCCCTTGAAACAATCTCCATTCTTTGTTCAGAGCACAGCTGAGGAGCTATGGGTCCTTCCTGTGTTGTGACACGAAAGACATGCCAAGGTCAACATTAAGGGGGAGAGTGTGTATGGAAGAATCCAGTGAATAAATATCATTACACTTTGCTTCCACTGTCTTAACTTGTGCACAGGCATCAGCAGTTTTACCCACAGTTGCTTTTGCAACGTCAGGGTCGATGCCAACACAGTGGAAAAAAATAATAAGGTTTTACTATTGTTACAAGAATAATTTTGATCTTCTTTACCTGCTTTAAGTGTAAGGTCCACACTCAGAGAACTCCTCCTGCAGGTTTTACCATCTTCACCTCACCTGAGAATGTCAAATGTTTTGTTTCAGTTGCCCAATAAATATTGGGCTTACCGTACAAATCATAAGTATGTTTAACAAGAACCTGTGTTGTTATGGATGGACACGGTGTACAAAAGTAACATGTGGGGAGTGACAACTAGGTCACACTGCTTGGAGATCTCTCTCCTGGAAGCCCACATATCTCACTAAAGATAACATTTTCTTAATAATAGTGTATTGAGAACTGTAAAAGGTCTGGGATGCAAATATATATAAATACATTGAGAAGAGTCTGGAAGTCAGTGTATCAAACTGTGAGCAGTGTGTCTGAGGGAGGGTGGGTTAAGAACAGATGCTTTCTTTTTATTCTCCTTTTGTGGTGGTTGTTCTCATCTGGAATTTCAATCTGATCGAATATACCTTGGCCAATAAAAAAATAAAAAATGTGCCTGTATGGGTTGATCATTCGTTTGCTGTGTGTCTTTGGGAAAGTCGCTTACCCTCCCTGTGCCTCCATTTCCTAGTTTATTTGTTGAAGATTTTTAACTAAATAAGATACCTATCATTCTATAAAATGATTGTTCCTTAGGTAGGCATCTTGGGCAGAAAACCAGGAAAATATATTTATACAAAGTGGGAGGAAAAATGTAAGAGATGATTTGCATTCGGAAAACCTGTACTCAAATGAAAAGAGTCTGTTCTTATAATTAAGTCAGTGTATGATATTCCTGTACTGTTCAGATGGACAGGATGTTTGCATTTGCACATGACATGACAAGAGTAAAGAACTCGGGCTGCAAAGAAATCAACAAAATCAGATGCAGGCCAGAGGTGGGGAATTTGCATTCAAATCCTCCTTTGCTAAAGGAGAGTCGATGTCTGAAATCTAAATTTAGGGGGAAAATCATTTGGGGGAAGAATTTCAGTACCGTGTTTTTAAAAGACTCTCAACATACTTGCACTAAACCAACAATTTAGCATTTCCATCCATAATTACTGGTAGCAGTTTTTAAAGTCTGCTAAAAACAGGGCATTTCCATTAAAAAGTAGTCTGTTTCTAGCTCTCAAGCGCTTTGAAAATGGAAATATAGTCAGGCGGGTAGTCCAGGAGAATGACCGTATCTCAGAATGACATAATATGGATAAGGGAGTCTGAAAACTCCAGGTCCCTAGTTGAAATTAAAATGTTTAAACAGCAAGCCCTGACCGGCAGGAAGTTCAAACACTAATGTAAAATCTAATTATGATCTTCAGAAAATGAAAATGCTTGTCAGGTTCGGAGTGATGTTTCATTGAAGCCAATACATACCTGACTCCAATATGAAGTGTAATTACTACAGGAAGCTCTCAAAATATTGCCATTTAAACAAATTATCTCCACAAGTAATTAACAGTGCTTTCTTTACACAGATTATAAATGAGTTGTTACGATGCTGTCACATTCAGTTCTTACATGGTATTTGAATAAATGGAACTGAAGGATGGACGGTTGCTCTCTCCCTGCTTATGACCCTCCAAGATCAACCCATTTCATATGATTTTTATGATGCTACATAGGAAGAAAATGCACTAGTGTCTTGACTGCACAGACTCCAGGTGGTAAGATTTCTGTGACAGACTAAATAAAACAGCAAATGTGCAGTTTTTACCTTCTGCTATTAGGAACTCTCTAGTAAGGAGGACATTCTTTGGGCATCAGTGTGCCCACCAGTCCAAGGTAACAAGGGAGGAAGCATCCCCCCTTGGCTGCCAGAAGAACTGTGTTCTGATCTGGGCTCTTGGTCATGCCTGGGTATCCCTGAGCTTTGCGTTCTATTTGTAAAGCGACAAATTCAAATAGGCGAAATTTACATTTCTGTGCAGTTCTAAGAGTTAACTTTTTTATTTGTACTTCAGAAGCAAATGGCAAAATTTCCAAACAAACCCTTATCTATTTTCAACTAGTATTTGAACCGTATTTTACAATGTTTAAAACATTTAAAATGCTTTTAGATTAATAAAAGAATCTTTCCCCTAAGGTTACTGCACCCTGAATGAAAAAAGTATTTATGATAAAGGCTTACCACGTTTCAAGAAAACATAAATTCACCTTACTCTAGTGGAAGAGGTTTATCATTTGCAGCCCTGGGTCAAGGTCCAAGTACCACATTTACTGGCTGCTGTGTCATCAATAGGTCACTTAACCTTTATAAGCCTTTGCTTTATCACCTGCACTGCAAATTTTTATGCATGGTATGTGTGTTTATGAGGCAGTGGTAGCCAATTAACATTTTACAGTTTTAATAAGATTAAATTAAATTTTGGTAAGATGATTGCTTCATTTTTCGATGATGTGTTTTGAAGACAAAGTAGGGATATAATGTTATCACATTTGAAGTTAATACATAGACCTTACATATATATGTACATAAGGTGTATATGTTACATATAGATATTATTACATGGAATTATATGTCAAGTAAGAAAGTCTGATGTACAAATATATAAATTATAAGATGAAACTTGTTTACATTTTTCTTTAGATTAAAAAATGGAATAGAAAAATAAATGCTCACATTGGTCGAAGGTTTTATTACATTAGGATTTAGGACGTATTTGACTAAAATATTTTTCACATTAAAGTCCTTCGTTTGAGCTTTAATGCGAAAAAATATTTTAGTGAAATATGTACTATACCCTAACAGATTTAAAACCTATTAATAGGGCTTCCCTGGTGGCGCAGTGGTTGAGAGTCCGCCTGCCGATGCAGGGGACACGGGTTCGTGCCCCGGTCCGGGAAGATCCCACATGCCGCAGAGCGGCTGGGCCCGTGAGCCATGGCCGCTGAGCCTGCACGTCCGGAGCCTGTGCTCCGCAACGGGAGAGGCCACAACAATGAGAGGCCCGCGTACAGCAAACAAACAAACAAACAAAACCTATTAATGGCGCTTACTAGTCTCAAATTTATCTCCCTACTGGAACTTCAGTTTCATAAGTTCCGACTTGAGAAATTAAGGTATTTCTTTGTATTTGTCTTTGGTGCAAGACCACTGCCTGGCAGATCTTCTTTGCAGTCCTTTTATTGTGTGATCTTCGGCCTCTCTCTTCTTTCAGTGACCATCAATTCTCCACGTCTTCCTTTTAGTTTCCATATTGCCGTTGGGAGACTGTTGTCAGTCCCAGAGGTCATTCTGGAGACTCAGGTCTTTTCAGATTTATTTTCTGAGGTCCGTTTTATTCATGTTTCCCTGAAAACATTCTGATTGGTGTAGAGGGTCCTCGGACATAGCGCCACCTAGGGGCCTGTAAGATTGACATTTTTATTTAATTCCATTTAAATCGATTTACTTTTTTTAAAAAAACCAACGCTCAATTCCATTATTGTCAAATTTTAAGTGTGTTTGGGAGAACTGAGGTAGGCATATCTACTTTTTCAATTATAAATTTTATGAAACCTAAGTACCAGAAAAGTATTCCTAGGCAAAATTTAGATGTGCTGTAAGTGCACGTTTCATCCAGAAAGTGGAAACACACACATCAGTTAATATTCGTATGATTATAATTTGAAATGATAATGTTCTGTGTACAGTGTGTTAAATAAATATTATTAATATTTTGCCTGTTTCTTTTTTGGTTTTATTTTTTAATGCAGACACTAGAAAATTATAATTACATTGATGGCTCCCATTATATTGCTGTGGGCAGTGCTAGCATCCTCTCCTAAGTTCTTCTAAACAAATGTCTGAGCAGTTCAGAAGTGACTAAAGTTTAAGTTTTGGGCAAAGGAGAGCATACAGAGGAAAGGGATTCGTTTTTAACCAGTTGTTCTCGGTTTTCTAGCATCCAGGGCGGAACGTTCTAGATAGGGGAGAGCGCATCCGATAGACCCATACGTGTTGGAGTGAAACAGCGGCATACTTTGGTGTGTTCTGCATCTATGTCCTTTTCTCTTGATTTGTGTCTTTGCCTAATAAAAAATGTATAGGACGCAAGCTGTTGACGCGGTTGGCATCTGTTTCAGATTCACTTTTACTGACGGCAAGCTGCAGCTGGCGAACACTCAGGCTTTTTATCATCAAAAATACGCAGCCTGGCACCACTGGCCTGCTTCTCTATCTTCCACGAGAATTTTTAGTATTAGTAGTAGTATTTTAGAAATACTGCATGGGAATATGCTGTGAATGCAAGTAGTATAAAATGTATATTGAAATTTGCCCAGTTATAATTTGAACAGCGTTAAGATGTTTGAAGGAGTTCTGCTTTTAACCTCTTAGTCAATGTCTGTGTTGAAGAGATTGCACCCTCTGTGGAGAAGAATCATAGTAGAGAGTGCTGAGCTAAAGCTATACTTATTACCCCCGTTTATAGAGTGATGAACTCAACATGGCTCTTTAAGGAAAGCTGTGTGACATTTGTGTGCTTTTTATCTGTCTAGCCCTGTGTTTCTTTTTGATATGTTTGAAGCAGCTGTCTTTTTATGTTAAATTTAGGGAAGTGTTTACAAGCATGGTTTGTGTGTTTGTGGCATTGTCTCTATGGGTGCCTGCACCTGTCTGTGTGTAGGTTGTACAGCAAGAGAGAGAAGTATAAGCTTGCTCATGTCAGATAATCTCCTTTTCACGCCTAAACCGAGGCGCTCAGAAGTTGGCTGATACGGTTGCAGTTTTGTAAAGAATTGATCGTGAAAATGTTCAGACATAAAAACAGTAGAGATATCTATGGGAAGGTATGTGTCCATACCTCAGCTTCAACAGCTATCAGTAGATGGTGATATCAGTGTATCAGTCTAGTGACAGATAGGTAGTGAAAAGAGCTTTAATAGTGACAGATAGTGACAGAGCTTTAATACAGACCAGGACATGTGTCACTGCATGAGTGTTGTCACTCTCAGAATAGTTACACTAGGGGATTCTCCTTTATTCCAGTTATGCTGAAATTGGGAATGTGATTTAAAATCTTTTATTCTGTAAATACCCGAAGGGCCAGTTTGTGAATACAAAAGGAAGTCAGTTACATAATCATCACAGTTTAGTCCTTTGTCCAATTACAAGTCGTGCTAATAAAGCCACAAGGCTGCCACATGGTTTAATGTAGGTCTCCGGGCGGCAGACTGTTCAATAAGCTATTAAAATGCTACTGTCTTCATGTTAAACGTATAAATCATTTTTGATTCCTCATTAATGAATTTATTTCACCATTTTCGAAAAATAGCCATATGTTATCTAATATCAGCTCATTACATATTTACTTCCCAAACACTGCCTTTATTTTTCTAAAAATTAGATTTTACACGTGTATATATGTATCTATGGATATATATGTATGATTGCCTTACATTAAATTCCATTTTGTAAACCAATGTGTATTCGTATTTAATATGGTTTATAATTGTGTAGATCAGCTTACTTATTAATTTTGAATCACCTGTTAATCATGCTGTAGCTTATTAGACGTTATCATCATCTTTTTAATACTCTCGAATCTTTAAGCTCTGTTCGTGGAAAATAAAAGTGAATTTTAATCATTTTACTTCAGTGAACACTTACCAAGCTTAGAGTCTAAAGCACTAGAATGGTATATAAATTATGAAATGTAGCCTGAAATTCAAGAATAGATTATATCATTTGAGGAAATACATAGACATTAAGAAAAATAGAATCAAGGATTATACAAAGGCAAGATTTCAGTTACTGCAGTGAAAGCTAATAATTGCAAAGGTATAGTGAATTATGTCAGCACTTTAAGGACAAGGTTTTCCCTGGTGTCAGTCACTCCTGCGTAAATAAATGCATGTTACAAATGAGCTGGTTCTGCATATACTTGCAGTAAGGTGAATGAATAGGTATGATTTACCTAATAACAAATTTTATGTCTTAACAAGTAGTAGCGTGAGGCTCAATATTGATAAGTCAAGTGAATTATGTGGATATAGATGGAAATTTGGCAGAAGTGAAAGGTGAAACTATTCTTATTTAAAACAGCACATTTGGGGACTTCCCCGATGATGCAGTGGTTAAGAATCCGCCTGCCAACGCAGGGGACACGGGTTCGAGCCCTGGTCCGGGAAGATCCCACATGCAGAGCAACTAAGCCCCCGTGCGCCACAACTACTGAGCCCGCATGCCACAGCTACTGAGCCTGCGTGCTGCAACAACTGAAGCTCGCGCGCCTAGAGCCCATGCTCCGCAACAAGAGAAGCCACGCAATGAGAAGCTCACGCACCGCTATGAAGAGTAGACTCCACTCACCGCAACTAAAGCCCACACGCAGCAACCAAGACCCAAAGCAGCCAAAAATAAGTAAATAAATATAAATAAATGTATATATTAAATAAAAAAAATAAAACTGCATATTTAAGTTGGCACTGGAGAGGGTGACCGAAAAATGCTGGAAAAACATTATGAAGGGAGGAAAGAGGGGCACTGTCAAATCAAGTCCAGGTGGGGAGGGGAGGCAAGAAAAGAGAAAAGTTTAAAACCCAAGGGAGGGGCTTCCCTGGTGGCGCAGTGGTTGAGAATCTGCCTGCCAATGCAGGGGACACGGGTTCGAGCCCTGGTCTGGGAAGATCCCACATGCCGCGGAACAACTAGGCCCGTGAGCCACAACTACTGAGCCTGCGCGTCTGGAGCCTGTGCTCCGCAACGAGAGAGGCCGCGACAGTGAGAGGCCCGCGCACCGCGATGAAGAGTGGCCCCCGCTTGCCACAACTAGAGAAAGCCCTTGCACAGAAACGAAGACCCAACACAGCCAAAAATAAATAAATAAACAAATGTGGGGTTTATAAAAAACAAACAAACAAGCAAAAAAAAAAAAAAAACCCAAGGGAGGTCTACACTCTTTAAATTACCAAGTAATTACATTTATTATCTCTTCTTTCTCACAGTCACATTCCTTTCTGTGGACCTTTGAACCTATTTGTTAAGGATACAGTTGAATAGCATTTTGGAGATGGATATCAAAACATGGATGTAAACGTAGCTATAGATGAAGACATCCGCATAGATTATATTTAAATTAAACTGGGACTCTGTATCCTCAGTGTTTATACAGGAAACGTTTTTTAAACAGTGCCAATATTATCATATTCCATGTTATAAAATGCATACTCTGCGGCATCTTGGTCATGTTTTGAACTTTCTTGAACTTTTAAAAGATATCTAGACTGGATGTATAAAAGAAGCTACAAGGATATATAGGACAACAGGGAGGATAGCCAATATTTTACAATAACTATTAATGGAGTATAAGCTTTAAAAATTGTGAATCATTAAATAGAACACATGTAACTTACCTTCAGTGAAGTATATAAATCTGATTTTATTAGTATAGATCCTCCAAAGGTTATTATAGCATTTGAGGGTCCTTGGTTTTGTGGCCTAAGTATTTTCCAGAGTGTGTACAAATTTATACTCTTACCAGCAGTAAATGAAAGCATGTCGAATATTATCATTAGAAAAAAGGCTTGCAGAGTTAGACCAAAATGTTTATAATTTGTGCTTTAATTTGCATTCTTAAAGTAGAAAGTTATGCATATGATTTTTTTGCACACCGAGGTTGAAAATACAAATTATTTTCTCATTTAGACACATTATAAACACTCAGAAGTTCTGAAAGTTAACTAATGTGATAACTGTAATACGAGTGTAGGTGCTTGTTTTTAGCATGCCCTTCTACAATATGATCTGTGATCATTGTCTTAAATGTTAAATAAAGGGCATTGTATTGTATGCACAAAGCAATATATTTATGCTCCTTTCTCCTTCACTTAAAAGTGGAAAGATGATTCTTTTTATCTTGGCACAGAATTTTATTTTTTTAGGGAGAACACAACACACAAGCCTACAGCTTCTGGTCGTTCATTTTTTATGACATATAAAAGAGAGGTTATGCCCCTTTAATTCCTTCCATATTTACTTATCAACAGCATCAATAAGGAAACACGACAAAAATTTAACTTAAAAACAACACATTCCAAGTATCCAAGAAAACATAGCCATGCCATAAAACTACTCTTCTCTTGAACTTCATCTGTTATCTTTACAAGGGCCAAAGACTTCTTATGTATGTCTTTACATCACTAATCTTGCTGTTTAAGGAAGTATTCAGATCAAGAAGCTTTGTGGGAACCCAATGGCAGGACCTGTTAGCTGTTTATAACCGGCATTCTACAACCTACACTTTTTGTTCAGATACAAGCACGCTTGTGGCCCTCACTGAGAAAATAAGTGTGTGACCAACATACAAAGAGTTCTTTCGGAAAATCTGTGGGCAAAGCTTTTAGGTATGTTAGTTTCAAGTGAGGCAAATATGAAGTTTGTTGAGAGTGCACCATTTCCCCAACTGATAAAAAAATCCTAATAATCCCCGATGGCCTGTTAATGGGGCATTTTAGAGATGCAATTGATGAAACATTATGTGTTCGCCTCACACTTGATATACCTCCAAGAAATAGGAAACAGATCTCAGGTGGGTTCAGAAGAGAAAGACACATTGACTCCTTTGCATTTTAAAGACACTGCTGACCAGAGCAGAAGACCTTCCCTATAAACACGGACCTGTTACCAGAATCTGCGATAAGTGTTCGAAGAACAGTTATTTGCTTGGGTGTTTCTCTAATGCCACTGAAAAGACTTGGAACTGATCAGTGACAGATTTGCAGCTCTTGGGCACCAGAACAATTTTGAGTGTATTGAGAATGCTTAAAATCCTGACTTCATGCTTACTGTTTAGAAAACTAAAATACTTGAAAAAATATGCCTGCCATTCCCATGTATACCCTTTAGGTAATATTTGGTAATAGATGTCTGATGTTAGCAGGTAGAAGAATTATAGTCCTGGTATAGTACTAATGTAGGACTGATTATCTCAGGGCTCTGGACTTTACTGTAAAATATTTTCCTCACTGTTCCTATTTTGTCGCCTAAGTTAGCTTTGCAGAAAATACATTAGTCAGTGTTAAAGTAACTTATAATACAGCGGTGGAGGAGGGGCTGTTTATATGCTGAATATCATAATGAAGTGTGTCCTAGAATAAAGTCACAGCTTTCTACTGCCACTCTGTAATTGTTTTTAAAGTGACGTATAGGGAGTATAATGGGAAAATGTGCTCAGTTATCTCTAACAGGGTATAAGTGCCGTTCTCTGCATCCAGGCGCTGTTGAAGGACCCTATATAAAAGTAAAACGGTGAGAATGACAGTAGTCAACACTTACTGAATCCTTGCACTTTTCTCAACACCCAGTGCATCTTTCATTAATACACCTTCACAACCACCATTTAAAGAAGGTACAGATATTAGTGGCAGCTGACACATAAGCCAACCGAAGCTTACAGAGATTTGGTCACTTGGCCAAGATGTCAGGAATTGGCCCCAGACGGTCAGGCCCAGACCTCCCACCTCTTTACTGAATACACACGTAACATGTCCCGGTAAAAAGCCTTGCGGCGTGAATCATCACTCTTTCCGATGGTTGCCAGGTAAAATACAGGAAACCCAGTTAAATTTGAATTTCAGGTAAACAGTGAATGGGAAATACTTATCCTAAAAAATTGTTTCTTATCTGAAAATTAAATTTAACTGGGTATCCTCTCATTTGCTACCTAACTCTCAAAATATATTGATCTTCACTTCTCAAAAGAAGTGAAGATGAAAGTGGGTAACTGCCTAGGAAAGCATAGCTTATCTGATTATTGCATTTTTACATTTTTCTTTTTTGTGTCAAAGACTGTATGTTTTTAGGAGTATGTTCTTTCTACAATGTGTTATTCAAATTTCTCTTTTAAGAGATGAAGGAAAGAGAAATTGGTAATTTTTCTCTGTCATCTTGTTCTTTTGTTTGTTTATACGTTTTACACCTCCATCAGCAAAATAAAGCGATGGCAACACTATGATCACCATTTTTTAAAAAATAATGAGTAAAATTTAGAATTTAACTTCATAGGTTTTGTAGTGTTTCTTGCTTTGTAATGAATAATAACATTGGATACTAATTTTGTTTATTACAAAATATCTTCAGTTTGGTCTCTCTGAGTATATAGAAGTGCAACTTGTTCAATTTTTATCAATGTCTCTGTCTTATCTGTCTTTCTATGTGTGAGATTAATTCATCATTAAGACTGACATGAGCAGAGGTATGCAATACTGAGTTGGAATTACGGACATTTCATACTAATCTCATTTCATCTACTGAAAGTTGATTGGGGAATTACTGATCAAAGATTTAATTTCACCCAATTAAATTTTATAGGAATCTACAGTAGTTTTGAAGTATTATAAAGAGTGTAATTATTTCTGACCTAATTTAGTTAACACACAAGAAAATATCCCACCATCATAAAGGAATGCTATAAGTAAATAACTGATATTACTCATTTGAAACTAATTATTTGAGAGCATATGGTTTCTATTTATTATTTTTAAAATATTATAATTCTCTATTACTTGTATCTGTGATTATGTAGTCATGGGAGCCTGGTTTTAGTTTTTGGGTTTTTTTCCTGACGTTTAATAAGATATCGATACACTACAAGTCCTGGGGATGGATGGGGCAAGATTTGTTGTATGTAATTGTGCACAAACTCACAGAAAGGGGTAGGCATATATGTTGTGCAGCTCTGTGTGGGAATCACACTACCAGTACCTAGGAATCACATGTAAAGTTACAGATGGAAGGCTGAGAGTAATAGTATTATTATTAATTAACAATAATAAACCAGCATCAATTTTCATGTTTTTATAAGAATATTGCTTTTGGGTTTCAGCTGAGGCAGCACATGAAAATCTACTCTGCTATATTCCTTCAACTTTTAAAAAAATTGAACTTAATCATTTCCTTGTATTAACATTTGATTCTTTGTCTACTGACCATAGTATCTAAACAACTTAAGAGCAGACAGAAAGTGTTCTTTGTTTCTGCAGAAACGTCCCAAACGTGGCATTATCTATCTACCTATGACATGTTAAGACATTATCCAAAGCTTCTCTTTAGCGGGGGGAGGGAGAGGAGGGGGGAAGACTGGCAAGAAGCCTCAGTGACTCTTAGATGACTCACGTGCTGTTTAGTGGTGTAACTTCCCTGTGCATCCCCTTCTCGGTCTTCTGTGCGTGTATTTTACTTTCATAAGAAAACTGGCCCCCTGTCTTTGCTAAGCCATCCGTAAACCGTGCCAACCTCTACTAATAGATTAAATCCCACCACTCATGTTTGTTGATGCTCTTATCACCTCACAGAACTTGGAGCTGGCTTTCAACCTTGAATCATGTAAGAGCTTACATCTCCCAGGTCTGACTTTAAGAAGGTCTGCTACTCTTGGCCTTTAAGCAGCTTTGAGTTTCTTCAGAATATTATAAAAGTGATGAAGTCTTATGTACTGTTTTGATTTCTGAATCTTTTAAGTATATTAATGATAGTAGACTTGTGATTTAGTAGGGAAATACCATTAATGTGTGTGTTTGTAATTATAGCTGGAAATTAAGGTATTTTATTATTTCTTTCTCTTTCTTCTCCACTATAGAGCTAATTCTCAGGCACATGAGTTTTGGGGGTTTTTTTCCCCACTGTTTTTCACTCTTTTCAGATATTATTGTGATGGTGACGTTTTGGCTCATTGAGGCTCTCCTGATTCTGACTCAGGTTTTTTCCTCTGGAAAAATAAATAAATTGAATTATAGTGAATTTTTTTCCAGTGAAATATCAAAGTCGTCTACAAAATTTCAAAGATCATCTCAGCAAAACTAATGGTTTTTGAGCTTTAATTTTCTTTTCTTTTTTTTTTTTTTTTTCTTTTTCCAAGCAAGGCTAATGTTCATTACTAATGAACTATTTCACAATCTTTGGAAGGTGGTGATAATGAGTTGTATAAGAGCACACACAGTTTTATAGGTCTCAGAAAAAACGTACAACGCCCGGAGGTCACACATATGGCAAACAAACTTAGTGATATTTACAAGTCACACAACTGCTGTCTTTCTACCCAAAATGAAAACATGTAATGCAGTGATGTCCATAGGGGTTGTAACTCAGAGTCAGCTCTGGGCAGAATTCAGAGCTAACATCCTCCACCTTCCACTCTCTTCCCCTTTAGATTTCTGAAGCGTCTTCTTTCTTTTCCCTCAGGTCTCTCCTCAGAAGAGAGTTTAAAATTCAATCTAACAAAAGAGGGGATTCCTGGTGATAGTTTAAAGTTCTCCTTCTCTCCCGGGGGAGTCTCCTTTGAACAGAGATCCAACCTTGAGCTGAAGGAGCGAAATGCTCGGAGTGGGGCTTCAGGCACAGGTGAGGAAGTGCATGTAGGATGCACAGGAGGCAAGAGGGACCAGATGGAGGGAAATCACGGCGACCCACGCGGTCCCGTGTGGACCGTGCGTGAGGCTGGCCTCAAATACAATTTTTCTCTTTTCACATAATGGATAAAAATAACAGTCGGATGCTTTTAATATAAGACAGAGCAACGGGAAACAGCTCAGTTGACAGGAATGCCATCTTCAATTGAGAGGCAAGTTTAATTCTATCGGAATCAAAGTAAGGTTGAATAGGAAGTAGGATTTTAAAAAGTGCGGTGATCAGAGAGATAGTGACTGAAGCTGCTCTCGTCACAGCTGGGTGTCCAAGAGAGGAGACTCCGATGAGCCTGGAGAGGTGTCATATGGAGGGGAGAAAAGCCTGGATGCTTCCTTGGAAATAACCTCACCAGCATCTCTCTGGTGCATGAAAAGTGAAGTGGTTCCAGAGGTAGAAAAGCAAATGCAAATAGGTCGAAGGAGAGAATTGGGGGTGGGCGATGCACAGATGACAAGTAGAAACAAAAGCTGAAATTGTGGTTTGATGGTAAAACTTAGCTCCAGTGTGAAGAACTGATACATGATAACTGTACTGAATAAAATGAAAATGGGAAAAATGCCTGAGAGGAACAGGAAGGAGATGCACGGCGTGGGTTCCAGCAGACCACCTGGTACTTCAATACCTTCTAACTCATTCTGACTCTTCTCCTTGGTCTCCCTCTCTTAGTCCACCCTCCCTGCTCACAATCAAAAACTCACAATACCAATCGTGTTATAATCCTCATAAGGTTTCAGTAGGTCTTCACGGACGGTGAAAGACTGTCCAAGCGCGCTGTAGAATTCAAGTCCATCCAACATGGGTCAGAAGCTCTCTTCCCAGGCTTCTCTTGGATCGTCGTTCCCTCAAACCCTGCTTCTTCCCTTCAGACTATTTCCTGCTCCCCAAATAGGTCACCCTTTACTTTCTCCGACTTGGGTTGTAGTATATACATTTCCTGGAATGACTTTCCTTTGTCTTCCCTTTGTAAGAAGATTCTTTGATATCAACTCCAGTACTGATGCAGTGATTTAGACGAATTACTTAGGAGAAGGATGGATTGGCATTATTTGCAGCTCTGGAGACTGGATTGGACGTCACCTGCTTATAACTTGGATTCTGCCAATTTTTATGGAGATGCAGTTTGTAGTATTTTAATTAGAATATGAATATTAGGGTTTAAAAAACCTGGTTAATTGGTAAGCTCAAATTTAATTGATAAGCTCTAAAGGAGCACTGAGAAAAGCATTTGGTTTTGGAATGGGCAATGTGCACTGAGTAGCAAGAAACAGAACATGATAAAGACACATTCGTTATTTAGAATACATTTATGCGGAAAACTAGGTGAATTATATATATGAAGGATGCTCTTCATAGATTGCAGAAAATGGAGCCAAACTGCAGGTGAATGAGATATATTAAGGGGTTTTTTTTAGAAATAGATAAAACATGCTTCCCATATTCAAAGAAATTCATAGATAAGCAGAGTGCATGAGCTCTGATAAAAATACATCATTGAACTTGAAAGAGCAAACTCACAATCAGTATCAAAAGCAATAAAACCTAAGGAATATGGTTCAAAGTACCATTAGTATGAATAGGATACCTGGAGAAAATATACTTAATCATGTATTTTATTTTGGAATCAAGAAATTCATTTAGAAAATGTTTCATTTATATATCGAATAAATTAGTGAAATGAAACAATGGGATGAGAGACTAATTCTTATTCTCCAAACAGCCAGAATCTTGCTGAAAATACAGTGCATCGTGAATTACCATTCTGTGTAGAAAGGGATTTGTTTCATGAAAGTCTCTGCCATTTGGAATTACTAGGAGGCTATTATCAACCAATTAGCAATCTCTTTCTATCTAAATACTGTACAATTTGCAGACAGGTTTTTTCTCGTTTTGGTTTTTTTTTTGGCAATTGAATTAAGTGTGGTCATTTGATTATGTAAGTTTAAAAAATTCAGGACTTCCCCGGTGGCGCAGTGGTTAAGAATCCGCTTGCCAATTCAGGGGACACGGGTTCGAGCCCTGGTCCGGGAAGATCCCACGTGCCGCGGAGCAACTAAGCCTGTGAGCCACAACTACTGAGCCTGTGCTCTAGAGCCCGACAGCCACAACCACTGAAGCGCTCACGCCTAGAGCCTGTGCTCCGCAACAAGAGAAACCACTGCAGTGAGAAGCCCACGCGCCGCAACAAAGAGTAGACCCTGCTCGCTGCAACTAGAGAAAGCCCGCATGCAGCAACAAAGGCCCAATGCAGCCGAAAATTAAATAAATAAATAAAATTGTCATCTCTCAAACCACTGAAAAAAAGTTTAAAAAAATAAAAAATTCAGCTTCACATGTGTGAATTACTTTTTTTTTTCCTTTTTGGTTTGTATTTAGGATTTGGAAATATTTGAGGTTTTCTGTGAACTTTGTGTGTGTTCACATAGCTACTCTTCTACAAACTAGTCTTTTGAAATGAGGATAATTGTCTTCACCCTTTAAAGTAAATGAAATACAATTTTAAAATTACTTTAAGAAAAGTAAATACTGTATGCTAACACATATATATGGAATCTAAAAAAATGGATCTGACGAACCTAGGGGCAGGACAGGCATAAAGGTGCAGATGTACGGAATGGACTTGAGGACACGGGGAGGGGGAAGGGTAAGCTGGGATGAAGTGACAGAGTGGCATGGACATACATACACTACCAAACGTAAAACAGATAGCTACTGGGAAGCAGCCGCATAGCACAGGGAGATCAGCTCAGTGCTTTGTGACCACCTAGAGGGGTGGGATAGGGAGGGTGGGAGGGAGGGAGACGCAAGAAGGAAGAGATATGGGAACATATGTATACGTATAACTGAATCACTTGGTTATAAAGCAGAAACTAACACACCATTGTAAAGTAATTATACTCCAGTAAAGATGTTAAAATAATAAAATAATAAAATAAAATTACTTTTACTGCATGTTTCTCTAAATAGTATAAAATATTTACAAACACAAGCGATGGTACCACCTTGGAGTACTTTGGACTCACTGTGGGTATCAAATAATCATTACTCACTGCTACCATAATTACTTTCCCTTGAGAAAATTAACAAAGTGTATTGACCCAGGAGGAAAGCATTAGCCAAGGAGAATCTAACTGATATTTACTTCAGGCCATAATTGTTTTACACATAGCTGTAGGCATCAATTTGTTCAGGTATAGGAACTCAGTATCTCCAGTAGGTTTCACTCACCTTTCCATTATTCTTGTTAAATACAATGATGATCCTTTTATGATGACTTGAGGCAAAGCCTCCAGATAACTTTGTTGTGAAAAGATATTGTGTATTTGGATATATCTTGAAGTGGGAGGCTCATTGTTCTTAAGTGAGATCTTTTTGGTAACAGTGTTTCTATTTTAGAATTGCATAGATTCTGAAATCATGAATGTGATTTCAAGAATGATCTCACATCTGTGGCTTGCTTCTTTCTGCTTTCTTCAATCATTTCAACCCTGTTCTTACTCTGGAAGATGCACTAAAAATGTAGTTGGAATACATATTAGGTGTGAAAGAGTAAATCCATTTTATTTCAGGCATTAAGACCCTAAAAATATTCTTATGTTTTTAATATTTAATTTGTTGTATATGACAACCACAGTTAGTGTTGTCTATTTGTTAAAAGTTTTTAAGTCTGAACAATATTTTTGTGATCATTGTTAATAATTGAAAGTAACTGTATATACTCTATTTTTGTGTGTGTACATTGCACAAGTTTATATATCACTGTCTAATCAAGTTTATATATCACTGTCTAATCAAAAATAGACATTCCGATGCTGAGTATCTTCTAACCTTCAGCAATGTCTTTAGAATCTCAAGTGATGACATAAAGGCATGTAAGATAATAAAGAGGGTAGAGCCTATGACTGGAACTAAAACCTAAATGCTAAGCATGCAGAGATACTTATTTAATTTTTAATATTCGATGTGAAAATATCCTACGAAACAAGGATGCTGCGTGTTACTTTGGCACAGTAATAATTTCTGTTCCTATCGTCATTGGTGGTATTGTGTTGCAGGATCCCTATTTGTAGTATTTAAGATATGGGAACTTAAATCCATTAATGTCTGTATCTCATTTGTTTAAACCTTGTATGCTTCTCAGGAGAGGTTTACCATTTTCCTCACATAGATCTTTCACAGTTCTTAAATATATTCCTAAGGCTTTGTTTTAAATCCTTATTGCTACATTTTAATCCTTGTTACACTGGCATGAGATTTTTTTTTTCCATTATATTTTCTAAATGGTTCTGGCTAATATATGTTAAAGTATGATTTTTTCCCCTAACTAATGACTTTATTGAACTCATTTCTAGTTACTATTTGTTGATTCTTTTGTCTTCTGGAAGAAATGAACATTTTGGTTTTTATTCTAAATAATTATACTCCTTATTTAGTTCTGTCATCTAATTGCATTGGAAAACACTGAGAAAAACAAGAAGTTAAACTACATTAAGGAAAGTCGGCATCTTATTCTTGGGTCTTTCACAAAAATACTTTCTTGTTCATTATTAAGTTTAATGCTGACTTTCGTTCTGTGAAATTCACATAAGATGTTATTTTCTTGTATCCCCAAATTTGTTGATTCAATTCAAGAAAGGATATTAACTTTTACTGAATGTCTTTTGATTACTATTTAATATAGATTTGTTTTTCTCCTCTATATTAACATCTTGGATTAAATATTTCCAAATATTGAATCATATTTTCAATTTTAGAATAAATGTAACTTAGTCATGATTTATTATTTCAGGTTTTATCTGAAGTCTTTGTGCTACTACATTAAATGATTTATAAATTTGTAAGAAAGACTGGTGTGAATATTTTGATAATGTATCTTTCAAGTTATGGATCACGTTAGTTCATAAAGTGGTGAACAAAAAGATTCAAATGCAGTTCAGATCATTTTAGACTCTTAGTGGGGATATATATATATATATATAAACATAGTATGTTTGCTTAAAATTGATTTTCTAATGGAGGATTATGAAGATGAAAATTACCTGGTTTTAAATTGAGTGGATTTTTTATGAGTTATGATATTTATATTTGGCTTCTATCTAATCAGTCAACAGAAATTAGATACTATAACTGAATATAAATGAATTTATATTTATAATTTCAGATTGGTTGCTCATTATACTACGTATTTTTTTCCAAAATCAAATTTTTCTAAGACCTAAGTGGTTTTCCTTCAATAGAATAAGAACTTTATAAAGATTTTCTATGATACTAAATTTTGATGTCCATTTTGTAGGCATATGTAACTACTCTGTTCATTAAATTAATATTAAAAGCCTTTAATTTGTCAAGTAACACTGGACTTTTGGCGCTTGGAGTAGCTTTAATTTAAAAAGTGGTTACTTAAAGTCAGCAATGAATAATCAGTACAAGCTGATATGCTGAACATCTCCAAGGAGAGTGGGCATATTAGGAATGTCTAAGGGCACACATACACAAGCAGGTAATCATATTGTCAAGAATCAGCACCGTAGGTCCCCATCCCCTTGGGCTCTGGGGTGGGATTTATTACCTCAAATTTTACTTTGTATTTACCTAGAGATCATTATCTATGGGAAGATTATGAAAGTATATCAGTAGCTGACTTTTATGCTAGCTAAATTGCTATATAAAGAGCATGGCTTTAAGAAAGTAAATATTACATTAGGAAACTTTCTAAGCACTGATTTACTATATTTAAAATTATCAACCAAATTACACGATCTGTTTTCTAATTCTAACATCTCTATCCATAATTTCCAGAAGCTAGGTCATCCATTCAAATGCTGACAAAAGTGTATTTTTTTCCCTAAAAACATAGTTTTGTTTAATTATCTCTAGTAGTCATTGTTTGTTTTATGTTATCTATAATCCAGAAGTACATACATAAAATTCATAAGGCAATAAATACAGTTTTGGAGTTTTGCTACAGGTTTTTGAATGGCCTACAATTTTTTTTTTTTTTTTTTTGTGGGGGGGGTGGGGCCTAGGAGTTTATTTATTTATTTATTTATTTTTGCTGCGTTGGGTCTTCGTTTCTGTGCGAGGGCTTTCTCTAGTTGCGGCGAGCGGGGGCCACTCTTCATCGCGGTGTGCGGGCCTCTCACTATCGCGGCCTCTCTTCTTGCAGAGCACAGGCTCCAGACGCGCAGGGTCAGTAGTTGTGGCTCACGGGCCTAGTTGCTCCGCGGCATGTGGGATCCTCCCAGACTAGGGCTCGAACCCGTGTCCCCTGCATTAGCAGGCAGATTCTCAACTGCTGCACCACCAGGGAAGCCCTGGCCTACAATTTTTGTAAGTGATAATACAGTAAGTCCCCTACATACGAACGAGTTCCATTCCAAGCGTGTGTTCGTAAGTCCAATTTGTTCGTTGAGTCCAACAAAGTTAGCCTAGGTATCCAACTAACACACTCGGCTATATAGTACTGTACTGTAATAGGTTGATAAAACGTCACACAAATAATACATAAAAAACAAGCACAAAAAATAGTCTTAACCTTACAGTACAGTACCTTGAAAAGTACAGTAGTACAGCACAACAGCTGGCATACAGGGGCTGGCATCGAGTGAACAGGCGAGAAGAGTTACTGACTGGAGGAGGGAGGGGAGGTGGGAGATGGTAGAGCTGATGGATCGTCAGCAATAGGAGACGGAGGGCGAGCTGCCATTTCACTCACCCCTGACGCTGATGGCACAGGTTCTAGGTCCTTGCTGGATTCAATTCTGTCTACCGTCTTGATAAAACGACCCAGTGATGTCTGGGTAGTAGCTCTTTTCTTGCTCGTCATAGACGACACCGTAGCACTGAATTGCATCTGAACAGCGGCTGCAACCTTCGTGTACCATTTTACGTTCGCATCCTGTGCCTCAAAAACTAACAGTACCTCCTCAAATAAAGAAAGTCCCCTTGCCATTTCCTGCGTCGTGAATATCTTCGGTTCTTCAATTACTTCTTCCTCTTGTCTCTCTTCATCCTTTCTCTGGGCACATTCGCATCTTTGAGAGTCCACAACTCAAAGGTTCGTGTGTAGGGGACTTACTGTAGTGTTGGTCAAATTAAATTACAGGCCAGTTTTTCATTTGGCACTTAGGAGCTCTAAATGCTGTGGATCTAGATCAGAAGTGACTTGATTCAAGGCGAGTCTGAGAGAATAATCACGTTCTATAGTTCATTCAAATGAACTGATGGACATTAGGTTCTTAGTTTATTCATCATTTTTTCTTAATACTGTTAAGCAAAAATCAACCCAGTACATGTTAAAGATATTATTAGCTTAACTGAATGATCTGTGAGTGAAACAGCGTTCCGTCTAGTGAGCTGAGAGGAGTTCCAAAGAGCTAAGGATAGGGAAAGGTTTTTAAAGTCAGGATAAGGAAGACATAAATGGAAAAGAAGTATGATTTCATATTAGGTCATCTCCTTTTGGGGACAAAAGTCTTACTAGGGGGATACCTCATCTTTCTTTGGGAGATGGAAAGGGCCCATGTGATACTTTACTTCATTGGTGCTAACCAGAAAATTCCACACTGACCAGTTAGGGCTACATCCCTGGGGAAGGTTGTAACTACAGTTAGGTTAGGTATTGTCTTGTTTTTAACACAAGTGACTCCATTTTGGGCTCGTCATTTCTTTCGTAACAACACATAGATCAGTACTCATTGTAACTAATTATTATTTTCATGCGTTGTCAATTACAGTTGAGATTTGGTGCTGATTCAGCGGCATATTGTGTCCTATTCCAAATTTTTTATTTAACCAATACGTTTGTAAATGGAACTCATACCCAGTGCTTGTATACATTCTCTGTTCATCGTTGTATAGATGCCACTTTCTTTATTCTTATATGCTTATCTTTAGTTGGTAGATGAGACTCAGAAAAGATTATTAACTTATCCAAGTTCATAGAGCAACCTTGGCAAACGAAAGTTCTGGACATTACTGAGAATGTCTCCTACTCCTAGGATATTCATTGGTTATCAGTTTTAAGACCCTGACCACCTTATTTCAGGGGCAACCAGCTTTGGCATAAATGACTGTCGGGTGCCAGATGGGAACGTGAAGGGTATAAAATTGTCACCATCATCTACCCAACTACGTGAAGGAACCAGTCTTCTGGAGTAAGATGCTTAGAGATCTTTAGAAGCATGAAGCTTTAGAAAATAGAAGCACTTAGATGCAGGTGACTAGTTACTACTTTACTAACTATCTATGAGGAGAAACTATTCCAGGACCAATAGTTATTTTACTAAACTGGGTTTTTAGAAACATGTACAACCTTCAAATATTTCTTGTGTCATCTTTTAAGAAGTGGTACTGATGAACCTACTTACAGGGCAGAAATAAAGAGGTAGACACAGAGAATGGACTTGAGGACATGGGGTGGGAGGGCGAAGATGGGGCAAAGTGAGAGTAGCATCGACTTATAAACACTACGGAATGTAAAATAGTTGGCTGGTGGGAAGCAGCCGCATAGCACAGGGAGATCAGCTCGGTGCTTTGTGACCACCTAGAGGGGTGGGATAGGGAGGGTGGGAGGGAGGCTCAAGAGGGAGGGGATATGGGGACATGTGTGTGCATATGGCTGATTCGATTTGTTGTGCAACAGAAACTAACACAGTACTGTGAAGCAATTATACTCCAAAAAAGATCTATTAAAAAAAAAAGTGGCAAGACGGGACTATCTCATCACAAATATAGTGTCGCTAATAAAAAATGGAATATCATGCCTCTTGAACATGCGCTACTAATGTGTTACTATGGCAGTGTTTGAAACTACACTAACCAATTATTCATAGGCTACAGAGGAGAACATTCTCACAGGAATCACCATCAGCATCACGTAACAGCCTCGGCTTATTGGACAAACTCTTAGTATCAGGCACTGGGTTCTTCATCCTGCAGGTGTCACTCCATTTATTCTTATTCTCCTTGCTTGAGAGATGTGGTTCGGAAGGAGGATTAACTTGTCCAAGTCCATGGAGCTAACAGTCAGTGGAAACGGTCAGGATTCAATTCCAAGACTTTTTATCTCTCGAGGCTATGATTTCTGTGCTATACCAGATTACATAAGCTTTAGAGGCAAACACCTTATTCATGAAAGTAGAGAGGTCTTGTGTCTGTTCTTGTTTTGATCATCCTGATGAAACACCACCAATTTGATGTTTCTGACTGCTACAAAAATTTCACTTACAAAATATGTGTATGGTTCAGGTGAGCCAGATACTATTGGGGTAGACTTAGTATTTTTTTTTTTAAGTAAAACAATTATTAAAGTAAAGTTGACTTACAACGTTGTGTTAATTTCTGCTGTACAGCAAAGTGACTCAATTATACATACATATATGTATACACACACACAAATATATATGGTTTTCTTCATATTCTTTTCCATCATGGTTTGTCACAGGGTATTGAATATAGTTCCCTGTGCTCTACACTAGGACCTTGTTGTTGAGTTAGTATTTTAATTGTGATTATTCCAAATAGAAAAAAGGGGGAAAAATCTGACCCTGTATTATTTTATCAGTAAGATGCTACCTTAAAATGATGTTCATATAAAATAACTGAAAATGATGTAGGTCCTGTATAGAGATGGTGTTGCTGAGGAAACAGGTGGCTTCATTTGGGAGCATCTGGGAGCTGGATGTTAGGAGTCAGTGCCAACCGACTCGTGATTGGGGATGGTTCATTCTCAAAAAAGGCATCAAGGTTGCTGATAAAAAGCGTGTCAGAGAAGAAACTTAACGATCACAGGCAAAAACTTCAGGAGTTGAATTCATTTGGAAGAAACAACTGTATCACAAATCTAAAAATGGTCTCTGCACTCTTTTCTTCGCCTCCATTTGATGCAAGCACAGAAAAAGCAATGTTTCTTTGTTTATTCTGCTCCCGTCTGTTCCCAATAACTCGGTGGAAAAGAAATCACAGAGGCACATTTTGATGGGAGGAATACACCTATATATCCTTAGTTAAGAAATCTAGCCTTTCAGGCCACAAATATATCTACGGCATCACCCAATGACGTTCAACAGAAAGTAATTTATATCAAACTGTACTTCTGAAACTGATTTTTTTCTTAAGATTCAGTTTCCTCAGAAATTTGATGACTTGTACCATAGTTGTTTGTTCTTGACAATTAATTCCACATTAGAAAGACATGTCAATATTTTGTATGGAAACCAAGTCATTATATTGAATTATATTTGCTATTTTTGCATGTTACCCAAAACTGGGTTGGCCTCCTGGTGGGTGTCGAGCTCAAAGACACAACCAAGGCAAAGAGCAGAAGAGAGGATTTATGACTTTCCTCAAGTAAGGAACACAGCAGGGATCTTTTCCAAAGCAGTGTTTCCCCGCACAGCAAAACTCGAGACCTCTTAAGCTAAGGTCTGTGCATATTCATGAAGGGGCTGGGCAGTCAGCAGAGTCCATGCTTTAGTTAATTGAGGTCAAGAGGGTCAGGAAAAGTCAACCTCATTATCCCTTAGGTTTCATTAGATCTGGAGGGTTTAAATTCTGTAAAACAGTTCAGGAAAGCGCTTCAGGCTAGTCTTTACCACTGAAACAGGACTGGGAATCTTCACAACTGATATATATCCTCTGCTGTTGTTACTTCCCTTGCCTGGTAACAGTTTTTGTTTCTGCATTCTTTTGTTTCCTTAGTATCATTAATAACTGAGACCTGTTCAAGGGCAAGCATTGTGGCCAGGCTCAGTTCACTAAATGGCTTAGGTCAAAAATGGCTTCTCTTATGTCAAGAAAGCCAGGCCTGGTTCTCTTTCTCTGGGGACCCCCTACCCTGTCTGCTTAGATTTTCCCATTAAACTGCAAGTCATTGAGCGCGAGGGCTGGGTTTTGTCATCATCGGGGCTTCAGCTATAACGATTTTTAATACACTGCGTAGAGCACAGAGGCATTCGTTACATTACTTTCAAATAATAATTTTTTATTATTGTTAAGAACAAGAAAACCCCGCAGGAAATAATATTGATTTTAAATGGAAATTGGTATATCTCTCTCATTCAAATTAGAGTTCTCACACAGAGTAAAATTCTGTTCTAACATTTTATTACACTGTTTGGTCAAGAGAGAATTAGTTCCTGATCTAAGAGTATATACAACGTGATCTTAACTTGGGAGCCAAAGGCCTTGAAGGAGTAGTTTTTAGTGTCCATTGTTGTTTAAAGTGACTGCCTCTGTGACTGTAGTTTTGAGTTGCAAAAGATGTCTTTATTGGCTTTGAGTCTTGACTAAAACCAAGACTTAAGGAAATCCTCTCTGACTTCATTTTCTCTTGGGATGGATTTCAGTCCATAATTGAGTTTGAAAGAAAGTAATGAAAGATCTCAGGGCCAAAAGAGAAGAGGAAGGTGGAAACTGAGTGGTTCCACATCCTCAGATACAATCAACCTCAGATTGAAAGTATTTGAAAAAAAATACAGAAAGTTCCACAAAGCAAACCTTTTATTTGCTGTATGTTGGCAGCTATTCACATAACCTTTACATGGCGTTAGGTATTAGAAGTAATCCAGCGATGGTTTAATGTATACAGAGGATGTGGGTAGGCTATATGCAAATACGGTGCCCTTTTATATAGGGGACTTGAGCGTCCTTGGGTTTGGTATCTGCAGGGGGTCCTGGAACACGTCCCCGACCCCAACCCCAGTTACTGAGGGAGGACCTCAATTGTCGTTTTGGGATTAGGGATCCAGGCTCCTGACGGTGATGTGCTGGGTCACAGTTCCCTCCGTGTGAGTCCAGAGTACTCAAAGTGCCAGACACCCGTCAGATTTGGAAATCAGCCTGCCAGGAAGAGGAAGTACTAGAGAAAATATGCCATCTTTGCCTACACTCTGCATGGAAAAATGAAAGGACTCCCTTAAATTTGTAACCACAAACCTGCCTTCATTCTGGTTTGGGTTTGCCTTTATGCTTGCAGTGCGTTCTGAGGATCCCGGGGTCTGCTACCCTGGGGCACCTGACTGAGACACACACGAGACTCCTCCAGAATGATGGTGACTTCAACCAGTGCTTTGTCATTTCCCCTGAAGATCCCAAGCAAAGGTGAATCCTTGCACCAGAATTCACCTGAGACATTGAAAAGCAAGTGACCTGATTGAGAATCTGTACAAACGGCAGCAGCAGAATTAGAACTACAAATATTCTCTCTATAAAGAGAATTAACATTAATAATGTCTAACTTTAAGGGTTAAAAAAACAAAAACAAGGTAAATCCAAAATATGTGACAGGAGGGCTTCCCTGGTGGCGCAGTGGTTGAGAGTCCGCCTGCCGATGCAGGGGACACGGGTTCGTGACCCGGTCCGGGAAGATCCCACATGTCACGGAGTGGCTGGGCCCGGGAGCCATGGCCACTGGGCCTGTGCGTCCGGAGCCTGTGCTCGGCAACGGGAGAGGCCACGGCAGTGAGAGGCCCGCGTACCGCAAAAAAAAAAAAAAAAAAAATCTGTGACAGTAATACATAATATGAAAGACGTGCTGAGGATTAATTCTAAGAACTTTACACATTTGGGTAAAAAGATCAACTTTAGACTTTAAGTTAATTATGCATATTAAATTGTAATGGAAATAGAACATTTAACTTCCAAGCCAGTAGAGGGGAAAAATGGATTTAAGGCAAAAAAAAAAAAATCCTAATGCAGGCAAGAAGCTGTGTGTAAATGGCATAAGTAACACAACACAAGGCGTCTGAAACCCCAAGTTTACCACTAAAACACAAGGATTGTTATAAAGGACTTTTTTTTTAATTTCTTGACATATTTTCAAGTGATACAAGACATTGAAAAACTTAAAGAGGGGGGAAAAGTATGTACGAGGTAAATACTTAATATAATTAAAACAGGGTTTCTGTGTTAATATCAGGTAAAATGGACCTTAAGATATGTCTTTTAAAGGGAAAACAATTATTAGGGACAAAGATAGTCTATATGAGGCTGTAAGGCACAGCGTTTCAGGAGAGATAGCAGT
Source organism: Aethalodelphis obliquidens (assembly GCF_003676395.1). NCBI lineage: Eukaryota > Metazoa > Chordata > Mammalia > Artiodactyla > Delphinidae > Aethalodelphis > Aethalodelphis obliquidens. The sequence goes on from NW_020837969.1 coordinate 8,566,775, forward strand.
TCTCAACTTCTATGCTCCTTATAACTTAGCCTTAATTATTTAAAGTTAAAAAAAAGGTAGAATTGTAAGAACATATTGAGAAACCAACAATGAAAGTAGGGAATTTTAATACAGCTCTTGCAAAAAATATCCATAATATGGAAATCAATTCCAAAGAAATATCCAGAATGTTAAAAATCTAGAAGTAAGAAAACAAAACTCGAAGATTTAAGAAAGACGTAGATGGATACATGTTTTATTTATGGATATGGAAGGTGACATCAGCATAAAAGTATCCATTGCCATCTTTTAAATAAAAAATTGGGAACCACTCTGAGAAAACATTCGGGGAACAACTTTTAATATAATGTGCTGTTAGAAATTTTGTATGTGAGGCAGAATATTCGTTATGCTTTCTGAATAGTATTCAAGAATACATAAGTGTAATCTTTTTTCCAAACTATATTCCTGTGACCTCCCAAAACATACCTTTATGATGCTAAATTATTTCCAAATATGTTTAAATTATTCTTTTATTATATAGCACTCAAAATTTTGGTGTCTTTATATATTCCTTGGTTATAACTTATTTTTCTCCTGCTGCTTGTACTAATTACTATTTACAAAATCAAATATGTGTTGTCTGGAAACAGTATTATACCATTTTCTCTTTATTTAGATAAAATCCAAGTAATGAAGCTAAGGTGGTTTACCATCGTGTTTGCCTAGTATTTACTTCACAATGAATGTGTCCATCTAACCCGTACTCAGTAAAGTGCATAGAAGCATGTTAGTGTAATTTTCCTTGTTAACAAAAATCTAAAATACATAAGCATTACCTACTAATCAGTAATGACTCCGTTGAAAACAACTGGGCAAAACATATAAACAGCCTAGTCATAGAAGAGGAGATTGTTGTAAAATTATCAAATGAAAACGTCTAATATCTGTATTAAGCAGAATGCAAAGTAAGATAACAAAGACAGACTCTTCAGAATCAGTCAGGTAGGCAAAGATTTAAAAGCCTGAGAATATCAAGTACTGGCCCCATGGGAACTCCTATGGCTATTGACCAGCTCAATTGATACAGCCGGTTGGCGGACAGATCTGGAAATATCTAATAAAACTGACGTGTGTGTTCCCAAACTCAGCAATTCCACTTCAAATATATGTGCTAAAAACAAACAAACAGAAAACACCAACTACTTTGAAGTGTGCTTAAGAAGATGTGTTTAATGATGTACATGGCAGGTCTGTTTGTATTAGTGAAAACTAGAAACAAGCACATTTGGTAGGATAGTGTCTAAAAATTGAGATATTATTATGTAGTAGGATGCTACGATATGGCAGAAAAATGAATGAACATGAGTTATGTGTTTTCATGTGGATAAATTTCAGAAACGATATTGAGAGTAACATGCCAAATAATGGGTATATATCATACCATTTATATGAAAATTTTAAAATATATTAAACTCTTCTCCATATTTTTTGTTTTATATATTTGACTATAATATGTGTATGCATGTGTTATCAAATTATTGAAACATTTGAATGATGAATAGAAAATTCAGGTCCAGTGTTGTCTGAAGAAGAAATGGGGAAGGAATAGCATTATCTTGAGTGAGGTGTCCACTATACTCGTAATGTTTTGAAGATTTTTTAAAAAACAATCCTTGATTTGTATTGAGAGTATTATTTTGTTAACGCCATTAAAAAATCAGTGAGAATTTTTTTAACTTTATTGAAGAAGGTACATTGGGGCTCACATTTTATATGAAAAGTTAATTTGTAAGTCAAAATGCTTGAGGGGATGATGCCCTTCTATAGATGAGGACAATTCCTAGCACGATTGTCAGGTAAGGTAAAGCTTGCTTGGGGTTTCTTACTTTGCCTTTTTTTTGAGATACAATGGCTTACCCAGACTGAAGTCCCGCCTTTCCTCAGGAGGAAGGAGGAAAAACAATCTTGAGGAAGCACTTCATTCCAAAGGTCTTGCAGGGACTGTGGTTGCATTTTTAGATCGGGCTAGGTGGATCCAGTGTTGCCCCTGTGGTGTGAAATCTGCTGTGGTCTCGGGTGTAATGTTTAGAGCCGGGCACGTGGCTTCATGGCCGGGATGCAGGAATCCTCCATCAGCTGCGGTGTTTTGAGTATGACCTCTCTGAGCGTAAGTGCTTCATAGCAATCCTCAATCCTGAGGCTCTGAGTCTTGGCTTGTGTTCTCCTTTAAAAAGCCATCCTTCCAGGAAACCTCTCACTCTTAGATTCAAGCTTTACAAACCTTAGGATATTAAGTACGTGAAATAACTTTCTCTATAACTTAGTCCTAGAGTGAAACAGACTACACAGCATATGGTAGGACCAGGTAGAAAGGACAACATTTCTACCCCTGTCTACAAGGGACATGGTCTTTATCTTGCTGCTACTGTGCAACCAGAGCTCTCTTAAATTTCTGTTGCATAAACCTTCTAATTGTTGCGGATTGAATGTGTCCCCCAACCCCTAAATTTATCTGGTACTTGGAGGTGGGGACTTTGGGAGATAATTAGGGTTAGATCTGGTCATGAAAGTGGGGCCCTTAAGATGGGACTCTTGTCCTTATAAGAAGAGATGCAGGAGAGCATGCCTCAGCCTCTCCCCCTCCCCCACCCCTCCCCCTCCCCCATCTCCCTCTCCCCCATGCCCCTGTCCTTCATCCCCCTCCCAGCCTGGTACAGGTGCCCGGGACGGACAGGGCAAGCCAAGAAGAGGGCTCTCACCAGAAACCCAGGGCTCTTGGACATCCAGCCTCCAGAACTGTGAGAAATAAATTCCTGTTCTTTAAGCTCCCACAGTCCCTGGTATTTTGTTATGGCGACCCCAAGGGACTAAGACAGTAGTGATTTTGAAAAAATGTTATCTTCAAAGTGATTAGTGATTAGTCCGCCATAGCTGAACCATCATTATAGTAACTCATATATGTTTCACATTTGCCATGGGCATGCAATCTCATGCACATGTAAAGCTCATGCCAGTCCTTCAGGGAAGATAGTAGTATTACCCTCAGTTTAACAAGTTAGAAAATCCAGGCATAGACAGGGTGAGGAGTTAAAGTTAGGATTTGTATCTGTGATGGCTTTGCTCTGCAGTTCATGCATTAACCACAATGCTGTATTTCCTTAAACAATGGGACAAACTTTTCACCTGTTTTTTTTTTTTTTTTTTATCTACCAGGCACAAATTTTTATGTCTCTAATTCCTCATTAAAAAAAGAGAAGTAATTGAAACTGTATAACTTTATACATAACTATTAAGAAAGTGCTAAGAAATATTAAAATTACCAGAAATATATGCATTCTTTAAACTAGCAAAGAAAGAATTCTTAATCCATTTAAAGAGAGGGAAATCCGGGATTATAAAAGAGATGAAGAAAAGTGGTGATTTTTAATTTTCTAAAAGAGAAAATTATTCAACCCTTGAATGGATGGTTAAAAAGTTATTTAAAATTGTATTGTGAAATAATAAGCCATAACAGAAAGGGTACAGTACGACTAGTATAATAAAATTAAAATACATGGAAGAATGATATTAGTCTCTTACAATAAAACTTCTCATGCTTAAAACATAGTACCATAATATATAATTCAAGGTCAAACTTTTCGTAATTTGCCCTAAGTTACAGATGTAGTGGGTATGACTCACATATAGAACATGGTTAGAAAGTTCTCAGAAGAGACGATCAATTTGAAAATGATGACACAGGCAGATTTCCTAGATGGCTTGGTACCAATAGCTGGCATCATTTGGAGGTTGCATACCTCTTCCAGATGCAATACCTACGGCCTGTGATTAGAGGTCAGCAGACCAGGCAGGTGGGAGTGGAAGGAAAATAAATTTTGCAAACTCTTTTTGATCAGCTTCATCCAGACAAGACTGCTTCTCTTTGTATGACTATGGCCTTTACAGTCAAATCCATGCTTTCTTCACAAGTCTACGCTATGTAAGTTCCTAACTTCTTAGCTCTGTTGCACTTTCCTTGAGAGTATAGGCTTTTGCCAGTTTCCTCTCAGTATGTATCCATGGCCGTCCCTGTACTCTTCACAGCACCCAGCCGGTCTGCTGGGATTTTTCCTGTTGTCGCATCATCCATGACATGGGGCACCCCTACCCACTGTTCTCCTGAACCGCACTGTGGTTTTCTCTAAAGCGAAGGTAACCCCTTTCCCACAGGGTCTTTAAGATTAAAGGAAATGGTGTTTTTATATTCATTTGACATGTTCACCCCTTTTTATTTTTACAGTAATTTTTATATTATTATTTTTACTTTGTTCACTTTCTGTGTATCTCTTTAATCTTTACAAGTCTATGTTATTTTCAGAGGAGGAAATGAAGACCACTAAGGGTCAAGAAATTGAGCGACAGTACATTTAAGGCCAAAAATAGGACTGAGAAATTCACATGCACGTCTGTCTGCAAAATCGTTGTCCGCAATAGTAGTATAGTTAAACAACATGGGACTCAAAGCATAGAGGCAAGGTTGATTTTAGCAATTATGCACTTACTTTGAGTAATGACAAATCAGAAATAAATGAAGTGAAAATTTGCATAAGAAACGGTGGTGGCCTACATTTTGCTGTGTTGATTACCGCTGTTCCAAAAGCATTTTGTAGAAGAGCCAGGAAGTCCAGAAATCCTCTAAACATGCCTAAAAGTCCATGGAAATATATATATAATCTTTGCATCTCAAAAATCGCATTCTTTTCCATGCCATATTTATAAAGTGACCCTTCCCACCTTGCATGTATTTTATATTTTCAACAAAGCTTTATTGGGGTTGAGAGAAAGAAACAACTTTGGGATGCTCCCCCAACTAACTTTGTTAGAGACCATTTAGAATATTGACTTTGACACGACCAGTGCCTCCCATGTGTGTGGTTACATGGGCTCCTTGAGCACTGGGGTGGGCAGACCCCTAGTTGCCTTTGGGGTCTTCTGTACCCCTTTTGTCTCAAAAGGCAAGTGCTTGGGCTTCCCTGGTGGCATAGTGGTTGGGAGTCCGCCTGCCGATGCAGGGGACACGGGTTCGTGTCCCGGTCCGGGAAGATCCCACGTGCCGCGGAGCGGCTGGGCCCGTGAGCCATGGCCGCTGAGCCTGCGCGTCCGGAGCCTGTGCTCTGCAACGGGAGAGGCCACCGCAGTGAGAGGCCCGTGTACCGCAAAAAAAAAAAAAAAAAAAAAAAAA
>NW_020837969.1:8572077-8692924 GCF_003676395.1 Aethalodelphis obliquidens
AAGGCAAGTGCTTAATAGGAGAATCTCAAAACACTTAAATCGTCCTTCCAGATTCGTACATTATATTACATTAAATAAATATGGCATCACCTAAATGATATAGTGAGCTTGTAAGCCAATACTTTCAACAGAATTTTAAAAAAATTAAATATTTCATGTACTCATGCGATGGGGGGGTGGAATTCCTTCATAGCTGTTACATTTATTATAAACTCACTCCTATTATATATTCTCTTCTCTGTTGGCCTTTCGTACCATTATTCTATTCTGTGCTTTTACAAAAATTGATTTCTAGGTAGCCCTCAGAAAACTGGCAGGGGATTTGTGAGTGCCGCTTTCACGAGCACCTGCATATTACTGGCTCGAATTTGTGTCCAGTAGCTAAAAATATGCTTGTCATTAGCTGTGATTTAAGAAGTATCAGTGTCTAATCAATTCAGCCACTAACATTCAGGGGAGGATGTCATCTAGAGAAAAAGCTGAACAGTGATTAAGGCCTCATTGTTGGAGTGAAGCTTTTTTCATCAGGATGGTGAGTACATCCTGTAAATAGCGATGAAGTGTTGGCATATTCTAAAAAAAATTTTCCACCCAGTACAATTAAGCCTTTTACCAGAGAAAAAGGATCTTTGAGTTACTGCCGTATTTACACATATTTTCCGTTTTATCTTTTCAAACTTTCTTTAGATTTGCTCAAGGAAGGGACTTGTGTTGCAAAGGAAATATTTACTGATACCTAAAATTAGAAGTGATAATTAGGATAGCATCTAACGTGTAGAGGAAGGGACTGTTTTACCATTATGGTGAATTAGTGGATTATAAATTGCATGTGGTTATTAAAAGAAAATTGGTTTTCCAGTCTAAACTGGAAGGTTGACATAACGTGAGATATATGTGATTCTTCCAACTAGTCATTACATCACAGAGAATACTGGGCCATGTGAGCTCAAATATTACCCAAATATCACCCACGTTTCCCAAGAAGAGGTGGCTATCATATTGAATCTTCAGTTGCTTCCTACCATGGGGAATGTATATATGGTTTCATGTTAGCAAACATTCCTTCTTCTTCTTTTATTTTTTTTTTTGTTGTTGTCCTTGGGACAGTGAAGATCCAGCTTGTGGTTTATTCTATTTAAAATTTTATTTATTTTTAAATAGAGATAATTTTTTTTTTTTTTTTTTTTTTTGCGGTTGCCGGGCCTCTCACCGTTGTGGCCTCTCCCGTTGCGGAGCACAGGCTCCGGATGCGCAGGCTCAGCGGCCATAGCTCACGGGCCCAGCCGCTCCGCAGCATGGGACATCTTCTCGGACCGGGGCACGAACCCGTGTCCCCTGCATCGGCAGGCGGACTCTCAACCACTGCACCACCAGGGAAGCCCAATAGAGATAATTTTTTAGAGCACTTTACGGGTCACAGAAAAATTGAGGTGGAGGGTACAGAGATTTTCCATATACCCCAAGCCCCACACACAACAGCTTTCTCTATTATCTACATGACCCATCAGAGTAGTACGTCTGTTGCAATTGATGAACCTATATTGACGCATCATCATCACCCAAAGTGTATAGTTTACATGAGAGTTCACGCTTGGTGTTGTATCGATACATTCTTTGGGTTTGAACAAATGCATAATGACATGTATCCATCATCATCTATCAGAGAGAATTTCCACGGCCCTAAAAATCCACTGTGCTCCCCCTGTTCATCCCTGCTTTCCCCAACCATTGGCAATCACTGATCTTTTTTTTTTCACGTGTCTTCCACTGATCTTTTTACTGCCTCCATAGTTCAGCTTCTTCCAGAATGTTCTACAGTTGGAAGCATACAATGTGTAACCTTTTCAGGTTGGCCTCTTTCACTTAGTTATATGCATTTAAGTTTCCTCTAAGTCTTTTCACGGTTTGATAGCTCATTTCCTTTAACTGCTGAAAAATATTTCATCGTCTGGATGGACCACAGTTAATCCATTCACCTACTGAGGGACATCTTCGTTGCTTCTAAGTTTTGGCAGTTATGAATAAAGCTTCTGTAAACATCCGTGTGCAGATTTTCGTGTGGACATAAGTTTTCAGCTCCTTTGGGTAAATACCGAGGAGTATGATTGCTGAACCTGATGTAAGAGTAGACTAAATTCCGTAAGAAACTGCCTGACTGTCCTCCGAAGTGATTGCATCATTCCTTCTTAATAGCTCGGACAGCACTTCCAAATTCACCTGGGCTCATAGGCTGGGCCGGACCATTTATGTCACTAGAGGGGCTTTTTGTCCTTACTGCCTAAACTCTGTAGTGAAGTTCTAGATTGAGGTTGGGATTCTTCATGTCCACACCATGAATAGACCCCTTTCTCCAGTATGGAGGTGACCTCTGTGCAGGCTGTGTCTTCAGGGGGGGCCTTGCCATACCAGCAGCAGGAGAGAGTCTGGAACCCTCTCACCTGGAGCAACATCCCCAAGTGTGTTCAGCAGAACAGTAGCTGTCAGTACTGTTCCCCCAAAATATGGTCCCCAGGTCAACCTGTTGGATGCCCCAGGTAAGGGGCTCAGTATCCCCGCCCTGGGGAGACAGTGTACATTAGTGTACAGGCACCTCCACGAAGTCCTGCATTAAAGACGGTTCTTGATATTGTTTTTACCAAGCATATCCCAAATGTGTTTTCATGGGACGCTTTTTGCCTAACACTTATTTTCCGCGGCAGAGGTTGAATTCTGAGGAATACACTGCCTGAAACATCTGTAAAACAAAGACCACTTTGTCCCTTTCCCCTCATAAACAAGCAGATTTTGCTAGGTCATTCTCAATCTTACCTTCAGAAATAAAAGCCAAAATAATAAAAGAACCCATTTGATCTTTTTCACATCTCTTACCCCAAACTTCTCCCCACCCCAATCGTGGCACCATCAAGTCTTGAAGAAGCCTGCCTTGCTTATGATTCGTGAGGGTTCTCTCTTTCCCCTAAAGTTTGATGTAATCGAGGAGATTGAGAATGTTCTATTTGTGAGTGAGAATGTTCAGTTTGTGATTGACCAAGGAAGGTCAGTCACAAATCCCTAAACATTTATTATATGCTAGGCACTAAGTTCATTAAATACATTATCTTGTGTGTGGTATGTATATGTTCTGATTTCTTATATTAGAAGTATTGTTATGCTTTTAAGCACCTATGAGAATTAAACAAAAATTCTCAATCAGTGTGATATAAAAGGACTTCTTTTCAACACGTAAGTCGAGTGCTGTGTGTTACCCTTTTTCTAGATTCTCGGGATACGTCAGTGACCAAAACAAGTAAAGATCTTTGCCTCGCATTACAGTTGGGGAGAGCAGACCGTGGTCAATGCTTTAACATGTAAACTCTGTAATATGCTAGCAGTTGATAAATATTATAAAAGAAAGAAGAGAAGGATAAGGGAGTTGGTAATGGCTAGGGTAGGGTGTGTGTGGGAAATAAATGGTAGGTTGTAGTTTGAAGTTTAAAATAGTGTAGTCAAGGTGGGTCTTATTGAGAAGGTGGTGAGAGCAGAGATTTGAAGGAGATGAGGGAGTTCGCCAGATGGAAAGAGAATGTGTCTGTAGGAAAATGTAAAAACATCTTGTTGGAAGGGGTGTTACATTGTGACAACTTCAGAAATATTCAGACATGGTGACTGACCTTTTTATTTTTAACTATGATGGTAAAGCCATAGACCAGCAGGGTGCCTTCTCAGATCCCCACCATGGGTTCACCGGAGCCAGTGCTGGTTTGGAGGTATAATGCTGAATGCACGAGCACTATTCATAGTTCCCTAGGAGAAAAGCTCACAAATGTTTGATTAGTGGTACAAATTCAGACGCTTCTCTGCAAGGGACATGGGGCTAGGAATCAAGACACGTGTTCTTAGCGTAATCCCATCATCTGTCAGCTGTGGGAAATTGGATTTACCACGGAATTCCCTGAGCTTCAGTTTTCAAAGCAATATATTTTTTTCTCACTACAAAAGATAGTCTGTTAGCCGCAGAAAGTTGAAATTACATGCAAATATAAAGATCTCCAAGAAGAAAAAAGTCATCATTCAACAATCCAGCTCTTCATCATTAGTAATGTATCTGAGTCAGAAATCTATATGCTAAAGGTTGACTAAAGCAATTTTCAAAGGATGATTTAAAAAAGCTTCATGAATGTTTGATTAATGTCTGTATGTAATGCTAATATATGGGTGAACATAGTCCCTAGACAATTTTCAAGTTTCTCCCTCAAGGAAAAAGAAAATAATGTATGTTATTTTTCTATCATAATGTGATATAATTTAACATCAACTCGTGACATTATGCAATTTTTTACCTTCTACAATGTTTTCCAGTTTCTGTGTTAAGTCTTTAGGCTTCCAAATCTTAACAGTTATTATAGCACGTTATCAGAAGGTCATTACGGTAAATGTACCAATATAAAGAATGCAAAAAAAAATAACGTTATAAAAATAATTCTTTTACATGTTAAATGGATGATAATCTACTTGAAATCTGCCCCTACTTTTCTTTTTATAATTATTTAATACAGCCATTTAACAATATTTTTTATTTTTATGGGAAATTCTTAACAGCCTTTGCTTCATCAGGCACTGGTAAAAAAAAAAAAAAAAAAAAGTTGAAAAAAAAAGAAAATTATCAGGTATAAATATCATTGTGGTGAATAGGATCTCCAAGGAGGCTGGTAGGTGGGCTCCGGGAAGTTCAGAAGGTAGGAACCTGGAACCTCGGGATGGTTCAGAACCTCCAGTTGTGAAATTAACTCTGCATTGTGCCGTAAGGATCCAGAGTCTACCAGTCTTTATGAAGAACAGTGGGGTGATGAGATGGAAAGAACCGTGATCTGAGCGCTGGTTATCTCTGTATTTTTCCTTTGGTGGTTGTCACCAGTTAGCTATTTGGGATTCCCTTCCTTATTTTTATTAGGATTGTTCCAGAGAATTGCTATGCAGACTGGGTTAGGTAACATAAAAGCACGTGGTTGGGAAAGTGGTGTAAAGACAAAATGATTTATATATATTCCTTTTTTTAATGAATTTATTTATTTTATTTATTTATTATTTTTGGCTGCGTTGGGTCTTCATTGCTGCATACAGGCTTTCTCTAGTTGCTGCAAGCGGGGGCTAATCTTTGTTGCAGTGCGCGGGCTTCTTGTTGCAATGGCTTCTCTTGTTGCGGAGCACAGGTTGTAGGCGCGCGGGCTCAGTAGTGTTCTCAGGCTCAGTTGTTCTGCCACACGGGCTTAGTTACTCCATGGTAAGTGGGATCTTCCCGGACCAGGTATCCAACCCGTGTCCCCTGCATTGGCAGGTGGGTTCTTAACCACTGAGCCACCAGGGAAGTCCCAAAATGATTTATATGTATTCTTTACTGCAGTTTTCTGCACTCAGTTGTATGGTCCATGGGGATGTATGGTCTAGGCTTAGAATAATATTTGTGCATAATTGGTGCCCAGCCAATATTTGTGGAATTAATTAATTCCCCACTTTACTGAAAGCTTATCTATATTTTTCAATAGTATTTATGTTCTGTCACCTAAAGGTTCTCTGAAGAAAGATTTATGCACTAAAATGTGTTGAAAAATAACTCTTGTGGATGATTTTTTTTATTGAAGTATAGTTGATTTACAATATTGTGTTAGTTTCAAGTGTACAGCAAAGTGATTCAGTTATACATATATATATATACACACACATATGTGTATTCTTTTTCATATTCTTTTCCATTATAGGTTATTACAAGTTATTGAATATAGTTCCCTGTACTACGCAGTAGGTCCTTGTTTTTATTTTATACATAGTAATTTGTATATGTTAATCCCAAACTCCTAATTTATTCCTCCCCCCACTTTCCCCTTTGGTAATCATAAGGTTGTTTTCTATGTCTGTGAGTTTATGTCTGTTTTGTAAATAAGTTCATTTATATCATATTTTTAGATTCCACATATAAGTGATATCATATGTCATTAGTCTTTCTCTGTCTGACTTACTTCACTTACTATGATAATCTCTAGGTCCATCCATATTGCTGCAAATGGCATTATTTCATTCTTTTTTATGGCTGAGTGATATTCCATTGTATACATGTACCACATCTTCTTTATCCATTCATCTGTCAGTGGACATTTAGGTTGCTTCCATGTCTTACCTATTGTAAATAGTGCTGCAGTGCACACTGGGGTGCGTGTATCTTTTCTACTTAAGAGTTTTCCGTAGATATATGCCCAGGAGTGGGATTGCTGGATCATATGGTAGCTCTGTTTTTAGTTTAATGAGGAACCTCCATACTGTTCTCCATAGTGGCTGCACCAATTTACATTCCCACCAACAGTGCAGGAGGGTTCCCTTTTCTCCACACCCTCTCCAGCATTTATTGTTTGTAGACTTTTTGATGATGGCCATTCTGACCGGTGTGAGGTGATACCTTGTTGTAGTTTTGGTTTGCATTTCTCTAATAATTAGCGATGTTGAGCACCTTTTCATGTGCCTGTTTCTTCTCAACTATGTCTAAGGGAGTGTCTAGCTCTAAATTCTATGAACATGTGACTAAAGTTCAAATGCCCTATGTCACTTTTCCTTTATATTTTTGCCAAATTTCATCACTATTCTCCTGGACCCTACTTCCTTTATTTATTCAATAATTTTCCATTGATTAATATGTTCTTCCTTCAATATAATATATTGTTAGAAAATAACCCTGCTCCTTCCTCCGGTTTACCATGGTGCATATTAGTAAATTCCTTAATCCTTGATGTTAAAATCCATACACATTTTCTTTAATACATTGCTTGTTATTCCCCCTCTTAAATGAATCAGTTTACTTTTTGTTTGTTGCTTTTTTTTGCCTTAGCTTTTATAAGAATTTGTTTCTGCTGTACACACCTAGTCTTTCATATTCTAAAGAATCCTTTAAAATTCTCATAACACATTGTAAGTAAAAATTGCAAATTTTAAAATAGAATTACAATTTCCTTTTAAAAAAGGGGAAAAAATCTGCATAACTAGGACAAGCTCTGTAATTTTTGAGATTTTTTGAGTGTAAAAGAAACTGGAGAGCTTCTTGTCCACAATTTATTAAGAATTTCAAGATGCCAACAGCAGAACATTCAGCCCAGTGCAGGCCCTTCCAAGCACTGACCCATGTGGCAGGCCTGCCATGAAGCCATCCCTGTCCATAGCCCTGATGGGCTGGATTGTTTAGAAAGGAAATAGATTTTAATGAGCTGGGGGAAGTCCCTAATTAAAGTAGCATGTGTGAACCATACACCTTATGAGATATTCTATGCTCAGAGGTGTAATTATGTGCTTGTGCACGCTTGTCAATATTTGTATGCCCTGTTTTATTAAGAGAGATAGAAGACAAGGAAACAACAGAATTAGGTACAGGGATTGACTTGGTCACCAATAAGACTGTGTCTTAGGAGAGCACTTAAAGACACAGCTTCACATGAAGGGTTTAACATGTGGGTCAGAGGAGGTGGAGTGATTCTCTGGTCTTTCTTGGGCTGGAGTTTGACCAGAGGAAATGAGGCCCCTGTGAACCCATATTGCCTCAACCCACCCAGCAGGTGGCATCAAAGCGTAGACAGACCATAGGCTTGGAAACAGCCGACCTTCAGCTCTTTGGGAAACAATTTTATGCGGGTTAGCTTGGGTTTCTGGTGATTGTAGTAGGTGCCACTTAACTTACTCTCCCCATCCTTCTCCTTTGCCAGAAGGAGGATCTGCCTGACAGAGGAGGTAGGCTCTGGAACTAACCATTTTTCTCCCTTTCATCCCCTCTCTGTCTCTCCCCCGACTCTCTTTCCAGCTGTCTGTCTCTCCCTCCCTCTGTCTGTCTCTCTCTCTATCTCTTTATATAGAGTACATGTTTGAAATTTGGACTGCCATGATTCATTCCAGAGAGATGGGAAAAATACTAACAGTACAAACTTTCTTATGCAAGAAATGGTAATTTTATATTTTAAATATACATGGGGTTTTTTGAAGTTTATTGCTTTGCAGTCACTCCAGGCATTTGATGTTTTGAAAGCTAATCTTCTCCTAATCAGTAGTGGCAACAAATTGGAAGAGTTGAATTTTCATACATACGTCACATCAGTCAAACATGTAGGGTCCTTACGATGTCTCCTTACAAATGACCCCAGAAGGAAGTTTGAGGCGTTCTTCCAGTATTTACTTGGCATTCATCAGGAGTGAGTTCTGACTAGAAAAAATATGTATCCCTTCTCTTTCTCTTTAACTAGTAAAACTCTTCAGTCTTAAGAAGATGTTCTGGGGATAACTGAAATAAAAATAGAAATTTCTAGAAATAGAGGGATGACGTGTGCGAAGTAAGGTTCACAACTCAAATCTGTCGTTTAAAAACTTCACCCGTTTTTAAGGAGCATATGTGAATTTTAGTGTTTAGCACACTGTTCTGGGTGGGAAATCTACAGTAGTTGGCATTTACGTGACATTTTCCCATTAAACCTGAAATGGAAAGATTTCTTCTGATTTCTCTTGATAACGCTCTTCGAGTTATTTTTATAATATTCACACTCATATATCCATAACTTTTTTTTTCTGTTTGACATGAATTTAAGGACTCACTTTTCTACTAACTTCGTGAATGTTTGTTAATACGGGAATGAGCTTTCCTAATTGCTTCTCCCCATTAGGACCTCAATTTGTGGGACTTGTGTCACCTGTAAAGGATGGCAGCCATGCTGTGTGGCACACTTGCCAGAGGTAATCTGCTCAGGCAGAAACCCTCTCACTGCCCTTGTTCCTAGCTGAATAGTTCAAGCTTAGTTGTTGAGGTTGAAGCCACCTAGGCTGTCGAGGCTAAGCCTGAGTGGTCCTGCCATAAATTTACAGAACCACCTGCAGCAGCAAATCCACTTGGCAAAGGCGAGGAGCTCCTCCGCGTGGCACCTGGAAGTCATCCTGGGCGTTGATGCTTGGGGCAGTCTCCCCCTCCACTGCCTGGACATTGGTGTGCCTACAAACAACCTGGGATCTTGTTAAAAGGCAGATTTTCACTCTGCCACTCGAGAAGACACTGAAATTCTGTATTTCTAACAAGTTCCTAAGTGCTGTTGATGGTTCCATTAGTGCAAATCCCTTAAGGTGGCAAGCCATCCACCTCTAGTGTGTATTTATGGGGGAAAACAATACCCACAGATCAAATCGACAAGTCCTGCTGTTCTCTTATCTATCTTTGCTTAATTATAAAGATGACCTTGTTTCATCTGGTTAGTTTCTTCCCTCATTCAATACTAAACAAAAGGGTGATGTGAATGGATAGGTTTTCTTGTTTATGGACTTAGGTTGTAGGTGTATCATGATGTGAGATGGAAATTTACTCAGTTTGCAACATGGTGTGTGTGTGTGCTTTAAGAAACTATAATAATTGTCAGTGTTTTCTGTGGCTAAGGAAAAAATCATGGAGTAGGATGGATAATTTATTCACCCATATGTTTGTTTATGGGTACTTTCCCCCTTTATATTCTCTGGTGACAAACATAATACAAGCTCAGTGTTTAAAAGTAGAAACTTACTGCATTGCGTAGGCAGGACTGTTAGGAGTCCCATTCAGGGAGAAATGGAACATACAGAGGGAGGAAAAGGGATAAAGTGGTTGAGCAGAAGGAGAGTGATTGAGTCCAGTTCTATTTCTTGGGGTGGGTTTTAAAAGATCTCACACAGCTCTTTCAGCTTTCGAGAGCCTTCTCCTCACAGGAGAAGGCTCAGGAATAGTTCAGGAATAGTTCATGAGACCAGGTAAGAAAAGCACGCAAGACAGCTTCTGCACTTCTCTGTCTCTCCCAGTGGCCAGATAGGTTGCCTCTCCTCCTTCATCCGTGAGCAAAAGCCATCCTGCAATGCTCTCACTCCTGTTCAGCTCAAATCGCTCCATTGATCTAAATCTCCACAGTGAACGTGTTCTGGCTTCCAGCCTAAGACCTCATTACAAGAGAGAAAAAATATCCCTGACTCTTGTTAAAGAAAAAATAACATTCTCACTGTTATGAAAAACTATTCCAGGCACTTGGTACACAATGGTAAGGCAGACTGTATTTAAGCCCATTGCAGTAGGGTCTGAACACAGCGTGGGAAGTGGGGCCTTATAGCCAACGAGCACGAGGGGGCCAGAGGCTGGAAAATTGCGAAGAGGAAGCGTCAGGAGTGAGGCGAATTCTGGCTAAACCAACCTGATGAAGGGGATTCTTGCTGAAGGCAGTTCAGGGTGATCACACCATCACCTGGGGGATGAGGAACCTGATCAGATATAGAAGGTGGTTCAGGTGTTAAGAGAGAGGGCTTCTGGTTAAGCGGACTTAGCGGGATTCTTGCTAAGACTGGACAGTGCAGAGACGAACATGGGATTCCAAAAGTTAGGTCTAGTTGAAAAAGAGCTCAGGGGAGTCCGAGTAGAGTTTGATCAAAGAGAGAAACTTCCACTCAGAGAACACTGCCCCTTTTGCATTTTAATACATTAGTGACTGTTATATATTTTTTATATTCTGATTTTTCACTCAATACTTTATATTGCTCACTTTTTCTGGGTTTTAAAAGCCCTTTATTTTTATTATTTTTTTTTTTTTGCGGTACGCGGGCCTCTTACTGTTGTGGCCTCTCCCGTTGCGGAGCATAGGCTCCAAATGCACAGGCTCAGCGGCCATGGCTCACGGGCCCAGCCGCTCCGCGGCATGTGGGATCTTCCCAGACCGGGGCACAAACCCGTGTCCCCTGCATCGGCAGGCGGACTCCCAACCACTGCACCACCAGGGAAGCCCTAAAAGCCCTTTAAAGCATCCATTTTAATGACTGTAATATTTCATCATGATACTTTATTATGTTAATGACTTTACTAACATACAGATATAGATTGTAATTGAAGGGATTTTCCCCACCTCACATAGCTCTTTAGGTTAAGCTTTGGAGCCAGACACCCTGCAGAGGGTGGCATGGACTTCACTCGCTGAATGGTGAGCCCAGGGTTGGGGTCTGTCACCTGGAAATGGCTTCTGTTTTCCAATCACCCAAGGATGCTTGTAGACTAGCAGCCTGC
This sequence comes from Aethalodelphis obliquidens, assembly GCF_003676395.1. Classification (NCBI taxonomy): domain Eukaryota; kingdom Metazoa; phylum Chordata; class Mammalia; order Artiodactyla; family Delphinidae; genus Aethalodelphis; species Aethalodelphis obliquidens. The sequence continues at coordinate 8,583,137 of NW_020837969.1, forward strand.
TATACAAAGAAAAAGATAGAGATAATACCTCTGTCTGTCCGTCCATCCATCCACCTATCCATCCGTCTAACCATGCATGCTTCCATCCACCCACCCATCCATCCATCCATCCATCTAACCATGCTTGCATCCTTCCATCCACCCACCAACCCATCAATCCATCCATCTGTCCATCTATCTATATCTTCGCTAATGTTTCTGGGTCTTTCTTTTAGCTCAGTAGAAGGAAAGGGAAACACTGGTTAACAACCTTTTTAAGTTACTTAATAAATATTGGAAAATGGCTCTGCAGAAATCTGTACTAATTTCTGCTCACTCCAACTGTCCTATTACAGCTTGAAGTATGATGATAGATTTTCTTCTTTGCTCATTTGCTAGGGGGGAAAGTGTCATTTAATTTCCACCTCTTTCATTACTAGGGAGGTTGTACAATTTTTGTGTTTACTAATCATTTGTAATTACACTGTTATGAATTTTCTATTCTGTCCTTCACTCTAACGCATTCACGTATTGTGGTGTTTATAAAAACTGGCAATTTTCTTAGCTAATTTCCTTGAAAGATCACAATTCTTTCCATTCAGGATTTTTAAAAAATCGATTATTTTGAGAAGTGTATCTAATTGGTAGACTTATGTTAAAAGACCGATATAATTCTTAGAGCATTCTGAGAATTTACAGTGATGCAAAATTTTTACCTCGTCATGTAAGTTATTTTCCTTCTTTCATTTCTGTAGACCAAAGGTGTGAAAGCAAGGGGCAAACAAATTTGTCTCATTAAATTTGTCTCATTTGTTTAAAAGACTGTTTTCCATTCTGATCCCTTTGACAACCTGAGTTGTTTCAGTCCATTGATAGGAGACTATAAAGTAGCTTTTGCAATGAATGATATCTTTATTTCTTGCATTCTATCTCCATCTTTCTGTTTCCCTTTTTTTTTCTTCTTTTTTTTTTTTGCCATGCCGACTGGCTTGCAGGGTCTTAGTTTCCTGACCCAGGGATCGAACCCGGACCTGGCAGTGAAAGTGCCGAGTACTAACCCCTGGACCGCCAGGGAATTCCCCTCTGTTTACCTTTTAAAAACGTCGTAAATTCTGTTGTTTTTAGTCTGGATGGAAGAAACGTCACTATTCTTTTTAGAAGTTGAGTGCTGAATTATCTCTGCCCTACACAACGATCTTCTAAACTTGTGTCTTGGGTATTTCTTGAGGGCCTGCTCTTTGCCATCCCCTGGGCTGAGCATGGGGGGAGGGGTACAGTGGTGAGCAGGCGACCCCACCCCCAGGGAGACACGTTCAACAGGTACATCAGGGCTGCATGAAGAGGCATCACAGATGGAATGGCTTTGCCCAGAAAGTACAAGCTACCGTGAGAAAGTATAACAAACGGCACACATTAAGCCCTGCAGGGAGAGTTTCCCTGTGGACCTGGTATTCAAAAATGAGAAGTGTGGGCTTCCCTGGTGGCGTAGTGGTTGAGAGTCCGCCTGCCGATGCAGGGGACACGGGTTCGTGCCCCAGTCCGGGAAGATCCCACATGCCGCGGAGCGGCTGGGCCCGTGAGCCGTGGTCTCTGAGCCTGCGCGTCCAGAGCCTGTGCTCCACAACGGGAGAGGCCTCAGCAGTGAGAGGCCCGCGTACCGCAAAAAAAAAGAGAGAAGTGAAGATAAAGTGAAGCAAAACCTACTCATCTTATACCTGAAAGTTTGGACCCTTTGACCAACATCTTAGTATACCCCATGCCTCCAGCCCCTAGCAACCACCATTCTGCTGTCTGATACTATGGCTTCTGCATTTTTCGGTTCCACAAAGGAGACCCAGTGTACAACACGGTGATCATGTAGTTAATAATACTGTATCATATACTTGAAATGTGCTGACAGAGTAGATCTTGTGTCCTCACCACACACGCGCACCCACGCGTGCACGCGCGCACATACACACACACATTATGACAACTATTCGAGGGGGTGGATGTGTTAATTAGCATGATTGTGGTCATTTCACATGTATACATATGTCACAATGTCACTTTGCTCACCTTAGTTTTTATTGGTCAATTGTACACCTCAGTAAAGCTGGAGAAAAATACGTTAGGCCAAAGTGTGAGGGAAAGTAAGTCAGGCCAACAGAAAGGGGTTGAGATGAGGTTGATTAGGGCCCTGCAGGCTGTCTTACAGGTGTTGGGCTTTATTCTGACTGCAGAGGAAAAGCACTGAGAGTGGTTGGGTCGGAAGCCCACGATCTGGGCTTCACTTGTTCAGGAAGACTCACTGCATCGCTAGGATGAAGGGAGTGACCTGATCCGAAGATCAGTTAGCAGTTAGCAGCCGTCAGCCAGGTGAGTTTGCACTGGGATGTCGGTGGGAGAGACGTGAACAGAACTGAGGTCTATTTAGAAGGTATAATCGTCAGAACTTGGTGGCATAAACTCATTTTCTGCCGTCATTTTACAGCAGCACACACTTGCAGGAATAAATCACTGCGTGTTGTCACACTCCTAGCCCCTCACATGCACAACAGGCAATAGAAAAATAGGTTTTTTTTTTTAAGTTCACTTACATTACAAGAAAACATTAAATACAAAGCCCACAGGAAAAAAAAAAGAAGGAAAAGTTGCAATAAACTGTGTTCTAAATTTTTGGTACATTAGGAATAACATGAGGAAATTTCACCCTGAAATGTGTAAGGTTAATATTTGTTGAAAGGTCCTGAAGGTGGGATTTGGAATCCCATCCTAAGGGTTAAGGGAGTTTCTTTTTGAGCTGAAAGATAAAATAAAAAGGCATGAGGTAGAGCCATCAAAGGAGCCCTTGCAGTCGGTTTCCAGATCTTTGCTGCAGGCTTCTGTCATTTCAGCGCATCTCAGATCATTATCTAAGATGTGGAGGTGAGTTCACAAGTGGACTTCGCACTCAGAAGGGAGAAGGGCCGGATAAAGTGTGAAATCATGGTGCTTATTGTGAGGCTGTCGGAGTTTTCTTTTTAACAAAGATGCAGGATACCAGCAGTTTAAATTGCCCAGGATTCGTTCTAAGGGTCAAAACAGTCTATGGCTTCCCCAGGGAAGTGCTCCCAGCAGATGAGGGGGCAGCTTTGCAGAGGCCAAGTTCCGAGCCCTTTTTCAAAACGTGGACGTGTTAAAATAGTCTGCAGTTAACTTTGCATTGTTGAAAAACAAAAAGTAACACAACTTGCCGATGCGGGGGGGCGCGGGTTTGTGCCCCGGTCCGGGAGGATCCCGCGTGCCGCGGAGCAGCTGGGCCCGTGGGCCGTGGCCGCTGGGCCTGCGCGTCCGGAACCTGTGCTCTGTGACAGGAGAGGCCCGCGTGCCGCAAAAAAAAAAAAAAAGTAACACAACTGATTAACTTAAAAAATAATAATAACGTTTAACTGAGAACCTGCGTGATTCTCATAGAAATCTTGATTTAAATACTATTTCTCTTAATTTTACGAAGAAAATTAGATACTTTGTCATATGTGCATTACCGTTTAAGTGAAAGCTTATTTAAAGCTTCATCAGAAAATAAAAGTGCCTGATTTTTGTTGAAACATAGCTAGCCCTTTCCTGAAAAGAAGCAGACCCCTCAATTAGTATTTCTTATCAAGAAATCACTGGGAAAAGATTCTTGGAGTTAAAAGGATATATTTTTAGGCTGTACTTTACTCATTCAACCAGATTGTGCTTATGCAAACTGCTAACCCTAGAAAGGGCAACGTTACTCTTTCTTTACTCCCCAAAAGATAGTGTGGCCAAATTCAGGCAGCTATTTTCTAAATACTGGCATCCTTCCTGGGAATATGGGATTCATATGCAGAAGACAGTGCGGCCATTATTAAGGAATCACCGCCCTCCTTGCACTTTAAAGCAACCCCGTTTTCCAGAAGTAACACAAGGAAACGGTGATGCTACCCGATGGACGTGCATGGGTGAGTCAGGGCTCCCAGGTGAGAGCTTGGGAAGTTCATTTTGCAGGAGGCAGGTGGGAAGGGGACCAAGTGCAAGGGTGTGGGTGGCACATGGGTGTAGAGAGGGCTGAAGAATCAGGGTGCAGGGGGCACCGCCCAGACTGAGGGCTCGCGGGCAGGTGGGGAGCCGGGTGGGCAGTGCCCCCCGCCCCCCCCGGCAGAGACACCTCCTGGCTGCTTGGCCAGGTTGGGGCCAGTTCACTTGCAGGTGACAATGCCACCAAGACCCAGTGGTATCGGAATGAATCCCTAAGATATGTCTGTGGCTGATCGCGGCGCGGGGAGGGGTATCTATGCGACCACATCGCAGGGCACACGCCCACCCACTGTGAGAGGGTCCCACGCTGGGGACACTGTGCGCAGGGTGCAGCGGAGAGAGGTCTTCTGGGCTTCCTATCTACATGCTTTGCCTTTTAAGATCTCCTGTGAGGTTGCAGGTCTGGATTCACCAGACGTTTTGAGATGAGGGGAGAAGTGACTGAAGCACTTTATCTAAATCTTCACAGCTGTATGGTCTCCCGAGGCCTTCCAAAAGCTGCAGGGAACCCGTGTGGGCGTCCGGCCCCAGCAGGTGCGCATTACATCCGTGCCTGCCCTCCGCCACTCAGGGCCAGCTAGGGGCAGCTCCGGGAGCCCTCGTTCCCTCCCAGAGTGATCAGAACCCCACCACCACTGCTGTTAGCTACGCACTGGGGACTTAACTGATGGAGACTCTTACCTGAGGGAACCCAAGATCCAGTCCAGGAAAGAGGACTTACTCCCTGAAGCTCCCCTTTCCTTCCAGCTGCTGTTGAGTCAGGGCAGCATCGTATCCAAGAGCAAGGTCAGTCATGCCACGTTGCCTGGGGCTAGTTGCCCACTGGGTTGGCCTTGGACAGATCACTTAATTCTGTTATTTTAAGCTTCTTTGTTTGAAAGGTAGGCATCATGCCCCTCTCTCACTGGGTTATTTTGAGGCTCACACAGGCATTTAGAGCAGTGCCTGTCTTACAGTAAGCCTTCATTAGTTCTAGCTATTGTTAATTTTTCCGCTTTGGGCTAAAGTATAACCTTGAGATGGGCATCCGCTCTGACCCAAAGGGTTCAGCATGTAGAGAGGGGTCCACATCTTATCTTGCCCCTAAAGCTCCACGGGCAGGTGTAATTACCCCATTTCATGTAAAAGGATGTTAAGTTTCAGGGAGAATGCTTCCCGCTGAAGTATTAGTTCATAATGGCTTCAGGAGTTATCTTCTCCATCAATATTTTCTTCTTAATATAAACACTCCTCTGCTGAATCTCTTCAGGACCCAAGGAGCAGAAGGTCTACTTTTTTTTTTTTTAAACACTGCATTTTTTAAAATTGAAGTATAGTTTATTTACAATGTTGTGTTAGTTTCATGTGTACAGCAAAGTGATTCAGTTATACAGATATATGTATATTCTTTTTCAGATTCTTTTCCTTATGGGTTATTACAAAATACTGAGTAGAGTTCCCTGTGCTGTACAGTAGGTCCTTGTTGTTTATCTATTTTATATACAGGAGTGTGTATATTTTAAACCCAAACTCCTAATTTACCAACTCCCCACCCCTGCACTTACCCTTTGGTAACCGTAAGTTTGTTTTCTGTGTCTGTTGGTCTAGTTCTGTTTTGTATATGAGTTCATTTGTAGCATTTTTTTAGATTCCACATATAAGTGATAATCTTGTATTTGTCTTTCTCTGTCTGACTTACTTCCCTTAGTATGATCATCTCTAGGTCCATCCATGTTGCTGCAAATGGCATTATTTCATTCATTTTTATGGCTGAGTAATACAGAGTGTCTACTTGAAAAACTAACAATTGATTTGCCAAGTTGGGGCATAGACCCCCTTAACCCCCAGCTGGCCACCTCTTTGGCTTTTTGACTCAAGAAGTACAGCTCAGTGCTTTGTGACCACCTAGAGGGGTGAGATAGGGAGGGAGACACAAGAGGGAAGAGATGTGGGAACATATGTATATGTATAACTGATTCACTTTGTTATAAAGCAGAAACTAACACACCATTGTAAAGCAGTTATACCCCAATAAAGATGTAAAAAAAAAAAAAAAAAAGAAGTACAGTTGAGCTAGGGGAGCGGTGGGGGAGAAAGCTGGTCTCCACCCCAGCCAGGAGAGAGGCACCTGGTGTTGGGATGGAGCTGGGAAGAGGGAAGGTGACACTACCTTCAACAAGGATTTCTTCAGGGCTTCCATGCCCAGCAGCTGCTGGGAGATGCAAAGTAAAAGGTGTGGCCCTGACCTTAAGGAGGTTTAATCTCTCCGGGGCGACGCACTTGACCATGAAGCAGTTGGCCAACGATTTCAGACAGTGTATGTGTGAGAAAATAACTGGTCTACCGTGTGACTGCTTCACAGGGGAATGACGCTTGAGGTTGCTTTTGAATAACCTCTTAGCGGAGAGACCTGGAATTTCAATTTACCCCAGTGTCAATTACAAGTAAAGCTTCTCTTGCCTTATAGTGAATTATATATATAGTGAATTATATATTTTGGAAAGCAACATGGACTTAATAATTTGACCTAACATGTAGTCAACGCCCAACTTGTAAAAGGTGCAGTGGGAAATGCTTTCAATCCACGGGCTTTGAAGCACAGTCGTGGTTGCCATTTTACAGATAAAGGAGAGAGTGAACAGCAAGCGCATCTCATTCAGTAATTGAGCCTTAAGTTTGGATGGATTGTTTTCAAACGCAGTTTGAGATGCTCAGATTAAATGTGTAAGTACATTAAGGTTTGGAAATTACCTATCACACTGAGTTCTCTAAACCACACATTCACCTTAACTTTTCACCAAATTAGCTCAAATCATATAAGGTAGAGTATCAGAGGTGCTCTAGCCCTTCCATAGAACCACTTCATTCTGTTTTCAGGGGTCACAGTGATTCCTTGGAGACGGGAGGGAGCATCCTTGGTGGATGTGAGGTGGGCATTTAGTCTCACCTGCCTATTGCTTTCCCAGAATAAGGGTTAGAATTTAAATTAGGGTGACCTGTGCACCAAACTACTATACCGTTTCCCCCTCCTTGTTTCTGTAAGAATCCAGATCTCTGTGCCAATTACAAAGAAAGCCCCTCAGGAAGGAAGGTAAGGGGCCAAATGCAGACCTAGGAATGCCAACACGTGGGCATCCTGTTTTGACCGTGGTGCTGCGTTCCTGCCTGGAGGCTTCCTGGTGACACGTGGTGCGTGTCAGCAAGTTGTACCGTTGAAGGCTGTGGTGCTGGGCCTGCAGGACTCGTGGACGAAAACAAAGACAAAAACAAGATCCATTAACCTCTTTGCTCTGCGTCATTGTCACCAGTCAGTCTGGAGGTTGTTCTCATTTTGCTTTGCGTGTTGGCGACCAGGTGAATTCCCCCGCCGCACAAATGCCTTGTTGGATGGAGCTCACCGCTGAGCCTCTGGCCTGTCAGGCTGTTCAGCTGGTTGTCAGCATAAAATGACGACAGGGTGTGTTTCCTCTGTCTCCTGTGAGTGCTTTCCAGTGAGAGAAACAGATGCTTCAGAGAAAAGAAGAGTGCCCACGACGGGGGAAGGGCAGTAATGTTCTTCATCTTACCTGCATCTGAGAACGTAGACGTCATGAGAGTACTTACAGTGCCTCTTACGAGAACATAGGAATAGGCTGTTGCATTTTTTTTCTCTTCTTTAAATTGAAATATAGTTAATTTTACAATGTTGTGTTCGTTTCAGTGTACGGCAAAGTGATTCAGTTATATATACCTGTATAATTTTTTTTCAGATTCTTTTCCATTATAGGTTATAACAAGATACCAAGTATAGTTTCCTGTGCTGTACAGTGGGTCCTTGGTGTTTATCTACTTTATAGATAGTAGTGTGTATCTGTTAATCCCAAACTCCTAGTTTATCCCTCCCGCCTTCCCCTTTGGTAGCTAGTAATTTGTTTTCTCTGTCTGTGAGTCTATTTCTGTTTTCTAAATAAGTTTATTTGTATCATTCTTTTAAATTCCACATATAAGTGATATCACATGATATTTCTCCATCTGACTTATTTCGCTAACTATGATAATCTCTAGCTGCATCCATGTTGCTGCAAATGACATTATTTCATTCTTTATGGCTGAGTAGTATTCCACTGTATATATGTACCACATCTTCTTTATCCATTCATCTGTGGATGGACATTTAGATTGTTTCCATGTCTTGGATATTGTGAATAGTGCTGCTATGAACATAGGGGTGCATGTATCTTTTCGAATTAGAGGTTTCTGCAGATATATGCCCAGTAGTGGGATTGCAGGATCACATGGTAACTCTATTTTTAGTTTTTTTAAGGAACCTCCATGCTGTTCTCCACAGTGGCTGCACCAGTTTACATCCCCACCGACAGTGTAGGAGGGTCCCTTCTCTCCACACCCTCTCCAGCATTTGTTATCTGTAGACTTTTGAATAATGGCTTCTCCGGTTTAAAAAGGCCTCATGTGTCTCCTGTCCATAAGCTCCTGGTGCCCACGGTGCTGCCAGGAAGACTAGATGGACTTCCTCTATAAAAAAGCAAGATAGTATTATTTGTGGGATTCTTAGTAAATTTGTTTCCATAAAATTATTTAGAAAATGTTGTTTTTTTTAAAAAAAAGAAACGTAGAGTGGGTTAGCTTTCCAAATTACCCCTATTAGATATGTGTGGAACTGGGAATAGTAGAGGCATGTGGGGTGCAGTTTGTACGTTGGTTCTATAATGTTGCCTATGCAATCAGACAGACAGAAATCAAGTGGCCTATTTACTCTCTTTCATCCCTGGTCCATTCTAGAACTGGCCCAGGAGAGAGATGCACCTAGAGGGTGAGCACACTGTGGCTGGAGAGAGAATGAGTCTTGGGCTTGGGGTAGAGAGAGGTTTTCTGTTCTTGAGTCCCATGGGTAGAGGTTTTCATGGACTGAACATTTGTGCTTCCAAAATTCATATGCGGGAGCTCCATGTGCTGACATTTGAAGATGGGGCCTTAGGGAGATAATTGGGATTAGATGAAGTCATGAGGATGGGCCCCCATGAGGGGATTAGTGCCCTTCTGAGCAGAGACACCAGAGAACTTGCCCTCTCTCCCATTTTATGTACACGCACAGAAGAAAGACCACGGGAGGGCACAGGGGGAAGACAGCCCTCTGCCAGCCAGGAAGGTTGCTCTGAACAGAAACCACCTTGGCCAGAACCTTGATCTTAGACTTTCCACCCAGACTTCAGAGCTGTGAGAAATGCATGTCTTTTGTTCAAGCTGTGCGTCTGTGATATCTTGTTGTGGCCGCCAGAGCTGCTAAGACGGGGCTGTTCTCAGCTCAGTGTAGGGCTGGGGTGGTAAACTGAGGACCAAACCATGAAAACTACAGCTGACCTTCCTCTTTAGATGCGTCTTAAAGAGAACATTCATGTATTTTAGCTGACCATCTGATGTTATACTGGGGACCTGGGAAGACCGCAGCATGACACAAACACAGGAAAAGAGAAACTCTCTCTTGCCTCCTCTGCAGCCCCTGAGCTAGAATGGCTGTGCATTCCCAGGTCACTAAAGCACTTTGCCCGCGGGGGGGAAGCTGCCCTTGGCTCTCCAGCCACCCGGTTGCAGTGATTATGTGCTCCTGGGTTAGCACAGATCCTCTGCATTGGAGAGAAACTGTTGCCAGGGCTGCTGGGACTCCCGTTTCCAGGAGAAACAAAACTGTAGCCATAACATCAGGGCATGCATTCAACATATATCTGCTCATGAGGTCCTGTCTACTATGTTGTAGAATACACAAAGTCAGACCATACAGTGGTCTGTGCATTTCCACACAGTGCAGTGGAAATTCAGTGCAGAACTGTATGTGAGGGGCACACAGGGAGATACAGGCTTAGAAGGGACATCAGAGTAGATTCCTGTGAGTTTAGACCTCAGGGAAAGGTTGGCATTGGCCAGCCAGGCAGAGAGAGATGGGTGATGGTCTCGGCAGCAAGACTGGCTTCCGTGAAAGTGTAGAGAAAACTGCAGAGTGAGGCCGTTGGGGAACCTCCTTGGCTGGGCGCAGTCTGTGAGTCCAGCACAGGGGACCCCGTGCCTGCAGGAGCCTGCCGTCCTCACCCCTGCAGATGGGCCTCAGGGACCACTCCCTCCAAGCCTTCATTGGTGACCTCACGCCTGAGCCGGCTCTTGCCTTTGCTTTGTCATGTCTTTGCTACTCATCCTTCCTAATCCAGTCGCGTGACACCTCCTTGGACTCTTATTCACTCCCATGGAGAGGAGTCGTCTTTTCATTAAACTCCTATAGTGCATGAGATATGTCCCCAGCTACGGAATCCTGCCAGGGTTAATTGTTGACATGTCTGTTTCTCTGGCTGATGCTGGACCGTGACCAGGTGCCAGAGCTCCTCAGACACAGGTTCCTGACAGAAATGATCAGTAGGGAAGGTTTGTGTTAGACACTGTCCCTTAAGTCCCCCTTTGTACTTAGAGCCCATGTTGTCCAGGAACGTTCCCCTGAGTCTCACCCCATGGGCCTCAGTGTGTCAGTTTCAGCAGCTTAAGACGTTTAGGTTGACATGGTTCGTGCAGATACCACTGTAAATGGCTTCGACCCCAAATTCTTTGGGATTAGGTTCTTTACATAGAGCAAAATAATTAGCCAGCAAATCCAAACTGACGAAATGTCACAGGGAATCTGAAAGGTGCCCTCTTTCCTTTCAGAGACTGTTTGTGAGTTTCAACAGAGTTCTTATAAAAATTATTTTCTTTTTTTTTTTTTGAGGTATGCGGGCCTCTCACCGCTGTGGCCTCTCCCGTTGGCGGAGCACAGGCTCCAGACACGCAGGCTCAGCGGCCATGGCTCACGGGCCCAGCCGCTCCGCGGCATGTGGGATCTTCGCGGACCGGGGCACGAACCCGTGTCCCCTGCGTCGGCAGGCAGACTCTCAACCACTGCGCCACCAGGGAAGCCGGAAAAATTATTTTCTTAATCACTGAGAAACTCGCATGGTAGAAACTTTGAGCTATGTGGCAAAGAGAAAAGTGGCTTTTAAAGTTCGTATCCAAGAGGGGGCTCCTGGATGGCTGGTGGCTCCGTCCACACATGTGACGTGTCCACACACGGGATGTGCAGGTGTGTCCGCACACGGGATGTGTCCACACACGGGATGTACAGCTGTGTTCACACACGGGATGTGTCCACACACGGGATATGTCCACACACGGGATGTGTCCATGTGTTCACACACAGGACATGTCCACACACGGGATGTGCGGATGTGTCCACACACGGGATGTACGGATGTGTCCACACACGGGACATGTCCATACGCGGGATGTGTTCCTTGACACGACAGCATTAACTTCAAAAAGAAAAGCAAAAAGAAAATTTGAAAAAAAAATGTTTTCCATATGAATGTTGTTGCTTCTTTTATTGAAATGCATGTCATTGTTCTTGAGTCTGGAAGGCTTAGATGAGGTATGGCTTTTGCCAACTGTGTAGTCAAGTGCCGTCTGCAGAACAATGTGCTTTAATGAACCTTAGTGTGACGTATCCTTATGGGTTTGATCAGCGGGTACATCTGGGCATCACACTACTTCTCTTCTCTTCCTGTTTCCTTCTTTCTTATGAAGAACCAAATTATGCTTAACTACAGAAAACTTCTGGCAACAATGAATTCGTGTGAACTTCAGTATCCAGTTTTTACTTTCACTCTCATCCAAGAATCTGCCCCCTAAAGAAAAGAAGAAATAAAGGAATAGAAGGACGTCTGCCTCTTAGATTGCAAAGTGCCTGATGTTCAAGTTGGTCCCAGCCTCAGACTGGGCTTTGTTCCTAAAAGCAGTGGGTTAGGACAGACTTGTAACTATTAAATGATGCTTTGTGCAGTAGCAGTCCTCCAGTCCCTACCGCATCACTTCTGAATTCAGGACACACCTTTCAACAACGTCTCCTTCAGGTTCGAGTGGGAATAGCAGGCACGAAAGTAAGGCTTAGTGACCACATACCCTTCACCTCATTTCCTTCAGACTAGGATTAGAACCCCAAGGGTCATCTGGATTTTCCCCTTTTGAGCGGAGAAAATCCAAGTCTGTTATTCTTTGTAGATAGTTTCCTGTTGAGGGGACAAACATTTCTCAATACAATCAGATTTTAAAGTGTAGGAGAGAAAAAATGAGTTCATAGATTAAAACAACAATCCAATATTAAGGTAGAAATCTTGAAAGGATCAGAAGCACAAATGAAAGTACTAGAATAGTTATTCCCTCTTCCTTTCTTCTACTTCTAATACCTTATAGTATCAGGCCAAAATGTTTCATACCAAGGCCATCTGTGGGTGGCTTTACTCTGTTAAGGCATTACCACTTACAAAAAAAGGAATAAGGCATTTTATTTTAATTTAATTTAGATGACTTCCAAGAAGAAAGAAAGAGAGAAAGAAAAGGGAAGGAAGAAGGAAGGAAGGGAGGGAGGGAGGGACATGCCTACATAGCTGAATCACTTTGCTGTGCACCTGAAAGTAATACAACATTGTAAATCAACTATACTTTAATAAAAAGTTGTTTGTTTTGGAAAAAAAGAATATCAGCTGAAAAATCTCGAGTGTTATAATTTTCACTAACCATCCTAGATGCCATAACTAATTTCAAAAAGGGAAGGAGCCTTTACTCATAAAATGTATAGTCTAGTAGAAGAAATAAGCACACACAAGTGCACGCGTGAGCACACACGCATATATCTGTATGATCTAATGTAGAAAACGTTGAGTAGCGTAAGAGAATTATGTGAAGGTGTAATAGACTTCAGTGTTATTATATTGTAGATGTGTAGGATTTGACAGTTCCCTGTTTTTAAAATGTAGGATATTCGTTCAACCAACAAGTGTTTATGGTATGGCCCCTCAGGCCACACTTTCTTCATAGCTGGCAATAGAACCTTGACCAGAGACGAAGTCCATGCCCTCTTGGAAGTTACCTTCTTTTGAGGGAAGAAAGGAGAAAGAATGGAATGAGTAAAGACTGGAGCATCCTGTGATAAGCACTCTGTAGAAAGACTGTGGTGTGCGGTTGGCAGCACCGGGGGACGTGGCTTCCGTTGGTCTCTGGTGGTGAGGACAGCCCTCACTAGGAGGCTGGGGCTGAAGGAGAGAGCCGAGGGCCCGGAACAGCACGTCCGGGAGGAGAGGTCAGGCCGAGGTGCAGCATGTCTGCAGTGGTGGGGGCGGGAGAGCGCTTGGCAAGTGCAGGGGAGAAAGAAGGAAGGAAGGAAAGCCAGAGGGAGACGGGGACAGGAGGTCAGAGAGATTTCTCCCCGCCCCCCGGTGGGTGCTTGTTGATGGTGGTGAGGATTTTGCTCTAAATAGGGCTTGGGTGGTCCTGGGTAGACGTGATCGTCTGGCAGCTACTTGATTGTAACACGTGAGGGGCAGGGAGCAGCAGGGACCTGGCACCAGCCTTCTGCATTAGTTCAGGTGAGAGATGATGGTGCTTCCAATCATGAGGTCGTGGAGTGGCCAGAATCTGAGCATCTTTTGAGTATAGCTGACAGAAGCTGCCGACGGATTTAGTTTCTGAGAGAAAGGAGTAAGGATAACTCCATGGTTTGGGCGTTTGGCCTGCCAAAATGGAAAGGACGTGACCCTTTAGCAAGCGGGGAAGGATGTGGGAGAAGCAGGTTTGAGGGAAGGCCAGGAGTCAGGCTTTGGCTGCGTGCAGTGTGACCCCCAGGAGAGGGTGTGCAGGACACTGTGTGTGAAGTTCATGGGGGACGTTAGGACTGCAGCTCTGCATTTGGGGGTCATCAGTGTGTAGATGGGTCTAGGTAAGACGACTGAGCAAACGACCAGAGAGAGAAGCCGCAGAGCCGATGCCTTCAGGGAGCAGGATGGTGAAAGACAAGCAAGGGAAGATGCTGAGGAAGACCAGCCTTGGGGTGAAGAAGAGCCAGGAGAGTGTCGGCTGGGAGACAAGTGAGGGAAGTATCGGGAGAAGGAAGTGACCAGTTGCCTCCCATGCTGCTTCTAGGTCATCAAGATGAGTACAGACCCTGCTTGTGGAATGTAGTGAAACACAGACGGTTGATGACATTGACAAGAGCAGTTCCGGGGGTGGGGGTGGGGATGGAAAGCACTTGCATTTGCCATGAACTTATTTCCGTACTACATATATATATATATATATATGATACGTATGATATGTATGACATTTCTATATATGTTAGATTAGTGGACGATGAATAGGTGGGTGGTGGCATGATGGATGGATGGACGATCATGTTTCCTGGCACGTGGTGTCCTAGCAACAAAAGCGTAATCACTATGTTACAAAATTTCCACTAACTTAAGTATAAATAAAATATAAAATTGAATGTAAGAATTTAACTGAATACAGTTTAATTGACTAGGAAAACTTCACTAGGGTCTCAGGTTCCTCAGCGAGTTCTCATGAAATCATCATTCGTTGCTCCAACCGGAGCATGTACACCCTCCTCCTCTCCTACCCTGTGTGGTCTTTGGCTGGGCTCTGGTATCCCAGAGACCATCGTCTGGGGGCAGGTCATGCACTATCCCCTCGGGGCAGTGCCAACGCTTCTGCCTACAGTGAACGTCCTGCTGTGCCCGACCCAGTGGTGCTGGTGGAGCTGAAGGGCACAGAGACCTTAGTGGCCACCTTCATACTCAGCTCTTTAGCAAGGACAGTTCCTCCATCCACCAGAAGGAGACTGTTTCCTGTATTGAAGAGGGAAATCCCTCCTTATGACCTTTGGGTCACCCCGAGATCGATGGGGCTCAAGGTAGTGCCACCTTTTGCTCCTGATCTCTTTGGAGACTGTCCTTGAACTCTTGTAGTTTTGGCATTCGGTGGTCCAGTCTGTGAGCGCCATTTTCCATTGACGAATACCAGTTACACAGCCAAAATAGAATTTTTTTAAAAGCATTCATCGCTCGAGTCTCATTTAAGACGATATTGCTGTATTTCCTTTTTCCTCCTTACCTTTTCTCTCCTAAAGACTCACGCTGCTTAGAACTTCCCATGACCAGCCTGCTGTATCTCTCTTTTCAGTCCCAAGGAGACCCTCCTGATAGCTTTCACACTCTGACATTCCTGTCTCTCTTTCAGTCTTTAATGTGTGGATTTACTCAAGTCCTCCTGTCTCAAGAGGCCAGAACCCCTTAGAAAGTTCTCCTTTCCTGCACGAGAAACATTAGAGGTTGACTCAGCAGAGACAAGTTATCGTGTGAAAGTGAGGAGTGTATGGAGGGTGGAGCACGTGGATTTTGTGAAGACAGTGATTGGCGTCTGGTCACTCAGCTCCCTCAGCAGCCATGAGATGGACAGAGACACAACCTGAGGGCAATTCTGTGCGGGTTTTCTGATTGGATCAACCGTAAACACCAAAATGCTCTTTGTGAGACAGTTTCCTTCCCAGAAAAGCCCTCAGGTTCCTGGTGTGAGTTATTTCACCTGCAGGTCACTCAATTTTAGGGTGCGTTCAGACTCATCTCGCCTGCAGGGATGACAATATTATATTATAATTTTAAGAACTGTGCTTCTCCAAAGCAAAGCAAGACTATAAAGACTCATTAAAAACAAGAACTTTAAATCCAAACACTTCTTGTTATCTACAGACCAAGAGTCACTTGAAGACTAGGTGGATATAGATTCTGCCTTTCCACATCCTGACTTTACTGTTACCACTAAAAACACAGACCTTTCCGAATACAGGTTTTTATCACTCATTAAAGTCCAGTGCCATGTTAGTCACATAGGAGACCCACAGAGTTTTGTTTAAAGAATCAATTTTCTGATTTCCATAATTATACTTCTATTCTCTCACTTACTGAGGCAATTGATTTTATGAGATTTGGATGTAGAAAAATACAACCCTTATTGTAAGTTACTTGTTTTTTGTTATTTTTGTCTTCATTTTATAGGGTTAGTGGTAAAGCAAATCATGTTGACTCATTATAGGTTCTGTTACTGCAATGCCCTGTAAACTTTTTAGATTACGAATATTTATATCCTCTGCCGTGCTTGTATCTGAATTATGTATATTTTTATTTTATTTCTGCATCATTTTAGGAAGGATAAGACTTGTATATATAAAGTGGTATGTCTTGAGAGAGAAATTTTTTAAGACACAATATTTAGTGTCTCTTAGTCTCTTTGGAACGTCAGCTATTATTTTCTCCAAATACCTAAATATTGGGTTGACCAAAAAGTTCGTTTGGGTTTATCCATAAGCTCTCATAGAAAAACCCAAATGAACTTTTTGGCTAACCCAATACATTTAAAGGTGTGAATTCATTCTCATTGTTTTGTTTTTTTTTGCTGAGATTGTTATGTGGTGATTAAAAAGTGGTAGAATTTTCTCCTTTCAAGTGTTAAGGCTAAGATACCCAGTGATGGAAAAATAATGAAGTGTGTGTGTGTGTCCATAGATTATCTGAATAGGTAGAAAATAAATACCCATGGAGGAATTTATTTTAACATGTCTCTGGAACTTCAACCGACTAAATAATTCAATATGAATTTCCACTTTAAATGAACTACCGAAAAACAGTTTCTTACATTGGCCAGACAGTTAGGATGTTTATCAAAAATACAGGTATATGCACAGGTAGTTTTTATTTAAGCTGGACATACATATAAGAATGCATGCAATAAATGTTGAATTCCACTCTGAATGGGTCAGGCCTGCACCTGTTCAATTTAAACCTTTTTCTGAGAAACTGCCACCTTGAATCATTTGTCGTGGTAATTCACAATTTCCTAGGGTGTCACAACTTTCCCCTTTTAACTTATCTGATAATTATGCAGAACAGATAATGAAAATGTACAGCAGCATATTACTTCCTCCTAAATAAAAGATGTGGTTTATGTATACGCTTAACAGTCATGGACTGTAGGCTCAAATAGAAGAAAAAGGAAATAAGTAGAATTGTGATGACTTGATTTGTATAGATTTTATCTAGAGCCTGTTGGTTTTGTATTTTATCATTATTTTTCCACAAATGCTAATCACAGTGAAAGGAGAATCAGTTTGGTGCTTTGTGACCGCTTAGAGTGGTGGGATAGGGAGGGTGGGAGGGAGACACTAGAGGGAGGGGATAAGGGGATATGTATACACATAGCTTATCCACTTTGTTGTACAGCAGAAACACAACATTGTAAAGCAATTATACTCCAATTAAGATGTTAAAAAAAAAGAAAAGATGTGGTTAAAAAATAAATCAATACAATTGCAACAAAAAATAAATATATAAATATTTTTTAAAAATAAAATGTGAAAACAGCCTTATCTAGAAGCTTAAAAACTAAAAATTTATGAGCAACATGACGTATATTGATACATCCTTTAGGTTAAATTTTAAAATATAATCAACGCCTCTCTGTTGATGATTCAGAAAAATGTTTAAAACATGATTAAATAATGAGTTGTTCCTATTTCAAAGAAAATTATGGTTTGACTTTGATTTCTTCCCTAACATTACCTTACTCATTTTACAGTGGTGTGCCCTGAGATACTGTGTATCACTAATTAGGAGAATGGAGTTTCCCAGGCATGAACAAATAAAAGGAAGTTAGGGGTAGATTCTTGAAATCAACAAATATATGTTCCTACAATTAGGAAAACAGTTTGCAGACATTTTAACATTGCAGGGAATTGAGAGATTATTATAGGCTATATTTTTATGGTTATAATACCCAAATAGCTAGGAAAAGAAGAAGCTGTATTAGGAATTCATACCCATGCATTGGAAATTGAGCAGTGGAGAATTATATCTAATAATATCTCTGCTCACTGTGGTTGAGAATTCAGTCTGAAGTAACAACCTTTCAGCGTGACGGAGTTACTCAAGAACCAGGAGGGCTTTCTTGCCGTCAGCATCCAGCATGGCGGCTGCTACTCAATAGGTGTACAGCGGACCTGACACGTGGAGTTGAAAGGTCTCACCAATTATTCCTCTGCGTGGGTTCTGGGGAAAACCTTCAAGAGATTCCTTCTCTTCATTTAAATTTAACTTTCTGAGGTCACATTGGTCTCAAAAAGAGTTGAATTGGTATACTAGGGTCCAAAATGTAGATCTACTGAAAGATACAGTTAAAGTTGGTTAGAATAGTAATTTTTATCTTATTTACATTCTCTCATCATAGTAAGAAAAAAGAAAAATGTGTGCTAGCCTGTGCAGGAGAGCCTGCTTGTTCTTGTGATGTACACACCTTTTGTTCAAAGAATCTCTATGGTATTACAATTTGCATTTAAAGAATTTTATTTGAAAGGATCTAAAAAGTTGCTGGACTGGGGTATTGTCTGGGGCATGAGACTTTGAGTGTGTAGAGGGAAATAAAAAGTGTTCTGTAGTGATGCACATTTGTGAAATAGTGATCAGTGTTTTTATGTTCCGTGCAGGACTTCTTGGAACCTTGAAACGTACGGTATTAACCTCAAGAAGGAGAAAAAGTGCCCAGTTTCACTGGCTTTATTGGCCAAGGAGCTCTTTAATTTGCATCAGGTCTTGTAACTTTTGCCAGGAGCGTTCTGTGGATCGAATCCAAGTTTCTTATTTTCCAGATGAGAAAAATGAGGGCGTTGGAAGTTAAGTGACTTGTCACAGAGCACAGGATGGGGCTTGGAGTCAGACGTCCTCCCCGTAATCAGTCAATAGTAAGTCGCGGTGTTAGGGAGTGTTCGAGGGACATGGGTCCTGCCCAGCCGGTCAGATTCCCTGGATGGTTATTAACTAGCAGTTGGGTTGTAGCATGTGTGCTCCGCCATCACTTCTCCCAGTTATCCTTTGCGACAGTGCTGTGGTCTGGGTTAACGGTTCCCCTATTTGTCATGTTTCCTTGGCAGTGACCCTTTTTCCCATTCACCTTCACAGCTGCTGAATTCACTTTATTGATGGACTACAGGTAGGAGTTTAAATTGTTCTAAAGCACGAGTATTTCTTCAGAGTTCCCACCAATTTGTAGGTGGATTTCGAGATGAAAAGCATGGATGCCCAAGACTGTCAGTCCATAGAGAAATGTCCAAGACACAAAAATTTCATTTGTGGTTTATTTTTTACAGGGTAGAGAGGGGACTTTTATAGACTCACAGAAGCTTCTTGGGGTGGGCAGTGGCCTCCTTCCTCAGGGCCTTCCCAAACCACACAAGGCCAACCAGAGAGGCTCATGGGCAGAGGCTCGGAGGGATCCAGCTGTGTGATGTCCATGTCCTGTGAATGTCTAATGCACTGACCCTGATGACAGGTCTTCTTTTGTCTGTTTGTTAATTTCAACTTCTCAAAGCCTAAGTTATTAAAAAAAAAAAAAAAAAAAAAAAAGGGAGGAACGTGAGGAGAAAAAGAGAGAGAAGAAAGAAGGTAGGAAAGTCCCTTTAGGACTTGGATCCTAAACCGTTTACATGAGTTTTACTTGTCCATAGTTTTATGTCTCCTGAAGAGGAGAAAAGAAAGTGTCCTCATGCTATTTTCAATGATTAGCAGCTTGACAAAAGCATGATGCCAGTTCAACCAGCCCGTAACTGTTGGACGGACACAGTGGGCTCAGTTACAAGCTTCCGTGGGGCAGGAAGAGTGTCTCCATCATTTTTGATCACCTACACAACCTCACACAGGAACTGAATAGTTGCATCCCTGAACTTGGCCTCTGCCATCACAATCAGGAAGAATTCTAACAGATCTTTTTGATAGGCCATAGCAGTAATCCTCAAGCACTGGGCAAAGAGATTTTAAGGAATAGCCCTTAACTTCTTTCTATATTTCTGTGCATTTTATTTCTTCTTGGTTATTAGTAATGGCAACACTATTTATTGAGAACCTGTTATGCACCAGGCACTAACCTAAGCAGGATGTTCTTACTGCACACAATGAGACCGCAGCTTCTGTTAACAGTGATGTGGGGCTGTGGTCTTAGTTCAGCTGCTGTAACAAAATACAAGACATGGGTGTGGCTTAGAAGCAACAGATATTTGCTTCTTACAGTTTCTGGAGCCTGGAAGACTAAGATCAATACGGTGGCAGATTCCATGTCTGCTGAGGGCCCTCTTCCTGGTTTGTAGACCGTGTCTTCTCCCTATGTCCTCACGTGGCAGGAGGGGTGAGGGAGGTCTCTGCAGTTTCTTTTATAAAGGCACGAATCTCATTCATGAGGGCTCCACCCTCATGAGATAATCACCTCCCTAAGGCTCCATCTCCTAATACCATCACCTTACAGGTTAGGATTCAACAATAGGAATGTTGGGGGGACAAAGACATTCAGCCTATAGCTACCTTCACCCAGGATTTACATATTGTTTAGAAATGAAAAGCAGTACATGTGAAAATTGTAACTGGGCGAAGGTCAACTACTCCAGCCCACTGCTACTTTCTGCAGTGTTCCAGGATTTGTGAGCCGGTTAGTTTACAGACTTTGTGAGTGTAGACAAGGGCAGTTGTTTGTGATGGTGGGTGATGTCTGTGCAGGTGTTCTCCTTGCCTCTGTGTTTGTTGATTGGTTTGGTCTTTCTCAGACTGATGGCTTTTCCAGTTGATTAATGATCCTTGGCTATCAACTCATATTTAAGAGAGCTTCTGTGACATCTGTGTGTTTATTTGGTGTGGGCACAGGTTGATGAGTGGACAGCCTGGCCATAGGAGGATGTACTGCACAGTTTCATTAGCCATTCCTGGAATCTCAGCTTTGTAGGCAGCTTCTCTGACCTGGTGAATTTCCTCAGCAGAGAATTCTTTCATGTCCTTCCTGGTGGGATCAGGCTTGCTATGAGATTGCTTAGGGCTATGTAGGGGAGGTAGTCTTGGCCGTTCAGAATGTAGATTTCCTCTTAATCCCCATCCCCCAGCCCCCACCCCAACCCCCCACCAATCTAGCTTTGCCAGTATCTGCCAATCTAGCTTTGCCAGTATCTCGGAATCAAATTGTGTCTCTGAAGAGAAAGCCTGCAGCTTTCTGATGAAGTCTGGGCGTGGCAGTACGTCCCCAAGCAAATATGGGATGATGCCCGGGGATGTCACTTCACCACTATTCTCACACATTTTCCTGGGCAAGGCCCTACTTTCACACATTTTCAGAGACATCCGAAGCCTCCCACTTCTGATTCTTTCTGGGACTCGTGCTGCAAATGGGCTGCCTCCTGGCATTCCCAAATCGCCCATTTAGATTTCGGCTTTATCACTTCGAAGCCAGTTCCCCTCGTCTGTTAACCTTGTGATTTGTAAAATTTTGCTGCTGTCAACATGCCTCCTTTTCTCTCTGTCCTCGTGGAGATGGGCTTTGTTATGCCTTTGAAGCGTTTTGTGAGCAAGCAGTGGTAAGGGCATGAGTGTACTCAATATGCCGCGTTTAACAAAATTATCAGGTTTTGATAAATTCCATTTTCTATGTTGTATTTGGAATGTGTGTGCGACAGGATAAAGACAGATTGGAAGTTGGAAGCATGCTGTGATGTTCCTCTGCTCTTTAAGCTTCTCTGTATTTTGACCTCTATTCCTCACTCCTTTGGTTGAACTGAGTGACCTTCCCCAGGTGGAAGTTTGGGCAGAGCTGGACAGGAAGTACATGGCATGGGCCAAGGGGGGATCACAAGATGGTCTCTGGCTGCTGGTGACCTTGGTCATAATGTGCCCGTTGTCAGCTTGTAGGCTGTAAAGATTGTTGCATATTTAACGCTTCCCCAGGATTCAGCCCTGGACCCTCTTCCCCATCATGCCAGGCGACCCTACCTCTCCAGTTCTCATTCACCCCCGTGGCACATCCTTGCCCTGTACTTCGGTGTTGAATGGACATCTGCTGGGTGGCCCTGTGCCCCTGTTTCCTCCAACCTGTTCCTCCTTCAGACTTTCTCATCACAGCAAATGGGTTGTTTAAGCGACACCTGGAAACCATTCTTCATTTCTCTCTTACCCTTCCCCCGTAATCCATCTCCACGCCCCGTAGATTCCATCTCTGCAATATCCTGCCAACCCTTCCCTTCCATGTCGCACTCATTATGCCAGAAGTCACCACTGTTTCTCACAAACACTGGGATTGCTCTACTAACCTGTCTCAATATATCCGTTTTTGCACCAGTGCTAGACATTCCTCATGCCCAGTAGTATTTTAGAAATATGCATTAGAAATGATCACTTCCCTAACCTTTAAAGCCTTCCCATTGATGTATAATAATCCTAACCACAGACAGAAGACCCTGTGTGGGCTGGCCCCGTAACACCCCTCCTTTTTCACTGTGTTCCTAATTCTTAGACACAGGGAACTGTTCCCCACCTCAGAGCCTTACAGTTTCCTGGGCATGGAGTGTGTTTTCTCTTTCTGTTGTGTTTTTCACATGCAAACCTCCTTCTCATCTTTTGAGTCTCTGAAAGTATAATATTTTCAGAAAATCCTGCCCTGGGAAGTATTTCTCTATTATCTTATTAGTGATACTCGCCGTCATTTACATCATTTGTACTTGGCATTTTTTCCTGTTTTGTCTTTTTCATATCCTTCCCACAATCAGAATAAAATTGACTGACACATGGCTGCCAATAAATGTTCAGTAATAAACGAATGAATGGATAATGACTGTCTGGTGACATTGAAAATATTAGATTAACCTCAGGAAGAGAAGTCACCCCGAGAAGTCAAGATAAATTGTGAAGCCAGTAGCAAGGAGTAATTGTTAAACTCTTGTCTGTGGGTAGTGATATTTCTTCTCCAAGTGACACTACTCTTTAGGAGTGAGCAAAGAATTGCTTAAAACTCTGGAGTGTTTTGTGGCTTGGAACCAGCCACAGAAAGTGAGACCAATATTTTCTAATTTATGTTTTTACATCGGCATAAGTGTTCAAGTCACACTTGCAGTGCTTATGAGGAATCCCTATAGAACCATCCCGGAGGCTGATGGGAATGTAGAACTGGACAGCACTCAGGAGAGACATATAGGTGAATTAGGATCAAGGGACTATTCCTACGGAAGTTCTCTGACTCATTAACTCTACAGGTGTTTACTGAGCACTTATTCTGTGCCTGGGACAGTGCCAAATTCTAGTTGAGGTCATGGAAGTGATTGAAACTACGAGTGGTGTTTAGCACACAGACAACTTTGAAATCATCACTTCTGTGAAAGAGTAACAAAGCAGAGGAGAAGTGGCAAAAGAGAGTGAAGAGATTCCCAGTCGAGGAAACACAAGATGGAAAGTTGCAGGAAGGCCCCAGGTCAAGAAAATCATTGGATCTGATCATTTCCCCCAGTTCTTAAAGAAACGGCTAAGACTGGAGGATGCACCTATAAATGAGGACCATTTAACGGGAAGGGATACGACAAAGTGTCATGTGAGCATGATTTGTTTAATAGCTTGGGTATGAATCACTTGAGCGGGTGATCATGTCGCAGCAGAAGCAGCATTGGCTAAGAGGGTCACCGGGGTTCAGCTCTGACGTGGAGCGAGTATCTGTTTGATTTCTGCTGTGACAATAGGAAGGAAGTGGTGCCTCAGGGAAGTTCTTAGGGGAGATAACTGTCAGAGAACAAGCTCGACACAGAGGAGAAGGAGGCCAAATGTGTGTACTGAGGCTGTGGAACTGAACAAAGGAATAGTTGAAGACAGCCCAACCACTACTGGTTTTGTCACCACCATTAGATGCTTTGATATGAAAGGATATATATCCAGTAACTGAGCCTACACTCCTAAATGTTCTATCCCATCAAGGCTTAAACTGACATACACATAAAACAGGAGTACGCGACTTAGTCTGTTAGAGTCAAACATTCAAGAGGCGTAGATGTGGTTATTAGTACCCCTTTGAATAGAGACAACTTTACTCAAAAAGAAACAAATTTGAATGTCACTTTAGGGAAGGCAAGCAAGCATTATTTATTGGGAAAGGATGTTCTAAAAATGAGAGATTCAGACTTCCATGGAAAATATAAAGCAATAGAGCCTAACAACATGGGTATCCTATAAAGGCCGTTTTAGAATTGAGATAGCGGAAACGCAAAGGAAATTAGTAGAAATGACCAAACCAAGTAGACAGTCTGAATTCACAGTCCAAGAAGTGTACATTTGGATGTGTTTCTACTTTCAGATGTAATGTAGAGAAATGGCTACATCATTAGAAGTAGTTATTACAAAATTAAAATAAATCCGCAAAGTACCATGAGAACTAATCCCACGAGAAAGCTAGAAAGGCATAAATGAAGCATGTTTTGTCCTTTTCTTCCGCGATGCCCTTCAGCCACCGTGGGAGTTCCCTGAAACCTCTGTGTTCCCCCCGACCTCTTTACTCTTCCTCTTTACCCTGGTGTAGTCTCACTGGGACCTTCTCAACTAATTTTTCCTTCTTGGTTCGCCTTTCTACATGTTCTTTGTGTCAAACCTGACTTGCGGGGGTGATGGTCCATCCCTTGTTCTGAGGTCCCTTCGCGCTAAGGCTTGCTCAAAATGCCTCACTGTCTTGTGAGACCATGAATTGTGGAATTCGTGGACCTCCGTTTTCTGAAACTTTAAATCCATATCAGAAAATCACCTCCTACAGTTCTGCTGCTGTTGTTGGTTTGGTTTGCTTTGGTTGTCTTTTGCTTTTCTGCTGAGGAGGTAAGTTGAGTCCATTTTTACCTCACTTTCAGCTACATAGTGCTTCCCAAGAAGATGAGTTCTTATCTGTTCATCCTGTTATCTCCCTTTGGGGTGTAGCTCAGCTAGTCACTCCATGAGGACTGCCTGACCCTCAGCCATCCTTCCCCCACTATCCCCGTTCCCGCTCCTGATGCCAGAGACAGGTGATATTTCCCTCACCTTAGTTCGTTGTATATAGCTGTGAAGTCAGGTCTTCCGTATCTCCATTATAAAGTGTGTCACGTTGTATTAGAGTGATATTTAACAAATCTTCCTTCCTCTGTCAGACACTGTTGTTCCTTAAGATCGGAGGAAATACTGATGTTCAGGGTTCAGGGCAGAACCTGGTACCTAGTAGGTATTTAGTGTTTCAATGGACACACAGTTTATACTAAAATCTTTTTGCAAATTCTAAATCCCTTATCCAAATAGATGATTTTATGTTTTTAACCAAGAAGGCTACTTGTCGATACCTATACATTTTCATTTACAAACAAGGGCTTGGAAAGTATCCAGTGTTTAGTTTTCCTCTTGCCCAGAGAAAACTTTATAGATCAGTCCTTTATTACGCTAGAAAGTTAAGATCTGTATTCCATATTGTAGAGCAGATATGTGCTGTTGCCTGATGTAGGGAGTTATAGAATGTCATTCTTCAGGAGGAATCAATCAATTCCACTTAGAGTGATCTTCACTATGGGGACTTTTCCTATATTTAATAGCTGTGGGGCTTCCCTGGTGGCGCAGTGGTTGAGAGTCCACCTGCCAATGCAGGGGACGCGGGTTTGTGCCCTGGTCCGGGAAGATCCCACATGCCGCGGAGCGGCTGGGCCCGTGAGCCATGGCCGCTGAGCCTGCGCGTCCGGAGCCTGTGCTCCGCAACGGGAGAGGCCACAACAGTGAGAGGCCCGCGTACCGAAAAAAAAAAACAAAAAAAAAACCTGTGAAAAAGGGTTCTTTGGGGCCATGGGCTTTTGAGCGGGGCCTTGGCAATAATGACTGGGTGAGGAAGGAATGGATAGAAGGAAATTACTAAGCCAACCTGGTTCTAGGAGCCCATGCTTCTTTTTACCATTGGATTCTATGAAATGCAGTGTCTCGTTCCATCTGGAGACTTCTGTGTTTTGTAAAGTTTTAAAACCTTTTCAATCAGTTACCACCCTCCCCGGATGACTGTGGCTTGGCAGTGAGAAATAAAAACAAAGTGGCTTTTTCCTGACTCAGCTCAGTTAACTGTCACACGAAGCGGAGTTCTTCGGTCTGTCCTCCATCCATTCATGCCACGTCGTCCCTGTGTGCTGTGTGGAAGACTCTGTCGGTCGCAGGAGATGCAGGATGGGGTTCTTGGACGTTGAGAGACCCTTGGTCCAGGGGGACTTGCAGATAAGGAACCAACTCTGTGCTCTTCTGTAGGTGTGTGAGTGGCGTTAGAAGCAGTGAGATCACACAAGGCGTCAAAGCAGTGGGCATGTGGTGTTTGCGGTCAATGCTGAGAGATGGAGAGAACTGACCGGCACGTGCAAGCACAGAGAAGGGATGGTAGGGAGGACAGATTTCCAGGCAGAAAGAAGAGCATTCACAGAGGAAGAGGAGGAAGGGGCCTGGCACGTTTGAAGAAGCTGCACGTGTTGTTAATGCGCTGTGGGTCACACACACAAAAAGGCAGGAGGTGGCCGGTGAGAGAAAAGCCTTGCATGATGAGGAAAAACTTCTTGACGTTCCTTCCCATAGGATCCGTGCTGTCATGAATTTAGAGAACTGGCTTTATGTGACCGAAATGGGCAGTGGCTCTGGGTTCACATCTGCGTAAAAACCCAGCGCAAGAAACTGGCATGAATCAGTCCTGCACAAATCCGTGTCCCCTTGGTCCTCCTTTCCCCTTATTTTCTCTAGCCTCTTTTATGTTTAATTTCATGGTATTAACTACAAACTACCCTCCTTGAAACATTAGTCCTAAGAAAGAATAATAGGTGCGCCCTCAAGAAAAAAAGAATGGTTTAAAGAAAGAGTAACAGAACTGTCGCCCGTGAAGATTCCCGGTGTGCATTAGCATGTTAAAGGCTGAGGAGTCTGCAGGAAAGAAATCTATGTAATGGGGTCAATTTTTTTTCCATCTCAGCATGACCCAAACTTCCATGAGTACCAAACACATTTGTGCGTATCCTGTGTACAAATTGGGAGGAAAAGAACCCAGCTGATCTGTAATTATCAGACCACCATGGAGGACCTTGAGTTCTTTGCAGGAAAAGCTCTCTGTGTATTCACAGAGTCAGGAGCCCTCCAGTCCTTTTCTCAGTTTAGAATATTCAAGAAGCATTGACTCTTTTGTGGTAATAACAGTGCAGACATGTGCCTTTGCCTGCATAAATTATTCACATTTTAACTAAAAAGTTTCAAGAAGACTGCCAGCTGTGGGCATCTGAAAGCCAAATGTGAATATTCTGCGGAGGAGCAGGTGGGGGAGGGTAGTCTTGAAAGTTCAAGGTCTGGGCTGTGCTGGGGTGGGGGGCGGAGGAGAGAAATTCCTGAGAACGGGGTTCCCCCTAGAGGTCGCGTTTGGTCCAGCCGCGGAGCTGCAGACACAGGGTCCCTGTTGCTGCCTGTTTGGGATGCTCTGTGCCTCCTGAGTCAGCTCCCTGAGAACTGAGCCCTATTCAGGGTCAGGACAGAAGCTGTGTTGTTGTTTTGCTGGCTGCAGGCTTTCCCTGAGCCAGGTTGGAAGAAACATTCAACCGAATCAGAATCAGAAAAAGTTGAGACACTGATAAGAAAAAGAAAATGCAATTGAAGCCTAGTGGTTATAATTTTTCTTGCAGCTATGTTTGTCTTTTATATGTTTCTACTAAGGTTATGCTACATTTGAAGTGTTTGTCATATAGATTATCACGTGTGTGAATATACAGTTCCCTGTGATGATCTCTGTACACACACACACACACACACAAACCTACCCATATCTACACATATATACAAATGCACATAAACACACTCACATACTTATACAAGTATTCACATAAACATACACATGTAATATACACAAACATATGCACACATTCACATAAACATACACATCTACATGTACACACTCACATACATATTATGCACATAACATATGTGTGTCCACACCTTCACATACACATGTATGCATATACACATGCACCTACATACACCCACACATGTACATACATGCACACATTTACACATATACACACATATACAAGGTCTGTGTTCAAAATTGTAATAAGATTTTATTTATCTCTAAAATTCTAAAAAAGCAAAGCTTATTCCCATTTCAGTCTATTTGTTTAATCACCATCTATTGACCTCTGTACGTATGTCACATGTAAGGGCATATTAAACACACAACAAATTAAAGTATTGAGGTCTAAGAAATAAGAAAAACTGGAATGAAATTTAGGGAATAAATGGACAATTTAGTAGATCACGTATTTATTTATCATTTTCCTTTTTCTCTATTGTCTGTCAGTAATTATGTCATCAGAACTTTGGCCTTCGTCGCTATGTATTTTGCATGACACTGTCTAGTCAATACACTGCAGGCCCATAGTCACATGTTATTGTCTAAATTACAGTCTATTCATTCATTCATTTGAAAATTGAATGAAAATTTGAAGTTTTCTGGAAGATGCATTACCTGGTTTCAAGAGATATCATCCTAGTTTATAGGTATATGAAAAGATAAATAAATAACAAGAAAAGCAAAACCAGAAAAGTAAAATACATACCTGGGTTCATTCCAGGATTAGGCAGTAAATTTACTTCCTCAGTTTATGGTCTTGTATTGTCAGCCTCCACCCACTCTTCCCTCAGTGTCCGCATCCTTCAGGTTTTAGGTTTGGTAAACTCCCAAGGAGCCTACATCTCAAACCCTGCCTTTACTCCGTGGCCTGCTCTAGGTGGTGAGTGACATGGTCCCTGTGATATCTGTGCTTTTCTCATAGAATAAAAGACCATGTAAGAGCTACTTGTTTAATATGTGTGTCCCATAACTCCAGGAGAGCATGAACTGGTCCTATTTTTCACACTTATAGTGAAGCACCTAGTATATTATTTGGCATGTAGTAGATGCTAAATAAATACTCAATAAAGAATGCATTAAGTACATGTTTTAAAAAGTTTATGTGCAAATAATTAGAGGGTAGATTAACCTTTTGGCTTTTGAATAAAGATAGTTGTTGCCTGTGAGTTGACAGGAAAATACCTGAAAGTTGAAGGAGAAAAACGTTTGGATAAAGATCTGTGCCATTAATTTTAAGGAAAACCATTGATAAAAGCTGTGATGTGTGGTCCTTAAGTGGGTGTTGCTCATGGCTGTCAGTCTGACTCTCATGCCCAATCATTTGATCCCATGGATTGAATTTGTATATTAGCTAAGTTGTATGGCATACCATATTCTCATAGTAATACATTTTTGTGTGTGTGACGTATTTTGCAAAAAATGATCACATTCCGTTGGCAGGAGAACAAAAAATATGTGAAGGGAGAAGAAGAAATTCCCAGAAAAGCTGAATTAATTCTCTAAAGAAATAAAGCGAAAACCAAAAGTGGCCATTGCACCTTAAGGTGTCAGTGAGTCATGAGCAGTCCGTTGTTTCCAGACTAATCTTTTGTAGACAAATCTGAACGAGTCACTGTCGTGCCTGAAAGTATGTCAGTGAATCCTCATTCGCTCCCAGGGGGTGGGGGCATCCTTCAAAGGCGACTCCAAATGATTTATTCTAAATGACACCTAGTGTTGAGGTGGTTCTCAACTTAGCATATGCTGTCCCAGCCTCTGGAGTGACGTGTCCCCATCCCTCCTGACCTTCTCTCTTTGATGAGCAGGACCCTTGAGGAGCTTTCACACTGGGACTGACACCAGATTAAAATGGCCTCTTCTGGGTTCTCCTGCCACGTTGTACCTCCGGCACTTTACGTGTAGATCCTCTGATCGCCAGGGCCAAACGCTAGGGTGTAAGAGCTGTCACATTCCTTTATTTCTCCCAGTCCACCGTGTCTACAGCCTGGCCTCCCACATCAGCTGGCAGGACCTCCAATCTCGCCTACCCCTTTGCCCCCATGAAGTCATATGGGAACCCGGGTCTCACTGCTGCAGGAACAGCCCATTTCGGTGTCATCTCGGTTGCTGAGTAATGGCCCTACTTGGAGTTTTAAAATTCATTAAAAATAGGGAAACCTGGCATTTGATTTTTCTTTTGAATTGCTCATGGGGATGGCAAAGAGTTTTATTTCTAGACCCTGTGTATATTGTTTCTGTATTAATGCCACACCAACTTTTGTCCCACAAGCATCATCACCCTGGGCCCATCCAGCAGCATTTGCGATGGGTTTGAGCATCATTTAAGTTCTAAATGAAGGGCTTCTTTGTACAGGTCCCTTGAGACTTTCCAGATTCCCCCACCTAGAGCTCAAGGCTTAGTGTGAGGGGTTCTGATGGGCAGAGCTGATGGGGACCCTTGTCAATCGCTGGCGGAACTGAGCACCCCATCTGGTTCATAGTCAACATGTACCTATGAGTGAAATATGATTCACATTCTAGCTTGGTTTCTCCCCATTTGGTTTATGTCCTAGTGAGAGATTTTCCAGATGTTATTTTTATGTGTATGTTTGCCCGGCTGAGTGAAGAATCTTTTGTCTTCCATTTCAGAGATTAGGGAGCTGAATGTGACCTTAGGTTGAGTCTTACATCAGCAACTCACTTTTAAGGATAAGAAAAAAAAGAGTGCAAGGCAACATGAGTTAGAAGTCAGCCCTAGGTCTTCAGCTGTACATAAAGGCATGAAGCTTATTGGGAATCAAAAGAAGAGGGTCTTATTTCTGACTCCGCCATTAAATTACTTCCCTCAGTCTTCTACAGTATGAGAGAGTTGGACTAGAAAGGTGTTTCAGTGCCAGTCTATGAACTGGACTGTGGTGATCACAAAGTTGTTCAATAACCGTAAGAATATAAGGTTAATGAGGTAAAATTTTCAGTACTTCTAAAACTCTTTTATGTTGTTGTATAAACCTAAATAATTAATTTTTGTTCTTAGTTTTCTTTTTGTTCCTTGAAGAAATAGTGGCAATAGTAGAGGGTATTACTGTTTAGGTAACAACTATCTTCTGATTATGTCTGGCGCTGATTTATTTTTTATATTTTAGAAAAAAATGGGGTTCTGTGATATCCACCATTTCTAGAATCTCTAATCTAAATAAGCTCTAAAATCCCTTCCATCTCCCAGTCTGATGGGAAAGCATATACTACGTAACTTTTCATCATTTTTCTACAGTACCAGGAACATAAATTCATAAACGTGAAAAGAAGTGCAGCTTTCATACCCTAGTGAGATTCTCTACATTAAAGGCTTTTAATTCATTGGGATTTTCCAGAAGTTATTTGTAGATATGTGTTTGGATGCAAAGTCTCTCGTTTTGACTAAGGTTCTAGAATAGTTTTCATTTAACTCAGTTAGAGAGAAATTAACCTAAGCATGAAAAGGAGAAGGAAAACAAAACAACACATCGAGAAGGGAAGAAAATATATACATAGAGTGGTACCCGAAAAGCTCTTGGGTATAATAAAGGACAGTCATTCACCTTTGTATTCTTTGAAAGTATGGCTTGTATACACATTAGACAACACCCTTGCTTGCTTCTAATTGAACAGGAATTTATCAGTCCTATTATTATATTACAACTGCACAAGATGCAATTTTCAACAGCAATTTTAAAACAGAAATATACTGCTAAAAATCTCTCTAAACATAAGGATATAGTTTACTTTATTACTTCTTTATTTACTTCTTTGTGCCTAAACACAATATTGATGATGTTTAAAGAATATTTTCTGTAGATAAGAGTTTTGATTATAAAAGCAACATCATTTTTTTTCACCCTCAAAGAGTCCCACTGAAAAATTATCATCTGAAGTCTAGAGGTGCGTAAGAAATGTCTGAAGAAAATAGTTTGTGGAGGAGGTTCAAGTTTGTAAGACTTTTTGTCAGTTCTCCGCTTTTGCAGTCAGTTTGCTTAATGTTTAATATGCCAAAAATCTTCCTTTCGAATTAAGGATACTGCCATATTTAGAGAATTTAATAGGAGGGACGCTGCTCTTATGAAGCAATTTATGGATCATGTTTTGCCAACTTAGCAAAGCTTCTTTTTGTCTAACTTGGTTAAACATTCCTTCAGCTGCTCAGAAGTGTACAAGAGATAAAAATAAACACATGCAGACATCTATTAACGTTTTCAAAAGGTGCTGACACTTTCTCATGTACATGTGTTTGGTGATTTGATGATACAATAAATATAAGTGACTTTGATTTAGGTGAAATGATTCTAGTTGAGATGTATTACTTCAAAGAAAAACAAGGAAGAAAGTAAAATGACTTTGAGAGTTTATATAATGATAGTGGATTAAAGACAGGAGAAAAGGAAAAGGTATGAATCTTTTGGATTTTCTTTTACTTTTTAAAAAATCTGATGTGCCTAATTATGTCGGCTAAGAAATATGCAATATTTCTAGAGCCTGTTCAGTGATGAGAACACAATTCATAGATAAGGACGGCGAGTGAATTTTCGGGATGTAAGTAACACTTACATGTGGATATTGATTTCTTGAGAGAGTACGTGTATTTACATCTTTAACGTTTTTTGAAACTTTTAGAATGTTTTTTGATGATTTGTAGTAGTTTTTTTTCTTTTCTTTTTTCCCATAGCGATCCTTCTTGCTTAGGGGAGTTCAAATCAGGCCTAAGGCATTCTCATTTGTTCTCAAGTCAACCATCCATGCAGAAAATACTGTCTGGGGACAGCAAATGCAATATTGTTGGGAAGCATTTCTCTTATTAGGTACATGTACCTTTGCAAAACCGATAGTGGTAATGGTCTTGAATCCCTGCAGATAAGCTCCTGGCTGTATACTAATTGAATTTGAAAGAGCTTTAGTAATTCAATATGTTAAAGATTTCCTGATCTGTACTGCTTTAAGTTACCCAAATAAATTAAGGATACAATCAAACAAGCAAACGGAAGTGGAAAATTGGCTTTCTTCAGATAAACTTTTTCTGGGCTACTCAAAAAAATTTAATGAGATATTATTTAATTAGATATTGATTTATTTTACTCTAAATCTTTTAGGAAATTGACCAGATATTTGGTTTTCTAGTTGTACATTTATAAAATTGGAAGAGGAACCAAGTACTTACACTGGACAATAACAGAAGGAAAATCTTGCTCATTAATGACTGTTTACAGTTCAAAGTTAAAAGCTTCATCTTTTCTGTTTAAAATGAGATTCGTAAGAGCCACCAGTGCCCACAGTAAAATTATAAGGAAAAAATTGGGTATGAATTGGTAAAAGTTGGTATCATACTTCTTACTTTTGAAAGCAGGAATTCCAGTTTAGCATGTCATATCATTGAACGTCGAAAGCCATGACAGAAGAGATGCTTTCCTCCCAAGGAAGTTTAGGAATGAACAGGAGTCTTTTTAAAGGACCTCTATACTGTTCTCCATAGTGGCTGTACCAGCTTACATTCCCACCAACAGTGTAGGAGGGTTCCCTTTTCTCCACACCCTCTCCAGCATTTATAGTTTGTGGATTTTTTGATGATGGCCATTCTGACCAGTGTGAGGTGATACCTCATTGTAGTTTTGATTTGCATTTCTCTAATAATTAGTGATGTTGAGCATCTTTTCATGTGTTATTTTAGTCATCTGTATGTCTTCTTTGGAGAAATATCTATTTAGATCTACCCAGTTTTTGATTGGGTTGTTTGTCTTTTTGAATCTGAAAAAGAATAGACAGATATGTGTGTGTGTGTGTGTGTGTGTGTGTGTGTGTGTGTGTGTGTATAACTGATTCACTTTGCTGTATACCTGAAACTAACACAACATTGTACATCAACTATACTCCAATAAAAATTAAAAAAAAAAAAAGGAGTGGGAGTCTTGTTGAGATGCAAGGCTGGGGATCTGGGAGGAGAAAGACAACTGGAAGAATGTGTGTGCAGGCAGGCGGGTGGCAGAGAAGAACTCAAGCAGCTCTCAATAACTGGAGAAGAGGGGCAAGCCCGTAAGTGGTGAGAAAAGAGATGGGAAATGGAGGTCAAGGGCAGACTGGGCAGTTTCTCGAATGGCTTGATGTGAAGTTTACACTTCCTCCTAAAACTGTGAAGGAACGTGGAAGGATCCTAGCGTTAAAGGAATGGGGCCATATTTGCTGTTTAGAAGGTACCTCTGCGGGCAAGACTGAGGGAAGACGCCTTGAAGATGGGATGAACTGCAAAGGAGGAGGGAATTAAGGGAAGGAGACCAGTTGGCAGCCCTTTTATTTAGGTCATTTAGGGAATTATCCTTTCAAAAGTCTTAGGCATGTTAGGGAGGTGAAACCATGTCTGGAGAGAACCTTGCGTTCCAGGGAAGATTTTTATTTTTCAGACAGAAAATGTGAACACGTGTTTGTACTATAAGCCCCTGGAAGGCAAGATTGAAGAGAGGAGAGCTGGAATAATCCACAAAGCAAGAAGTCAAAGGAGACGGGAGGGAATGGGCTGGGATCCATCATGGTTTATAGTGTATGAATAAAGATGCTTTCACTAGTGAGTTTTCTGCTCTGTAGTGCTTGCTGGGTTACATAATGTCCACCCATCACACCTACAAGGCACGTGGGCGAAAACTCTATGAGAATCCCACACCCCCAAGGCATTTTGAAGGAATACTTGATGCTACCATAATTTTCCATCCTGGCTAGTGAAGTCAACCATTGCAAAACAGGACAATTTCTAGATGTTTTTTTTCCGATTTCCATAATGCAAAATTTCTATGAGTATATTTTTTCCATCTTCCATGCTTCCCTCCCCCCTTAATTCTGGAATACTTTTAGTCATTTCTTGACTCATCATGATCTTTGGCAGAACTGGTTTTATGTCACTCTGCTGCATATTATAGCCTCAGTTTTATTACTGTACATGTATTTTCTTAAAATGATTTTTCAGTAAATGTAAGAAAGTAGAACAAGTCATACCAATCTGATGTTGAACGTAAAAGTATGATCTGCTCTTAGGGTTCATCTTGGATTTATCAACTGCAGAAGCAAATGAATAGAAGCATCGATTATCAGCTTTCAGTAGCCATAGAACATTCTGGAAACAAGTATAATAGCATTTTAATAACAAGGTAATTATAAGGGCCAGCAACTTAATTCCTTGGAGGACTGCTTTTCTGTTAATCCTGGAAAGAATTCAAATAAGACCTAATTCCCTCTTATCTTTTTGCCTCTTTTTTTTCCCCCACCTCCATTTCCTCCCTGTCTTTCGCATATTTGACCACAAAAGTCATTATAACAAGAGCATTTACTTTTGAAAGGAAGAAAATGTATCTTTGCCTTGTTGCTGTATCTATTTTCATTTCTGTTACCTAGAAGTCTCCTCCCACATGTGTAGATGTTTTGCTGCAATTAAATCATAATGTGCATAGGCTTTTGTATTCTGATATTACACTAAATAGATAATAAATATTTTCTGTGTTTCTAAGTATGAACAAAACTCAGTTGCCCTGATACACTGTCGTATACTTAACTCTTCCCTATTGTTGAAACATAGGTTTTAGTTTTCTCTGCTTAAATATTTCATGGTGTAATAAATATCATCTAAAGTTAAATCCCTAGGAATGGAAATATTAGACTAATTAATGTAAACATAATTGTGGTTCTTGATCCTTGCTGGCCTCTTGCTTCTCAAATGTGAACCAAATTACAAATAACATCACCAGCCCTGAGATTGCATCTGTTACAACATAATTATTTTAGCTTTTAGCATTATCAAGTTTAATGGTTTGTTATTCAGAAAGATCATGAAACATTATGAAATGTTATACTATCTCTACTGATTTTTGATTATTAATACATTCATTGTAAAAAAGAAGTTTCATTTAAGACCAACATGTAAATGCCTAATAATTTATGTAGCAATACACCAAAAACTAACCTGTTCATAATGAAAATAGTGTTTAACAATTTTCAGCTTAAGAAATATTAAGGCCTAGACAACAGTTTTAAATGAATCCAAAAAAACCCAAAGTCAACTAATTTAAATTGTAGATAAAGTGCAGTTCCTAAAATAACTCCAAAAGTGTTGATCAAAGAGGAAATATTATTGACTTCTAAAAATCTTCCTTGAATGTGTGAAAAATATCTGAAGTGTTAATCTACTTTCCTCCTAGTCAGATAATTGCTAATCCCAGGAACTGAAATTAATGTCACCATGGTTTAGATTCACCATATTGTGCAGTTTAATTCTGTCATTTGGGAATAATAGTAATGCTGGTTTGGTTTGTTCATTATATAATTTTTCACATTCATTTTGTCTCTACCTCATTTTGTAACCTTATATTTATCACTCCATATATAAATTATTTTATTTTTACCAATTGTAGAATTTTTAAGATAATTTACAAAATTAGAAAATAATAATATGCCTCTTCCAAATGTGAAGAAACTGAAATATATTTATACATGTTTGAAAAAATGTATATATGATAATATCCACCAAAGCATTTTTAAAGGGTGCTAATTTAATCAATTTATGATTTGGCCCATATTGATATAAAATCTTATTCCTTGTATCTTTTCAGAGAAGAGAACGATTTCTTTTGATCTAAATTGTAAGATTTAGTTTTTGAAATTTGGGGAAATAATTTTATAATCCAATAATTTGCTTCTGGAATCACATAAGATATCAATCCAAACTCATAAGAATTGGGACAACTTACAAGTACCCAATCCTCACTTACTTTTTTCCTTGAAAATATTTTGAAATCCTAGTTTTTCTGAATATATTTACATGCAGTACAAATAACGGCAGGGGAAAAGTGGCTGGTACCATCCCTCTCTTTATCCCTGAATTATTTCTCCTACTCACTCACCTTCCTGACCCTCACATTGGAGAGAATGGGCACTGATCCAGAAACGATTTATGACTGAGGTGGGGAGAACTGTATATTCTTTGAAGAACAGAGAATGAAAATGCCATAGTTAGACTGGTCATGAGAATGGAGACTTAGGAGAAAGAAAGCAATAAGTAACTGAAGAATCAGAAAAATCTAGCCTACAGGAAGATTCAGGACTTTTCTGGAGAGCTGGTAATATTAAAGGAAGTTCATTTGCTGCCTTTGTAGTTTTATTTGTCATCGTATGCTATCAATAAAGAAGTTTCAATTTATACCTAAATAAGATATCTAGCACAGGCATTTATTTATTCATGGCCTGAATATCTGTTCATATCACAGTGACCAGTGAATTGAGCTGACCTAAGTATATGCTATTTGGTGAGAGGAACTTTGTAAACGCGTCACAGCAGCCATTAGTGACGTGCCCTGGTACCGAGCGTAGCTTTCAGATGGACTTCATTCCTGTTTAGATCATCTCCCCATTGACGGGCCCTGTAACTTGTTAAGTTCTTTAAACTCTCAGTGCCAGTTTCTTCATCCATAAAATGGGGTAAAAATAATTATCTCAGTTGGGTTCTTGGAGAGCTCAGTTGCATTTTTTATAAGCGAATAATCTGGCACATAATAAGCAATTAATGTTTGGTGACATTACAAGAGGATGAAGCACATGCCTAATGGAATTTATCTTAATCCCTTAGCCCTTAGTCTAAAATGTTTCAGTAAATAAGAATACACAGAATACTTTTAAAGGGTTATTTTTTTAAAAATACGAACAGGAAAAATATTAGGTATTATGAATTTTTTTTCCTAGGATTTAGCCAAAGAGAAATGTGAAATGAGATGATTTAAATCAGGAATTTCTTCACCAAATATTCTATGGAAGAACAACTTCATAGTTGAGTTGAAATGAAAGTGTATATGTCAAATCATGTTTTTTTAAAAGTATCTCTGAATATTTAGTAGACTGTATAATATTGTCATGAAAAAAATCAGAGATAAATCACTCTTGTTATAATAAACAAGAAAGGAATTTTTATAAAATAGTTTAGTTTTTTTTGTTACATACCTTCTCCCCACACACATATTTAGCAAATGTTTTAACTAGTTAGATTGAATCTTCCTGTAGTTATGGAATATAAGAGGTATAAAAATTCCTACTACATTCTAAAAGATAGGGTAACATATTTTGGAAAATCAAATATGGTTTGTCTGACAATCTAAAAACTATTGACAAACTCAGATATTCCTGAGGGGAAAGCGGTTTTAGAGTTGGATTGTGGGATATATTTCTGTCTTTCCTAATTTTTAAAGAGATTATCAAATAATGTTCTATCAGTTCGCTAACTTGGAACTGGGGAAAAAAATTCTGTTTCTTGGAAAGCAGAAACAAAAACAAAAACCTGAAAACTAAGTTTTCTTCTTACCACCACATAAATTGATATCAGGTATGAGAGGATGGTGGTGTTCTCAAAGACTGTTTTGAAATTAGGGTTGTCAGGTATACCACACATAAAATTCCCAGTCAGTGAATTTTAATTAGGTGCCAAGTATTAACAGATACTTTGAAAATTCATTTTACAGTAGCATATATCTGTGTGTGTTCTGCGTATCGATCTATCCCAGACCTACTTTACAAATGACCAAAGATGAAACTGAAATATGAATAGTACAGCTCCTATTTCATTCTAAGACCTCTGCTTCCCGCCACCCTTATTTGCATGTTCAGAACCCATTGTTTAATAACAGAGGACACTTTGAGTCACAGAAGATGGACTATTCTTCCTTTTGCCCATTGAGATTGTTTTCTTCATGAAAGAGTAAGAGTGTATTAGTTTTCTATTGCTCTTACAACAGATTACCACAAAATTAGTGGCTTAAAAATCACATGCAAAAAGTATTTATCTTACAGTTTTGTAGGAGACTGACCAGATTATCACCAAGCTACCACCAAGGTGCTGCAGGTCTGAATTATTTTCTGAAGGAACAATGGCAAATCTGTTCCCTTGGCCTTTCCAGCTTTTAGAGGCTGTCTGCATTCCTTGGCTCACCACGCCGCCTCCGCCTTTCTCCATCTTCAAAGCCAGCAGCATTTCATCTTTCTGACCTTTCTTTTTGTTGTTCCTAATGATATCTCCCTCTGACCATGGCCAGAAAGGACCCAAGTGATACCATTTGGCAAAACTCAGAGGATTCAAGACAGTTTCATTCCCCCAGCTCAGCATCCTTGACTCCTACATCTGCAAAGACCCTTTGGCCGAGGAGATGAACATATTCATAGGTTCTGGAGATAAGGATGTGGACGGCTGTGGTGGAGGGTATCATGCTGCATCCTGCCAATGACAGATGTGCGACACCCAACTCTCTCCTGCCTCTCCCCGTTCACATGGGTTGTTCCTTTTCCTCAGAACGGTTTCTTCATTCTTTGCCTACCTGTGTTTTCTGTTTCAAGCTTAAATGTCCCTTCTTTATAGGTACTTCCTGGTATTTCAGTTCTCACTTTCGTACTGTTTGATAATCATCTTTTTTTCTTCTTAACTCTTACTACCATTATGAATTAAATACATGTCCGAGCATCTATCTGCTCTCCCTCCCCCACTGTCAGCCCAGTGAGGGTGGCTACCATGTCTTTTATTCAATAGCATGTTTATGATTCTCATCGTGATAGGAGGGAGGTGACAAAAAAACATTTTGAAATGACTCCACCAATGATTTGTTGCAGACTATATGTGGACAAAAATTAGTTTCATATTTAAGTAAGAAGGTACAGATTTGCTTTTGAAGACCTAACTATAACCCACTCCATAAACCGTTTTATTTATTTCCATAACCTCTCCATTCTCCTACTGACAGAACTTAACAATGAAATGCATAAAGAAGAAAAAAAAAGATGGAGCAAGGCATTAAAATGCCATATTGTCATTGAGCTCTTGAAAAGCAAACAGGCAGATGCTTCATTTTCTAAAGCACATTCAGGAAAATGAATAAAAACCTAACTATACTGTGAAGAAAAGACATCATTCATGGAACAGTCCCATCTCGTTTTGTTGTGTCATTACAGAAGTAATACTGCCGACTAAGATAGCTGGTCAACCGACCAGCCCTAGCAATGTCTGATCGAAATGTTTTTCTCTGGAGAGAAAACAAAAAACAAAAAACTTTACACTTAAATTGAGACGCAAGCATTAAGAGTTTTCCAACAGGGCTGGACATTGAAATGTCCTCATTACTACTCTTCCAGAGTACCATCACTTAGATATAAATTGTTTTCTGGGTCCCAAGTTTTTTATGGTTGGCTTAAATTAATGCTACCAAGCAGGGCAAATAGATGTAACATTCTCCCCACGATTTACATGTGTTACGATCATCTCTGACGATTAGGTCCAACTGGGAGGCTTTTGGCAGGAAGCACTCAAGACTCAACTGCTGGTCACAGTGGAGTCTGGGTACGTAAACCACCCTGGAGAGATTTTGAATTTTTGGTGCCTTCACTAATGTTTAATTTTTTTCTTTGCCCTTCAGTTTTTGATGTATATTTTGGTAAAATGTGAGAAAATTATGGAAATGAAAAGTATGATCAAGGGCTCATTGGTATTTTGTACCTCAATTTATTCTACAGTTGTTGCTTACGGTATTCCACATTTTGTTTGTTTGTTTAACTTGCAGGAAAAAAAAAAAAGAACGCCGGCCAGTATTTCTTTTGCGCCAGGTACTGGATCACACATTCTGCACGTGTAACTTTCCCTAGTCCTTGGGTTAGTAATCTGAATTGTAAAAGATGATTATATGTGAAGTCACTTATGCTCGGAGAGGTTAGGCACTGGTCCAAGGTCAACTAGATAGAAGCTGATGGTTGGGATTTGAATTATTCTATCTCTGATTGCAGGATGTTACAAAGTGTGAGGCACTGAGCATAAACGTGTAAAAAGAAAGCACTATGGATAAAAAATAAAATAATTTCCCAAAATTTAAGTATGGGAATTAGAAAAGACATGAATCCAAGTACCTTTAATCAAGCTTCACTTTTTTTTAACCTTTTTTTAATTGAAGTATAGTTAATTTACAGTGTCGTGTTAGCTTCAGGTGTACAGCAAAGTGATTCAGTTTTATATATACATAATTATATAAAATATGTATTAATATATACAATTTTTTATATTGTTCTCCATTATGGTTCATTACAGGATATTGGATATAGTTCTCTGAGCTATACAGTAGAACCATGTGTTTATCTATTTTATAGATAGTAGTGTGTATCTGTTAATTCCAACTTCCTAATTTATCCCTCCCCCACCCTTTCCCCTTTGGGAACCATAAGTTTGTTTTCTATGTCTGTGGTTCTGTTTCTGTTTGGTAAATAAGTTCATTTGTGTCATATTTTATTTATTTATTTATTTATTTTGTGGTACGCGGGCCTCTCACTGTTGTGGCCTCTCCCGTTGCGGAGCACAGGCTCCAGACGCACAGGCTCAGCAGCCATGGCTCACGGGCCCAGCCGCTCCGCGGCATGTGGGATCTTCCCAGACCGGGGCACGAACCCGTGTCCCCTGCATCGGCAGGCGAACTCAACCACTGCGCCACCAGGGAAGCCCTGTGTCATATTTTAGATTACACATATAAGTGATATCATATGATATTTGTCTTTCTCTGTTTGACTTCACTTAGTATGATAAATCTCTAGGTCCATCCATATTGCTGCAAATGGCATTATTTCATTATTTTTTATGGCTGAGTAATATTGCATTGTATATATGTACCACATCTTCTTTATTCATCTGTCGATGGACACTTAGATTGCTTTCATGTCTTGGCTATTGTGAAAAGTACTTACTGCTGTGGACGTTGGGGTGCACGTATCTTTTCAAGTTAGAGTTTTCTCTGGATATGTTGGGGTTTCCCTTTGATTCCAGTTTGCATTGATTTTCCTGTGATTTTTAATGGTGTGTGTTTTTAAAATTTAGTGCTTTTCTTGCGTGTTACTATAACCAAAGCAAACCAAAGTTTGATGCAGTGTGATCAGAAGGGAATTATCAATATTATGAATGGATAGAGTGAAGGAATTGTCCTGGAATTCTAGCCAGACTTTTGTCATAATGAGTGTGGTGTTAAATTCCATTTTGTTCAGGTAATTAAAGAGCAACATTTGCAATTTCAGATGACAGTAAGGGAAGGAAAACTCACTGAAATTTATAACTTCTGATAAACTATTACCAGAAAAATTATAATGATGATATGTGGGTACACAGACTTAATTATTGTTCAGGATTTCATGACAATTCAAGATAGTTTTCCTTTTTTTTTGTCTAGTTGATTTACAGTATTGTGTTAATTTCTGCTGTACAGCAGAGTGATTCAGTTATACATATATATATTCTTTTTATATTCTTTTCCATTGCAGTTTATTACATGATATTGAATATAGTTCCATGTGCTATACAGTAGGACCTTGTTGTTATTCCATTCAGTATATAATAGTTTGCATCTGCTACTCCCAAACTCCCAATCCATCCCTCCCACCCACCCCTGCTTGGCAACCACAAGTCAAGACAATTTTCAAGACATCCAGAGCCCTTGAAAATTTCATTGTCACCGTTTTTCATTCAGCTTCTTTTTTTCCTGTATTGGTTGAGAATCATAGTAGCCGTTTCTTGGTCATAAAGTTTGTTTTATCCGGTACTGAGTACCTACATTTTTCTCACAGTAAGCCATTGTAGTACATATTCCTTTTTTTTTTTTTTTTTTTTCACAGTAAGCCATTGTAAAGAGAAATTCCTTTTTGTTCTCTAGTGCAAATCTACAAAAAACAATCATCCGATTTTCCATCCACATGGAGTGCGGTACTTGAGTCTTGAATAATTTGAAAATATTTTAAGAGGCTCAAAGGATCTGATCCCTAAGAAATAACACTGGATTAACGACATTCATCCTGAACGTCCCTGTCTTGCTTCATGCATTGAACATGGATTGAATTCTTGATGTATTCCAAGCACAGTGCAAGGCTTTGTGGATGAATCCAGGGTGAATTGGTTTGTCTCCCCTCCAGTAGCTTGTGGTGTAGTCGTGAAGATACAATACTGATGTAGCTGATATTTGAATGACAATTGACCCTTTTAAACATA
The DNA here is from genome assembly GCF_003676395.1 of Aethalodelphis obliquidens. Taxonomy (NCBI): domain Eukaryota; kingdom Metazoa; phylum Chordata; class Mammalia; order Artiodactyla; family Delphinidae; genus Aethalodelphis; species Aethalodelphis obliquidens. Next base: position 8,625,741 of record NW_020837969.1, read on the forward strand.
GTTCTATTTACCTTTTTAATTTGCTATCTTTCAGGAAGCTGAGGTGCAAAAGAATTGTAGGACTTACTTGTCCACTAAAACCAACACCATCTCCATTTTCCTTGTCACTCTGAAATGCTACCCATCTGTATTACAGCATCCCCACATTTTGGAAGTAAATTTCTGATACAGATCTCGAACTAATAAAAATCATCCCTTAAACTGTTTACATGCCAATGCCTAATGCAGAAAATGTGTGAATTTAGCGTTTTCACACATTAGGTTAAATATAACCTCAAGCGAAATTTTGACACTGCTACATTTTTTTTTTCCTTAACATACCTGGGCATAGGTTCATGTCAAGTGGTGTGCTAGGTGCTTTCTGTCTGCAATCTCATGCAAAGATGTGAGGAATTTACAGATGAGAACTGCGGCTCAGGAGGTCAAGTATCTTTCCCAAGTTCTTATTACAAAGTTGTGCGTAAGAGCTGGGTGTGTTGCTTCTAAACGTGAGCTGTCCCCACACCCTGCCACCCCCAAGATGTCCCATGATTTGGTGGAACAGAGTTTACTCTAGAATGGAGATTGAAAGTCAACTTTGCTCAGTTGGAAAAGGATTATAAGAGGAAACACACAAGAGCGCTGTACAGAGCAGTTATACACACACAAATTCACAAAATCTGAATAGAAGCAAGGTGAAAAGAGTTGTAATTAAAATAAAAGGAGGGGAAACAAGTGATATTGTTGTGGATGTCTGTTCAGAAGTACTATTTCTAACTATGTTGTTCTGTGAACTCAGCCATCCTAGTAAACTCTATGAACTATTTCTCAGAATAATATTTTTAAATGCACACAAAAATATAGACGGCAAAGAAAACCAATTATGCTGAAGGCCAGTAGAATTCATAGACTCTTTGGGGACCCAGCAACCCCATCTGGAAAAGGCAGGTGCAGTTGATAATGGAGATGTTCCCTGTGGCGCCATATGCTTAAGGCTCGTTACGTTAAAATCAAAGCAGCTGAGAAATCCCTTCCGTGGCTTCCTGATTCATTTATCAATATAGGAAAAAAGTTATGCTTTTCTTATTCCGCAAATTCATATTTTGCTTAACCACAGACCTGGTTTATCTACAGTGTGAATCTGACCCCCTAACTCTTAAACTCATGACTCCCCACCACCCCCCTCCTATGGGGGATGGAGGAGGGAAAGCAAATTAATGCCAAAGAGGAAAGAAAATGTCCTACTTTGTATTCAGTGCCATTAAAAGTATAATAAAAATGTGTTGTTAGATGCTTCCTGGCACTATCAACATGATAATTGCTGTCCATTAGGGGAGAGACAAGGCATCATTCCAGTTAAGGCTGTGTCTCCATTTATTGTTAGATATTTTCAGGGTGTTGGGTGTGTCCATCACTTCAGGACCAATCGTCATGAGTGATGCCAACATGTGGAATTAGGTCTGTGGTTCCTCCCAAACTTCTATAGCCATCCTGTGGAGTAACTTTGTGGAAATTTTAATTATCCCTTAATTATAATTTCTACACTCACTCTTTACTTCAGTATTAGAGGCAGCAATGCTGATTATTGGATGAAATTTAGTTACTCATGTGAGATGTTGAAATATATAAGCTTGATAGGACCATAGTTTAGTTGTTTGGCAATTTTTATCATCATCATGTAAAATGGACCGTTGTGTTGGTCCATGGTAACATTTAGAATAGCAGTAAAATTATAGCATTTTTTTTCTGTGTTTAAGCAGCTGTAATTTTTATAATAGCTTAAAAAGCACAATCATAGAAGCAAAAGAATATACAGTAATTGTAGGACATTTCATTTGAAAAGAAGAAATTAAAATTTACCTGCCTTCCCATCTCCTGGGATCAAACATTGTGTTTTTTCTGGTCTCTTGCCTGTGTGTGTGACCAGTTTGACTGAGGCATCTCAATGACTTCATACCGTCCAAATGCGGTTACACTGCGCCCTGCCCAAGTCCCCTTTCCCTGCTGTAGCATCCTTTACCATCACCCCGATCCAGTTCCCTAACTGGTTAGTCACATTTACTTATTGAAAGCTGTCACTCTGGGGAGGTTTGGTTCTGTTCCCTTGGGGTGTTGATTTTATTCGAGACTGGTACCTCTTCTTGCCACTCCCCATACCAGCTGGGCTGCGTGTCTGGAACCCTGGGAAGCTGCTCACCTGTCTCCCACCTTCACTGTCCCACCACTGAGGGGTGGGGAAGAGATAGAAGAGGTGGGAGAGGAAAGAGTCACCCTGTTACCCACTGCCTCTACCAGAAGCAAACTTACCTCCACTGCGTTGGGTCACCTACGTCTTTGGGGGTGCGGTTGTAGCCCCCTATGTGTTGGTGGTGGTTTTCCCCTTCCTCATCCAGAAAGGCTGTGGGTCTCTGCGTGGTAAACATCTGAACGTTGGTCCTCTCGTGGCATCACATTGACTGGTCCCTCCCAGGGCCCTATGGCTCCTCATTCCCTCGTCACTGATGCTCTTGTGTGTGAGAACCCTGCCTCCTTACCTCTTTCTTTCTCCCAGGGCCTCGTGGGACCCAGACCTCTTCAGCCAGTGCTCTTAGGGGTACCAGCAAGACGCCAGCTACAGGTCTTTCCTTCACGCCCATCCTTCCACCCCTGGGGATATGGTAGATATATGTAAACAGACATAGGCCACACAGCTGGACACCTGAGCATTCAGTTTGATCCTGAACACATTTAAATTAGCAGCACACATTGTGAGTCGTGTGAGTTTGAGCCTGGAAGCAGATGGAAGTCCCCTGCAAACTCATGGTGGGAACCATTCAAAGGCAGTAAATATATGATCCTTTATGCCTGACCGTGTTCGTCAAATCAAGCTGCTGTAAAAGGTACCAGAGTGAGTAGTTTATAAACAGCAGAAATGTATTCCTCCCAGTTCTGGAGGCTGAAATTCTGAGATCAGCATGGTTGGGTTCTGGTGAGAGCCCACTTGTGGGTCACAGACTGCAGACTTGTGTCCTCACGTGGCAGAAAGAAGGAAGGGAGCTCTCTGGGGTCTCTTTTATAAGGCCACTAATCTATTTTATGGGGGCTCTACCCTCCTGACCTTATCACCTCCCAATGCCATCCTAATACCATCACACAGGGGTTTAGCATTTCACCATAGGAATTTTGGGGGCGTGGTATATGTATTCAGTTCATTGCACTGATGCATTGGTGACCAATATGCTGGGACGCTTTGGTAACATCCAGGTCTGCAGATTTCATGTCTCAATTCAACCCCCAAGCAAATATTCCTGCCTTATACTGTCACAGTGCAAACCCGCTGCTGACCCACAGTACAAACCCACTAGCTGGGTGATGCATCCTAAAATCCCCTGTGCTCTGAGGTCAGCGGGTGTGTCTGAAATCACTTTCGTTTTATTTAGAGCTCGATTCCACTGTTGCTAACATTCATGTTCACCCAGAGTCACGTGGTGGGGGTGGGATTCACAGGGTGGCCGGCTAACATCCCAGGGACAACTTGGGACAGAGGGCAAGAGAAAGACCCTAAAACAGACATCCCAGGATTGCTGATTAGAGCTCCTTCTGCAACTTGCTGGGTCCATTTCATTGTGTATATTATGAAGCCATGCATTCAAGTTATCATCTGGACAGCCATCCTGATCATGTATAATATTAACTAACCCTATTTTGATAGCATTCAGCTGTCTTTGCTATTTGACGTGTCATTTTTAAAGCTGCTTGCTGTGCTTTTACAAAGTGCCTGGTGGTGCCCTGGAGTAAAGACATCTCATCTTTAAAATGTACCGACTTCCTTGTTTTGCTTTGTTTTGCTATTGTCTCTGGCTCTTGAGATGAGATTTTGGATACTTTTGTTGCAAGAGAATTAGACGCAGTAGGAAGCTTGCTCATCACCCCCCCTGCCCCCCCGGAATCCTCGGGGGCACGTGTCTGGGAGCTTCGCTGTCGGTGCAGATGGTTTAAGGAGGTTGAATTGTGCTAATGCGCCTTTTCTTTGCTCTTCTGTGAATCGCTGTCCAATTTTGATGTTGCTGAGGTCTGGAGACTCACAGTTTTGATTTTGCTGATTCACAGCCCCAATCATTTGATAGAACATGGAGTTCAATTCAACCTGAAAAACCAAGTGAACTGAAGCGCCGTTAAAATAAAATGGCCTTTCCACATTTAGTTCGAAGGAGATCATGTGTTTTGCGAAGGCAGGCGGATCTGAAATCAACCTGATGAATTTTTCATATGGCTTTTCATTTTCTTTCAATTTACCTTGTAGGTTTCTCTCAACATACAGGCTTAAGCAAGCAAGGCACAGTGATTCATGGGTGAGTTCACACATTTGCTGGGTGTAGTTCAGGTAACACACATGCTTCGGGGACCCATTCCCCCCACATTAGATGGCAAGCACGTTCAGCACGGTGCTTCTATTTTTATCGCTACCTTCTATGGTTAGCTAGCTGCGTTTACTGGGTTTTGGTGGTTGTCCTGTAAGTGTTTGTTAACAAGTTGTGATGAGAATTCTCTCTGGTTATGAAACCGAAGCTTCCAGTCTGGTTAAGCCATTAACTACTGTCATTTTTTAAAACTTCTTTGGGCTCCTGTTCTGTGACAGTGTAAACATGGAAGTAGATCATCTCTGAGTCCAGTTCAGTTAGAAAAAGCTTATATCTCTAGGTAAAATTGTAGTGTTTCATTTGTATTTCAAACGCTCTTACTTATCTCCGTTACACAGTGTTCTACTGGTATCAGTCTCTAATTAACGTTAATGCGTGTTAAGTCCTCAAGGGTCACGACCATTCCGCATAGGTGGAGAAACTGAGACTCAGGGAAGTTAACTTGCCCCAAGGCCAAATCACCCGCAGTAGTAGAGACCAGATTTGAATAAAGCCCAAACTGCCCCAGAGTCTCTGTTCCGAGTCACCATACTGCACCTCCACTCAGAAAGAGGAAAAAAAAAAAAAAAAATGCAAGTGTTTCTTGAAATTGTAAGACTTCAAGAGTTTAGAACTGATTCAAGGCTGTATATCATGTACCAATTAAACTTTAATATTTTAAAAAGCTGTGCTCTTTTCGTTGATCCTACCTTAATATCTGGCAACATGATTAAATTTTTCTTTTTGTGCTAGCTTAATTATCATGATTTATCAGGATACGTTTCTTCAGTGTTGAAAGGGTTAATTAGGATGCAAAGAAATCTTACTTTTAGACATTTACTTATTCCATTATAAAGCATCCCAATATAAATAAGGGTCAAGGACATCAGTAGAAGGATCTTTGTGTGGGGAAGGCAGCCGTTTGCTCTGATGAATGCGAATTTACCCATGGGCAGGTGGGCACTGCCATTTCTCAGAGCCTGTTCAGTGAACACACCGTCATGTATGATACCAACATACTTGAAGGAAGGTCAGTGATGACTGCAATGTTAATGCAGCTTTAATATAAAAGTATAAAGTCAACAACTCTTCCTAGCAGAAATATTGTGATTTTTTGATTTTTTTAAATCCCAGAAACACATTTTGCTAGCCCTAGGTATTTCCTTTGTTCTTTTAATGACTTAGCTGAAGTTGGAAGCCCATGGGGTTTATCGTTGTTGCTGTTATTATTGTTATTGTTATTATTACTATTAACAAACGCGGTTGGCGCTAGGCTTCATCTTGAGTCACTCAAAATTACTTCTGGAGGTAAAAATGTGCTCAGACGTTCTGTGCAGGTGGGCACATGAGGACTCACATCCCTGTGGGTACCAGGATGTCAGCACATGTGTGTCTGCAAGGGCATGGCACGTGTGTGTGCATCTGTCCCCGATTTCAGAGGGATGACTTGCAAATCTGGGTTACAAAGGATTGTTTCAGTTAACTGAAATATGAATTTCATGAATTTCCTGTAATAGGTAATTAACACAAACAGAACGTGGCACGCCAGTGCCCTTGCCCAACAAAAGGTTATTACTGTTCACATCCCAGCTCAGTACCCACCTCACACAGGGTGAACTAGGCAGCAGCAGCACAACAGCTGTGACTTCGTTACTCCCTGTGGTTTGTCAAATATATCATCAAATACACAGGGACGCCGACTTCCATCAGATCTAATAACACGTACGTGGAAATTTCAAGTGTTCCCAGTCTCCCTCTCCCACCCTCCCCACTCTTGGAGTCCCTTCATCTTCCTTCCTAATGGAAGTGTGTGTTTTTTCCTTTTCAGACATTATTTAAAAGCCATTGACTAATTATAGTTTTAATTACATTCTCTCTTGCTGATAATCAGCGAAAAGGTAAAAAAACAACTGTTTTAAGAAGGTTTTCTTTCCTCTGTTGGATGAACAACAGAGATACTACCCATAGAATCTTAAATTTACAGTGAACTGTGAAGACAATTGATTCAAAGTTCTCACCTAATTCTACCTGAATTATTAAAAACAGCCTCAAATAAACTCTGTACAAATAAACTGTCATGACGTCAATAATGATGAGTGTCAAGACCCTTCTCCAAGATAAAGGCCCTTGTACTTTATTTCAAAACTTGTGTTTGCAAAAATAGATCTAAAGTAATATGCCGATGGCCTGCGTATCACTGGCTGGGATGCAGCCTGAATGGCGATAGCTCAGTGTCTACTCCCTTTCATGTCAATACATTTTCACGTCAATACCCTCAGAGAGCGATAAGAGGCCTGATCGGGCACTGAAGGAAGTCTAGGGCAAGAGTGGCTTCTAAAAGTTTGGCTGCCTTTTTTCTGGGTCATCAGAGTCAAATTTCACATAAATGAAAAGAGTCCCATACTGCCAAGATCACCTTTAAAAGAATCACATGCAATTTAAATATTTTAGGACTAATGTGGTATATATCCTATAACTTAACTATTTTTTATTAAACATTGTGCATACTGCCAGCAATCTCATTTCAGTTTGCCTCATATCAGTTATATGGCTAGGAAGATGTTTGCCCTGTTTTATGTTCTTTATTTTTTTTATTTTTGCGGTACGCGGGCCTCTCACTGTTGTGGCCTCTCCCGTTGCGGAGCACAGGCTCCAGACACGCAGGCTCAGCGGCCGTGGCTCATGGGCCCAGCCGCTCTGCGGCATGTGGGATCTTCCCGGACTGGGGCACAAACCCGTGTCCCCTGCATCGGCAGGCGGACTCTCTACCACTGCGCCACCAGGGAAGCCCTTTTTTTTCTTTTTTTAATCTTTGGCTTCAGAGGAGATAAAATGGAAGGAAAGAGAGCCACACACGTTACTATCAGCCACTTGCAATATGAACTATTTAGTGTCTAATTAGCAGGAACCTTGTAACATGGTCACCACGTGGCCACACACTGAGAAAGTAAAAATGTAAAGCCACCTGGAGCAGTGTCAGCAGATCTCTTGAGACTGTTATTTGGGGGAAAAAATCATGCCTTCTTATTTTACTATTAAGTAACAGTGAATTTGTTTATCTGTGAGAACTGTATTGTGGTTCCTTAATTTACACTGATGACAGCATACTTCCTGAAAGCTACTTAATGCTTAGATTTGCCATTTAAAAGGGATTGCATCCTGGTATTTCCTCTCATTGCTGTGGATGGAGGAGTCTAAATATTCTCTAAAAGTCATTTTTAAATCTTTAAGATATGATCTTATAAAGTTGTGTTTTCATTCACATGTGTCTCCAGTTATTTACGGATTTTTCTCTTTGATTTCATTGCTGACCCTTCTTTTTAGTAGCGTGTTGTTTAGTCTCCATGTGTTTCTTCCTTTCACGTTTTTCTTTCTGTAGTTGGTTTCTAGTTTCACACCATTGTGGTTGGAAAAGATGTTTGATATATTTCCTACTAAATTTGCTGAGGCTTCTTTTGTAACCTACTGGGTGATTAATCCCAGAGAACATTTCATGAGAACTTGAAAAGGATGTGTATTCTGCCTTTTTTTTTTTTTTTTTTGGATGTAGTATGCTGTAGACATCAATTAAATCCAACTTGTCTATTCTGTTATTAAAAAAAAAAATCTCAAAGATAAGCACACGTGGGATCAAAATACAGTATTACCTTTCCTCTAGACCACGTTCAAATGTCCCAGAATGTTGTAAATGTTACCAGAAACAACAAAAACAAAAACAAAAAACACCTTATATTCTAAGCTACAAATTAACCTCAATGTGTTTAAAAGAGTAAGGAAACATCATAGAATTCTTCAAAATTCAAAGCGATCTGAGAGATCATGTTTCCTGTTGTGAGCAAACAATCAATGTTAAAAGAGTTAACATTGAGTCTATGGAGGAGAAACGTTTATTCTTTTTTTTTTTTAATACATCTTTATTGGAGTATAATTGCTTCATAATACTGTGTTAGTTTTTGTTTTACAACAAAGTGAGTCAGATATACGTATACATATATCCCCATATCGTCTCCCTCCCACCCTCCCTATCCCACCCCTCTAGGTCATCGCAAAGCACTGAGCTCATCTCCCTGTGCGATGCAGCTGCTTCCCACTAGCTATCTGTGTTACATTTGGTAGTGAAACGTTTATTCTTAACACAAATTAAATTTACTGATTTCATCAACGGAACCAGGGCAGTAAGTAATTGGGGCTGCATCCAGCCCCCGGAAGGCAGAAATAGGGGCGTATTAGAAATTAGCAACTGTGATGCTCTATTCCTTCATCCTCTGCATCCTCTGTGTTTTATAGGGCCGGAAAGTTACTGGTTTTCACAGTGCATAGTTGCATTTCATCCCCTACATTTTACTTCCTGGCATCTTCCTGTTACAAGGGGGATACCTGGGGGGCCTCTCCCCCGCGACCCCGGTTTCCCAGGGCTGTGCTGGCCTCACTCTGCTTGGTTCCATGCAGAGATCAGCTCAGGCCGTGGGTGAGGCTCCAAGCAACCTGAGATAAACGACTCGCCTCCCTCAGTTGAGAACCTGGTCCAGTCTCCTGTAATTGTGCACTTTCCTCTCTGCTCTGACGGGTGTGACAAAGTCAGCTCGGCCAGCGGACTTCTAGTGTTCCAGAATGTTCTGTGCTCAGGGCACCTGGCTGCTCCTCCAACTCTGTACCAAGGGCCACGTCGGGGAGAGCCTTGCCCCACCCTTCACAGAAGGGTCCCCTCTCTCCATCCCTGTTTTCTGTACCTGAAACTCTCCATGTCCACCTGGGCAGTAGGTACCTATAACTTTATATTGATAAAATAAGAATAAAGTACAGGTGTAATTGTTAAGGGTGATTCGTGTGTTCCAGTCCAATCCTGAAGCTGGAAGTGCTGAGAGGCTCCTGAGCCCAAGTTGTTTATTTCCTACTTCGCAGATAGTAAGACCATAATCTTGGGGAGCACGGGGAACCAGAGAAAGTCCCTCTGATAATTAAATGGTTGTTTAGGGCACCACGGACTTCTGACCCCTGGCACTGGGCCTTCCATTCATCCTAGAGATTTCCACTTGGAGGGTCTCCTCTATCCTCGAATGAATAATTTTATTCATTTTACAAACTGGTCTGAGTATGCTCTCTCAAAGTAGTCATTCACTAGGCATTTATGTTACTATTTGTGTACCTTAACTATATTGGCCATTAAATTAAATAATTTTTGCAGTTTCATAGATCAGCATCTCGACTTGGGAGATAGAATACTGCTGATGACTTTCTAAGTAAAAGAATTAGCAAAGGTAAGAGCTTATAAAAATCCCGAATGAACTTTTTGGCCAGCCCAGTCTTTCTTTGTATTTCACTTTGAATTAGCAGAAAAGATTCTTTTCTGCATCTCTAAACAGATAGTGTGTCCTTGAAATTCTATTGTGTATGCTATTTATAAAATTATCCAACTTACAATTTTATCATGTTTACTACTTTACAAGTGCCCTTCTGAGTTCTTTAAGCGCGCTGTAGCCTTTAATCTCCATGCTAAACCTGTGACAAAGCTATTGTTATCACATTTCGGAGTTCCCTGTGCTCTACGGTAGGTCCCTGTTGATTATCTATTTTGTATATAGTAGCGTGTATATGTTAAGATGGGGAGACCTGGGTTCTGAGAAGTTGAATAATTTGCCCAGGATCACAGAGATTGCAGGTTGCGAGGCCAGGATTCCAAGCCAACCAGCGTGGCTCCAAGCCTGTGCTTTTCAAGGTGATGCTGAGCTATCTTTGCAGAGATGATCATGAGATCTGATCTCAACGGCTCCTCCAGCTGAGACCGTTTTTTCTCTTCCTCTGAATATAATCAAGATTATTGGAGATGGAACGAGCTGGTTGTTAGTAAGCAAGCGTTCAAGTGTTTGTCACTAACTCCGGGGCTAACCGTAATATTTAGGGGGCAGACATTGATTGCTGAAGATCACATGGGGTAGACTCCCAATGGGCATGTTGGCTGTGGTGAGTACTGAGGGAAGAGATTATCTCAGCTCGGGATTATACTTTTATGTCACACTGGTATGGATTTCATATATTATGGCATTTCTACAGGTTACCATGCTGTTTCTTTCATAGTTATACTTTCTTATAGTTTTACTCAATTTTTAGAAATTATGATTAGTGTTTCCAAAATGTAGTTTTTAGGGGCAAGGTGACAGAAATGGCAGTGTAGATAACTGCAGAATTTGCCCCCATTGTCAGCAGCCAACTTTTCTTCTTTTTTAACATCTTTATTGGAGTATAATTGCTTTACAATGGTGTGTTAGTTTCTGCTTTATAACAAAGTGAATCAGCTATACGTATACATACATCCCCACATCTCCTGCCTCTTGCGTCTCCCTCCCACCCTCCCTATCCTACCCCTCTAGGTGGTCACAAAGCACTTAGCTGATCTCCCTGTGCTATGTGGCTGCTTCCCACTAGCTATCTATTTTACATTTGGTAGTGTATATATGGCCATGCCACTCTCTCACTTCGTCCCAGCTTCCCCTTCCCCCTCCCCGTGTCCTCAGGTCCATTCTCTACGTCTGCGCCTTTATTCTTGTCCTGCCCCTAGGTTCTTCATAATCTTTTTTTTTTTTTTCTTATTTTTACTTTAATGACACCCCTGCCATGTTTGCAACACTCTTCTGGGCTCTGGGATTCATCTTAATCTGTGCACTCACTTGTGGATTTTTGAGGTTTCACAGGGACTGCCCAAGGTTGCAGGTGTGTTGTTCATACGTCCTATCTAAGAAAATAGGCTTTCAAAGATAAATTGCTTTTACTGGTTTCATCATCTTCTAAAATAATATTTTTAAAAGGTGATTTTTTCATAATTCAGTTGTTTCAAGTTTCGCTCCTCACTACTAAATGATTTCTTTGTTCTAAAGCTGTAAGAAAATTTATTTTTCTTAAAATTTTTATTGGAGTATAGTTGCTTTACAATGTTGTGTTAGTTTCTGCTATATAGCAAAGTGAATCAGCTATATGTATACATATATCTCCTCTTTTTTGGATTTCCTTCCCATTTAGGTCACCACAGAGCATTGAGTAGAGTTTCCTGTGCTATATACAGTGGGTTCTCATTCGTTATCTATTTTATACATAGCATCAATAGTGTATGTATGTCAATCCCAATCTCCCAGTTCATCCACGCCGCTTTACCCCTTGGTATCCATACGTTTGTTCACTACGTCTGTGTCTCTTATTTCTGCTTTATAAATAAGATCATCTATACCAAATTTAAAATGGAGTTATGGAGATTCCAGAATGGGCAAAGGTGTAAGTAACTTAAGTGGAATTATATTTCCCTTGAGTGACACATCCCCCTCTTTAACTTCATACTATTTCACAATTATTTTTCCGTGTAGCATCATCTTTGACAATAAAATTCTTCCCTGGGGTAAAGGTGCTAAGTTTATGTGAATTGCTTTTGTTGTTAGACCTGTCTGATTTCAAATCTTTGCTGTCATAAATAATGCTGTGATGAATGTCTGATCATTTTATAATATTTACCCTGCTTTCCAGACAAATATAAGTGGTGTTTTTTTAGTGCTTACATTTATTTATTGGATTTCTATTAATACATGTTTGTAAGCTTGGGCACATTTTATTATCTTAAGATAGGTGTCAGTTAATTGAACGTGTTCCATAATACAGGAAAAATAGATCCCCAGTAAGAAAGAAAGAAGATCAAACTCAGGCTCGCACTGTTAAAAAGTAATCAGCAAAAAGTGGCAAAGATAACTTTAACCCAAACAATAGGAGATTCACTCCCTCAAGGATGTGACTGTGCTGAGCCCATTGAATATAAATGGTTTTATTTAATTGGCTGACATTGTGATATCACCTTTGTGAGTTGAGCTAAACCTTCCTCAGTAAGAAGTAATTAAAAATCACTTTTTGGCAGTGATCTTTCTTGACGGTCAAGGTGTTACACTAGTCCTCCCATAACATTATTCTTGGCAGGATTTATCTCTGAAAGTAAACGTCAGTGAAAGACACCCAGGGTTCACTTAAAAAGGAATATAATGCACTTAAAGTGGAAAAGAGTGAGATAAGTGATTCCAATTCAATTAGTATCTCAAGGAGCCATCAATAATAATTTAAAGGACCTCGATATTAAATTAAGGAATTGACATCAGATCTGTAGAAATGCCAGCGCATGGCTGAGATGTCTAGTGTTCGTTCCCGTCAATATTTTATCTGAATATTTTGTGAGCGCGCGATTTGTCAGGCTCCCAGACGTTCGGAAAATTTCTCTCTCTCTGTCTCCCGTTTCTTCCCCTCTTTCTCCCTCTCCCCTCTCTCCCTCCTTCTCCTCGCGCTCCATCAATCTGCTCCCTTTTCTGGCCCCTCCATTTTCTGAGAATGTTAGCCTGGGTCTGTTTTCTACCAGAATTACTCTTAATTATTATTATGAAAGGGGCTTCAAGAATCATATAACCCAGCCAGGCTCCGCGTAGAACATAAGAGCATCTTTTTTGAAGGGAGGGGATTTTTTGAATTCCTTATATCTACACATAGGTCCTCAAAGATTCAACAGCCTTTCAAATCTACTACATATACAATTAAAAAAGGCATGTTCGGGAGACACGGGACCCTCTGGAGTGAAAGTTCTTTTCTCCTAATTTTAGGGCCGAGACCTTAGGCAAGTGACTTACTCTCTCAGAGACTTGATTTCAACGGGAAAGAATGGGAATACTCATTCCTTTACCCTGTGATTGATGAAGTGTAAAAATGATGAATACTTCCGCCTGGATTCTTGGTTAAGAATTGCTTCTTTTCTTTTTTTCACACTTTGCTTTCGAGATAGACAGTGTCGGCAGAGCCTCGGAGGCAGTGTCCAGCTATGCCCCCTGCGGCTGACACTTCTACAGTTTTCGTCCTTTCAGCTCTGATGTTCTCACCACAGGATGGTCTCCGGCTTCACTGGTCTCCACCTCCAGGCCCAGGTTTGGCTCAGCCGTCAGCCACGCCCCTTGACACTGATTGGTTCAGGAGTGGGTATGTGATCCACACCTAAGCCAATGAGCTCAGGGCATTTCCTTGGCCTCAGTGATTGGTCCAGGAGTAGACACATAAGCTGCTGTGCTTCTGATCGATGTGATGCCCGCAGTTTTCATGTCTATGGTTGAGGGAAAAGATGCTCTGACATCCTCTGAGTCATGTACCTTAAGGCCTAGAACGGCAGCTACCATTTTGAAACCCATGAGAGACTAGAGATCCCAAGCAGAAGGGGAGACCCCAAAATGTGGCTGGATTGTCCCTCAAGCCAATCTTACCACTGGCTTTTCAGTTATGTTAGTGAATGAATTTCATTTTAAAAGATTTAAGCCCCAGTCGATTTTTTGTCATGATGAAAAAATTTCTGATAGCGTCCTGAATTATTTGAGAAATTCAAGAATTCCCCCACTCTTTTTAGAGTCAAAACTATTTTAGAATCAATAGTTTTGATTCTAAAAATGGCATTCAGCTTTCCTAAATTTCCAGAAGCCTATGTGTTCAGTAAAGTTTTGGCATGGCGTCTCGTGATGTAATACGGTGATGAGTTTGTCTTCCTCCTGTCTTGTGGACCCCCAAGGGAATAACGTTTTTTTTCATGCACCAAGAACACTTACCTTTGCCTCTAGTCTTAACTTAGAATCCCTGCTTCTGCGCTCCAGTGACGCCCCCTGCCCATCTTTATTTCGGTTTCAGCACATGAAATTAAATCTGCTTCTTTATGCAACTGCCTTTGCCTCTGTTAAGCCACCGCCCAAGGGCAGAGACTGTGCTCCAAGCACTGAATATTTGTTCAGACTTGTCAGGTACAACACAGAATCCCCATGTAAATTTAAATTTCAGACATAGAGCTTTGGGGTTTTGTTTTTTGCTTTTTTTTTTTTTCTGGTTTGTGTGTCCCAAATAGTGCATGGGGCATCCTTGTACTAAGAAGCTATTAGGTGTTTATGTGAAATTCAAATTTAACTGATTGTCCTGTAGTTTTATTTGCTAAATCTAGCAACCCTTTGTTGCACTGAATAGTTACTACCTCCACTGTGGATCTCACAACAGGACCCAGAAACTAAGATGGAAGTTATTTACTGCTGTGTAGCAGCAGGTTGGAAACAGTAAAGACGTATTGTTTGGTAATTTCTGTAGGTCAGGAATCTAAGCATGGCCAAGCTGGGTGCTGATAGACATTCTTTGCTTGACCAGACTCATCAGGGTCCTGAGACTTCTCCTAGGCCCATTGGTGCACTTCCTTGTAAAATCGAGCTTTAGCAAGAATCCTGCGGAGCCATTTTTGTCGGAACCTCCCCCATGAATATCTGATCACCCTCAATATCTGATGGGGTTCCTCATCTCCCACATTCCCCAGATGATGGCTGACCACCTGGCCTGCCTTCAGCGAAAATCCTGCTAAAGTCAGTTTCGCCAGAACCCCCCCTACCCCTGAGGTTTTCTTCTATTAACTTTCCATCCACTGACTCTACCCTACGCTTTAGCCATAGATTCCCACTTGCCCGTTCTGTAATCAGTGTTGAGGCCAACCTCTCTCCCCACCCCCAGCTGTAAAATCCATCACAGCACTTCCTGTACCTGTGCTGACAGCCGTCCTCCTGCCACCAACCCCCTGGGTAAAGTCTTCCTTATTGTGCCGTAACATGTCTCACTGAATATTTTGTAACAGTACCTCCAGCTCAGGGTCCCTGAGGAATTGGCAGTAACCTGTCACCAGGACTGCAATTTGAACTTGTGGGATGAATGGGGGGATTCTCCAAGCTCCCACACCTGGGTGTTGGCAGCCCTTGGCCTCTTACCACCTGGGCATCTCCAAAGGGCTGTGTTATATCAGGGCATTTGGCTTCTCCCAGGGCAATTGATGCAAGAGAGAAATGGAAACCACAGATTGTCTTTTAATATTTATTTATTTGCTTGGTTGGTTGTGCCGGGTCTTATTTGTGGCAGGCGGACTCCTTAGTTGTGGCATGTGAACTCTTAGTTATGGCGTGCATGTGGGATCTAGTTCCCTACCCAGGGATCGAACCTGGGCCCCCTGCGTAGGGAGTACGGAGTCTTAACCACTGCACCACCGGGCAAGTCCCCGTTTGTTCTTTTTAACAACCTAATCTTGAAGGTGATTCTCATCACTTTGGCTGTATTCTCATTAGTAGAAGTGAGGCTCTTGGTCCAGCCCACGCTTAAGGGGAAAGGATGAGAGAATACCAGGGTGTGGGGATCATGGCGTCACCTTAGATGCCGCTCACCATAGGGGGTTCTGGTATGTAGACCTTCACTTGTCACCGTAGCCAAATCGCAAGTGCACTAGGGAATATTGCCAATCCTTAAGCCTTTTTTTTTTGTTGGCCAAATGAATGAGATAGTGTATGTTGTAACTTGGTGTCTGAGTTAGCTCAGCTGTGCTGTCCAATATGGAAACCACTAGACAGATTGATTATTTAGATTTAAATGTAAATTTAAAATTTATTTTCTCAGTCACATTAAACATCTTTCACATGTCGACAGCCACATGTGCCCAGCAGCTACTGCATCGCACAGTACAGATATAGAATATCTCCGCCATTCTTTTGGACGATGCTGATAGAGATCGTATGAGCTTGGCCCAGTGTCCATTTTAGGTGGAGCAGCATCTTTCTCCTTAAATGGACATGCGAGGCTTCCCTGGTGGCGCAGTGGTTGAGAGTCCGCCTGCCGATGCAGGGGACACGGGTTCGTGCCCCGGTCCGGGAAGATCCCACATGCCGTGGAGCAGCTGGGCCCGTGAGCCATGGCCACTGAGCCTGCGCGTCCGGAGCCTGTGCTCCGCAACGGGAGAGGCCGCAACAGTGAGAGGCCCGCGTACCACAAAACAACCAAAAAAAAAAAAAAAAAAAGGATGTGCGTATCCATTATGCTCATCCTTTCAAATCTTAGCTGCTCACCTACTAAAACGGCATGATGAACTGCCCTTGATAAATCTACTCTTGAGAGAAACACACTGCCTTTGCTTTTATTTGAAAATATTATCTACTTCTTTGGTGGTATTAAACTATGATATTCAAATGAAGGATGCTGATTATTACATTATGCAGGAAAGAACACAAAATCTAATGTATTGCGTGAAACATAATTTATGTAAAAACATGCAGACAATTGCATTCAAGTATTTGATGTAAGTAATGAGAGAATCACACATAATGGGTATTTTTTATTAAACTGAGATTCAGTTGATTTGCCTTATGAGTGAAGTTACTCAAGCAAATTGGATTGTGAGCAAAAGAAAGGATAAAATAAAGAGATGGAAATTTCAGAAGCTTGACACAAATATGAAGAACAAACTTGGCTGTAAATATTCTACAAATTTATCTGCATAGGAAAGAGTAGCAAATTTGAGGCTTGATTTAGTGAAATATATTGGGGATTTTGTTTAAGTATATGTAATTATTGGCAATGTATTAATCTGTATTCAGTATTTATTGAACGATTGGTATGTGCTCACTAAAATAACTTCAGGGTAAAAAGATTGATCAGACATAGATCTGTTCTTAACTGATCTCCTCATTCAGAAGTGGGGCTAAGTTGTGCATAAAATGATTACAAAGTAGAAAGTGGTTAGTGTGTCAGATCTTTATATTACATATTATAGGACTTCGGAGAAAAAATAAGTTCAAGGAGGGTAAGGAGTTTGTCTTTGTCATTATCTTAACCCTACATCTGGAAAAGCTTGTGGCACAGAGTTCACGTTCAGTAAATGCTGGTAAGTGATGAGTTAGGAAATCTTCATGGGTGGCAGCGTAGTTGAGCTGGGAAGTAGAAGGCAGATATGACATGGTTCTGAAAGTGATGGACATGTGATCCAGCTGGAGCCAACAGAGTGAGGATAAAGTTGTGTGGAGACCTTGGTTCTGTATGCAGAGAAGGACGTGGTACAAAGTCTCAGTGAACAAAGGCGAGAGGAGAAGTAAGAGCTGACAATGGAGAGGCTGGTGGTGTCCAGCCTATGAAGGGTCCTTATACCAAGCGTGGAGTGTAAACTTTTTTATATTGATGACATATTGCAGTGAGAATATTTTTGGATTTTTTAGGTTAAATAAAGTATATTTTTAACATTTACTTTACTTTTCATTGTTGCATGTACTTTTCAATGAGACAACTACAAATTTAAAATAACATAAGGAACTCCCATTATATTTTCAATAGATAGCACTGTTCTGTGACATCATCATTAAGAGTGTAATTAATTAAAGATTTGGGGCTTCCCTGGTGGCACACTGGTTGAGAGTCTGCCTGCCGAGGCAGGGGACACGGGTTCGTGCCCCGGGCCGGGAAGATCCCACATGCCGCGGAGCGGCTGGTTACGTGAGCCATGGCCGCTGAGCCTGCGCGTCCGGAGCCTGTGCTCTGCAACGGGAGAGGCCACAACAGCGAGAGGCCCGCGTACCGCAAAAAAAAAAAAAAAAAAAAAGATTTGGAATCCAGTTAGTAAAATAGATGCAAATGAATAAGATAGAGACGGTGGGCATGAAGGTATGTGTAGTAATAGAATTGCAAAGTTGGTTTCAATAATAAATATAAAAAATCAACAACGTGAACAAATAACAATCATAGTTTATACATTCAGTAAATATCTCTTATGTGTGTGTGTGTGTGTATCAGTTCATATTTAGATTTTAGCTCAGGAGCTTTGCACAGATTAGTGGGGGTTACTGAGGATCAGGTTAGAGATTTATTTCTTGGACAAGCTCTCAGGGGGCTGTCCTTTCAGAGGTCATATTCAGCCTGCAGGTGTCTCAGGCTGAATCACCCACCTAAACGTCTATGTGTTCTCAGCCTGTCATGTGCGGTTTAAGACTTCTACAGTTTTATGAACACATTTTTCGATGTTCTATTCCTGTCATTTTTACACATTAAGGAAAATTCATTTTGCTCAAACTGTTTTTCTAACTTCTCTCAAACATATCACGTATTTTGATTATTTCTTAGCAGTTTTTTCCTTCTGAAAATGCTGTGTTCATTCCTTAAAGTCATGTAATAATTTTTAATACTTAAAATTTAAAATGTAACTTATGGTGTAATAAAATTTAAAATTCTTTTAAAACCACGTAAGAGGACTTCCCTGGTGGTGCAGTGGTTGCGAGTCCGCCTGCCGATGCAGGGGATGCAGGTTCGTGCCCCGGTCCGGGAAGATCCCACATGCCGCGGAGCGGCTGGGCCCGTGAGCCATGGCCACTGAGCCTGTGCGTCCGGAGCCTGTGCTCCGCAGCGGGAGAGGCCACGGCAGAGAGACCCGCATACCGCAAAAAAAAAAAAAAAAAAAAAAAAGATATTAGTTTATCTAGATTTAAATGACACCAAACTTATGGTGCAGTTTTAAATAATATTCCACAAAATCAACATTTATACTGTGATATGGAAGGATGAAAATCAAAGTAACTTGGGTAAAATAAATTTAAAACATCCAAATGGAATGTTATGGCAATTTTATCAGATTTGGGTCATCAAAATTTTTCATCGAGCTGGGTTAAAATTTTTCATAATAGTCTTGACTTCACCTTGAATTTCATTTATTAATGTCTTGTCAATTATACTAAATTCTCAAAGTCTGACTTCTAAGAGAGCTCTGAAAACATTTGCAGATCAAAATTTAAGAAAAATAAGAAATGAAATTTCTTTTTTAGTCATGCAAATCCATTAAACTCTGCTGAATCTTGTTTAGCAAACTTCATTATTGGAAAATCTGCTACAGTTAATTGTGGGATGCTTCTTAGATTAATTCTGGTAAAGTAACAATTAAAAAACACATATGGAATTTTGGAAGAAAATATACTCAAAGCAGGTGCTGAAACTAATTATGATGTCTTCACTGGGTTAGTTTATTTAGATTTGTTTAATCATGTATTATTTTAGTGTTTAAATGTTGCCCTAATGCTCACTGGTTCGTGAAGGTGGACATTAATGAAAATTGCTTAGTTGAGCGAAACCATATGCAGATATATAATGGAGAGTCAAAATCTACAATGCCGCCGTAAAGAAATTACTTTTTGAGGCGCATGGCGTACTAGAGTTACTGAATATTTAAATGCAAGAGATAGAAACTGATGGAGTCTTGACTTAGTGATCCATTATACAGTCTTTAAAAATAAAAGTCAGAGGATTATATTCTACAGGAGAGAAAAAAATGTAGTGATACATCTCATAAGAAATAGGTAAAAACAAATAAAACATCTGTTTTACCGCAGCTCAAAACTGTCTAATTCGATGGCTTGCTGTTTATTTCAGCATCAGTAAAAACGATGGGAACAGTGTTTTCCTTACAGTAGTGTGCTGCAGGTTTTATCCGTTCAGTGGAAATCGTTTTTATTGCTGTTGTTTCAGCGGGAAGAAGCATATGACACCTGCTGACATTGTAAATTTAAGTACATATCAAAAGGTGCCATTTGATGTACAATAGAATCCTGAAAAAGAACGTGTGTGTATGTGTGCGCGCGCTCGTGCGTAACTGCATCGCTTTGCTGTACGCCGAAACTAACAGGATATTGGAAATCAACTCCACTTCATTTAAAAAAACAAAAGGTACCATTTGGTGATCCCTAAGGGGAACAGGTAGAGTGGTAGATAACACACAGGATGAGCTTATTCAGCTCAAGTTCTGTCCCTTTTCTTTGAGCTCAAAACTGCCTGACCTTGAGTGAGCTTTTCTCTTCTAAAAAATTAAGGAGGAGCGACAAGGTTACCTCTAAGATGTCTTCCAGTTCTGTGGCTAAAAGCCCATCTTTCTCGAGTCAAAGAGACCTGGATTTTGGTCCTAATTCTGTCACTTATGAGTTATCTATACTGGGAAAGTTATGTAATGTTTCTAAGTCTCATCACTGACTGCACACATGAAGAGTGCCTCCCTTATAGGGTGGTCGATGGGATAAAGTGAGATGCGGGCAGTATCCCATTGCAAGTGCTTCTCAGTCTTAACTTCTGTCATGTGTCGCAAAAGCCTATCTTCAACTGATTGACATCCTGACAATCTCCTCTGAAAATCAAGGGAGGAAGGACAAGGCACTGTTGTGTTATGCGAGGATATAACCTGGGCACCGCATTAGAGGGTCTCGGAAATCTTGGGGGTGAGCACACTGTCGCTGACTCCAGGTGGCAACGGTGGCTGTAAGGGTGGCAAGAGTTTGGGGTGGCCCAAGCCCCCCTCTCTGAGTGGAAACCGTCTTTGGAGTTACCGTCGCCCTCAAGAACATTTTTCCTTTCAACCTTCCAGTTGGACTCGGCACGCTTGGTCTCTGGGAGGGCTGGCTTCTACGCGTTCTTGGCGGTGCCCGTCACCCCATCCTGTTCCTTTCCTCAGCTCTGCACGTGCAGCAGGAAAGCAGACACAGGCAGGACATCATCACGTGACCTTGCTGGGTCCCAGTTAAACTTTATTTATGGGCACTGACAGTTAAATTTCATATCATCACGTGTCACAACATATTCTTCTGCTTCCGATGTGTTTTTCAAGCATTTAGAAATGTAAAAACCAGTCTTAGGAGTGGGTCAAACCCAGGCAGTGGGGCTCGGTCCAGTGGCAGTAGTTGGCTGATCTCTGTTCCTGCCTAGAGGGTCCTCATGTGCAGGAGGTGCCCCTCAGTGTCTGGTCACCTCTCCCTAGTTAAGACTGTCTGGGATACACGCAAAACATGTTGAAAAGTTGCAAGTCGCTTTTATAAATGAAATTCTGTAATCCTCATTAGCGTCTTGAGTGGTTAGAACAGTCAACTCCATTTTATATGTGAGAGTGAAGGTCAGATCACAGCTTCCCCGTGGCTGCACCCATTGCCCTGGACGCCCCTGCCCCCAAAGTTTGATACCATCTCCGTGTCTTCCAGAGCTTGACACCGCCATCTGTGCCCACTCAGATCTGCACAAATGTCTCCAACAGATGCCCTAAGTGCGCAGTGGAAGCAGTTATCTTAAACCGCACGCAGGCGTTCACAGGGCATCATTGAGTAGCAAACACTGCTTATGTTTCCCGTCGTTTCTGACACGTGTCACTAAGTGGATGGTTTTGGAGGCATTGATGGAAGTAATTTCTTAACTTTGAATTGAGTCAGTCAAATGGCAGGAAACTTTTATTACATATAGAGAAGGTAAAGACTTTGAATGAGATTTAATAAGATCTCTGTGAATATCCCAAGGAAAAGAGCCATGAAGTCACCAGATTGCACACCCCTGAGGATGCTCTGTCCGTGGCTCATTTTCTTATCCCTCAGGGCATTTTGTATAGTGTTTTTACGTGTAGAAAAATGCTCAAATACAGAGTGAGTGAAAATGTGATTTTCGTCACTTCTTTCCAAAGCGTTGGTGCAGAGAGCTGCTTAGAGATTGCATGTGCTCCCCCTTTACCTTGCACACATTCAAGTTTTATCATAACTGGAGAGAACGTAGACTTTGCAAAGCCCTTTGGAGCCTGCCTTGGAACAGACAGTGTTTTCAAAGCTCATCAACTTCGTAGTCATAATTAAAACGCTGGTAAAAACAGAGATTTTGTTGTCACTCCAGGGATGCCACAGTGCCCCTAGGACAGATAGGAAGCGTGGGCTCCCTCTCTACTCCTCGCCAGCCCCCTCCTCGCTGAACCGCCTCTGGATGTTCGAACCACAGAGAGTCTTAATATCAGGGTCAGGTGATCATCACGCTCTGATAAATTCCCAGCAGCTCGATTCCGGTTCCATTTGTGCAGGCATCTCTGGAGCTTCTCCGAGTAACTAGGCCAATGGGCTCCTGGCTTCATTAGGGTTCTTTGATAAATACCAGCAGAGTTTGGTGGCCCAATGAGAAAGATGTGCGATCTCAGAGCCCTTAAGGTGGGCATCACTCATTTACTGAATTCATAATTCAGTGTCTCATCGTATGCTTCCTGCCGTCACTGGGGACAGCGGGTTACAGAATAGCACTTTTTGGGGGGCCCTATTTAAGAAGATGCCGTTTAACTGCAGCCTTGTACGCTATCATGGGTGGCTCTGAATACACAATTTAATATAAAGATCTGGGTGATCATTGGCAAAAGCTGACATAAAAGAAATTCTGTTGTGACTTGATAGAGTAATGCTCTCTTGATTAGAAACGAACTGAAAATCCCTCATGTTTTGTTGAGTGTGTATTATCAAATTATCTAGCCAAGAGCATTCAAAATGAAAATCTTGTCTTTATCTGCAAAATGCCTGATATCACAAAGCTAAAAACATTCATTATAAAAAGAAACTTACGGTGTAATATTTTTTTAACCATTTAAACTTTGCATTTAAGACCAGAATTTTCCTTTCACTAACTCCAAGAAAATAGTTATTGATCACATTTCCATTTCCCAACCAAGTGTCCTGCCAGATAGAGGCTAGTTGTGATTTAAAATGAGACAACTGAACCTGTAGCAGAGGGTTAGAGGCAGTGCGGCTGTTGAACCGTGTGGGCTCAGGGGACAGAAAGGCTGGATTCCAAGGCAAGAAGATCTGATCCACAACTTGGGCTCCACCCTGTTGCCGTTTTTTAAAAAAAATCTTTTGCCCGTCCCAAGGTATCTGGCTCCGTTACTAATCGTAGAAAGGGTAGCATTGGCCCAATTATTTAAACAATCAGTGCCTCTGTTACTTCATCTGTAACACGGGGACAAGAGTAAAGTGATCTCATGCAGCTGTCATGAGGATTCCATGAGCTGATGCCTGCAAACCGCTTAGAAGAGTGTAGATGCTACGTGGGTGTTAGGTAATGATTGGGGTTCTTGCACTCAGTTGTGTTTCCAAAGTAGCACCAACACAGTTCATTTAATGTCCAATATGTATAAACATCTGTATTATCTTCACTAGATTTGAATTTAGGAAAATGTATCACTGAACAACTACGTATCTGACAAGAGTCAGTGCGTTAGAACCTTTCACTCACCTATGATTGTGCCACTTTGACAGTCTTTCAAGCTTCCTTTGTTTTCTCAATGGAAACAGCGTTGATGTCTTACAGGTGTGTTATTGTTAGGGTTCCATAAGGTAGATCTGCACACATTTTCTCTCTCACGCTTTACAAAAGGGGAACCCTCAGGTCATCAATCATTGAGTGACAGAAGTCATTCATGCGTTTTTTTTTGTTTTGTTTTTTGACTTAGACATTTTCAGTCTCCTGGCACCATATTGCCAAAGACATTTATTCCTGGCCCAGCTCACACTGTTACACTTTGCGTATTCTCTTTTTCTCTTTCATCACAGGGCCCCTCTCTGCATGTTTTTGAGCCTCTATCAGACCATCTCTGCCTCACAAATGCCGCTTTCCTTTCAGTTATTTGAGGCAGTAAACTGGGATCTGCCAGATAGATCTGTCTTAAGGTTAAACAATAGATTTTTTTTAAATGTCACAAAATATGGACCACCTTGTACTCTTATCGTTTCAACTTAAATATGATGCTGGTAGTAGAAGCGGGTTACTCATCTTTTAAACACTACTGTTTTCCATTGTATTCATAATTCAGTGTCTCATCGTATGCTTACAGTAACCTTGACGTTAGTCCCCCTGAAGGTCCGAGGTGAGAGGTCTCATATCAGGGGTAGAAAATTCTCTGTCTCACCCTCAGCAGCCCCAAACAGGAAGACCAGACTCCCGACTCTGCTTTATTTCAAGTGTTTCTTCTAACTTTTGTATTACCTGCTAAAGCAATAATAAAATACCTCGAAAGCTAAAAAGATGTTGGAGATTCAGGGTGCGACACTATCGCTGAATTCTGCCTTCTCAATAATTTGCTGTCAAATGATGCACAAAACACTCAGAAGACGGCAACACCAGTGTCTCCTTTGCTAGGGTTAGCTGATGGCTTTGGAGATGACAGCGTGCTACTCTGAGTCAGGAAGTCTATACAGCTACGGTTCATCACTTACCTCTGACATCCAGTCAGTTCTGGCTTCAGAGGGAAAATTATAAAAACTGAGATTCTCTGACAAAGGTTTGAAGAATACAGGGTCAGTCATCACTCAGAAACTCTGCTCAGAGCACAGTTGCTTATATCTGTGAGACCACGGGATTGATGGAATGGGGAATTCCAGGCGGTGGCTTCATGACAAAATAAAGGATGTCGACTGCCTTGCGAGCTGCAGACAGGACATCACAGGCTCACTGGGAAGGGACGGCAGCTGCTCTGGAGAGACCAGCTGGTGCTCTGTCATTTAACAGTTTTGAGCCAAAAATATGAGGGAGACTAAAAATCAGAGCTGCAGAACCAAAACCACCAGCTAGGCTTGCAAGCCCTGGTCACAGACAACAGGTGGAATGAGTTTAGGGGACCTCAAACCATGCATCAGCTTGGTCCTGTTTCCTTCCAGGATGGAGACAGAGGTCAGAGAGACGAGCAGTGGTGCAGGTGAGAGCAGTCCTGGGGGCGGCTGGACTGAATCGCTCACATGGACATGAATATAGATGATGAAAGGACAGCCCGGCAGGCTGTGTGGCTGCCCTCAGGGGACACAGTGATTTAGTGGCAGAAATAGGAACCGGGCTCTGTGTGTTCTTATTCTCATCACATCTGTCACAGCCCAGGTTCATAGAAGGTTGTCATCCTTCTTCAGGGCTATTTCCTTTTAATTACAAATGGGAAAGGAAATCAGACCCCTTTCAAAAAATAGTAGGGTGTTGATAAGTCATTTCAAAACTGCCATAGGGTGTTATGCATCCGCTAGAAACATGTTTATTTGCTTTACCGTATCAGGAAAATGGAGAGAAATATCTTCTGAGATTTCGAGAATAGGATAAAAATGAACTTTGGGGGGATAGCCTAAAGTCTAATTTGATGTTAATTTCTCTCTCTCTCTCTCTCTCTCTCTCTTTCTCTATGCATATATACTCTCACTGTATGTATTTGTGTATACATTTAAGAAGTGTACATATATATAAAGATTAGTGCAGAAACATCATTATATGTATACATAATTCCTTTAAATATGCAATATATAAGGTCGAATTATAACGTGAAGTAGATATTTTCTTTCTTGACTGTGGTACTTAGTGATGGATGTCATATAGTGTTCATTTAAAGTGGGGATTTTTTTTCCTAGTTTTATTGAGATATAATTGACGTGCATCACTGTATAAGTTTAAGGTATGCAGCATAACGGTTTGACTTACAAAGCGGGAAAAGTCTTGGAAGCATATGGTACATTTTATTCCTCAACGAGATAAAAGTTGTCTTAGCTGCCACTTCATAAGTTAACCGGTTCATGAATTTCTATGAAAAGATTAATATAGTAACTATATGAATTTGGATATTGGAAAAGTTTCTTTTAAAGACAGAAATTTAAAGCAGAGTCTAATGAAGTTACAAAGCTAAACACATTGATTCCTCTAAAATATCCACCTGGCAAACCAGAATCAGAAAGGATTCTAACTGCTTGTGTATCCAATCAGCATCATCTAGGAAAACCTATCACAGCCAGGTGATAGATGGGCTTTCCTGCCTTCTAATACTTAATGTATGTCAACAGCATAATGGATCTTTGGAAGTGAGGTTGATTAATGTTATATTTAAATAGATAATGATTTTTCTGCATGAAAAATAAGCATTTGGGGGAAAGTGTGGTCTGGGGAAGATCCCAGGAGCAGAATGCCAACAAAGAAGACTTTTCAATACAGTTTAGCCACTAGTTTTGCTATGTGAACTTTGGCAAATCACTTAGATTTTCCTCATCTATAAAATACGTGTAAAAATAATGGTCCCACAAAGTCACGATAATAAGTAAGTGAAACTCCATGTCACCCAGTGTGGGAGGCAGGGAAATACAAGTACAGTATAATGGTCTCTTTCCCTTTGTTAACTTAATGACCTAGTAGAACTCTGCAATAAAGTGTAGGAACTGTAAACTTCCTTTTGGCAACATTCTGAATAGTAAGGTGTTCGCCAAACTAGATATAAAAGATTCAATATTTTCTTGCTATTATGGGTCTCAAATGTTTCTATTTATATCTGTTATCTTTCATGGCCATCAGGATCTAGCAACCTAACTGCAGTTCATTTCTCACCATTAGTAAGTGATTTATTTCCTCTAGCATCAATAGATAGATCTACCCAAGGTACATTGTTCAAATGTGTGTGGTCCAAAGGAGCCAGGGTATTTTAGCTTGTACAGTATGTGTCACAGTATTTATACTGAGCATTACAGGAAGAGGTGAAAGTAACAGGAAGGATTTTTGGTGGAAACTTCTGCTCTAAGATGTCAACTTCCTCTGCTCCTGTTGGGTAAATAGGGGTCTTGATACTTGCCGCTGAGTGAGGGGGTGTGTCACAGCCTTCCTCTGTGCTGACGCCCCCAACCTTGGCTGTAGGGTCCTCCACCATTGCACTGGTCCCACATGAGATGCAATTTCTCTTCCCTCGTTTCTCCAAAACAATCTCTAACATAAGGTCTTTGCTTCTGGAAGACTTTTACTGGAAGTTTTCAAGTCACAGAGTGTAATTAAAGCCCAAGGGAGGAAATGATGTTAAGCATTGCTCTCGCTGTGATTTTTTGGCATTTCTCACACCAGGAAAATTTTCACCATTTATCAGCCATATCGCTCAAATTATCCTGTTTCTCCTTCTCTTTTTCCAACTCCCCTGTGTACACAAACCCCACAAATGTATGCTATCTTTCATGTAGAGCAGGTTGGTTTTTCCATCTTCTTCTTAATCCTGATTCTGGCCCTGATTTTGCAAACCCTCACACCGCTCACCCAGAGACTGGCCGTTCCGAATCCTCACCTGACGGTGCAAAACGCTAGAAAAAAGATTGGAATTGCGTTAATGTTTGTTGTTTTCCTTCTATGCTTGCTTCAGCCAGGGCACAAATTCTTCAGAAGGATGCTGCTTCTCCATTACTCTTACAAGAACAGAAAGAGGACATCTGCCTCCTAGAAAATCCCTCTGTTGTGAATAATTCTGTCAGGTGGGGCCCCGAGCCCAAGTCCAAGGCCCTAAAGTTATCCAAAGCCTGTCATGAAAAGATAAGAGTGTCCCTGTTACTTCCAAGGGGAGCCGGGCAGGGAGGACCACCCGGTGAGCTGCAGACACAGAGTTGGGACGTCACCGGCTAGGAAGTTTAGAGATTGTCTTCCCAACGGGAAAGTGAGGAATCTGGTGACATCCACAGTGAAGACAAGGGTCCCCTGCTGGGGTGACGTCACATGGAGGAGAGTGAGGCTAGCAAGCCCCTGTTGACGGGGTGGATCCTCTTACAGAAGGACAGGTGCCTCAGGACGTGCCGGGCTCGCTCTCCGTCCAGAGGTACCCTTGGTTCTTCCTTGGAACACATCAACTTCATAAGATACTTCCTTAAAACTGTGAATTTTACTTCCTCACTCATAGCACCAACGGCCTTTGAAATACAACACGTAAGGGATTTTCCACGAACCCATTAGTCTTCCCGACTTCTCCGTGATGGGGCTGCACTCCGTTTACCAGATAGCAGAATGCCCTGTTGTTTGCAACTCAGGGTCTTCATGAAACACCAAGATGTAAATTACCAATCATTAGAGTGGACCTAGGTCCGCTTAAAAAGCAATCATTACGCTTTTACTTTATAAAGGGAGCGAATCAATTAAATGGGCATGTTAACAGCGAATTCTCAGATGACCTTCCCTTAACTGGTTTCCAGGCATTGGGCAAGGCCTGGCTGGCTCCGAGGGGTTCTCTCGCCACAGGCAGTTTGGACTCATTTCTGTTGAAATTCAGCATCCCTAGTGTTGCTTCTACGTTTAATGGAGAGCTTTCTACCCTCGTCCTCAGGGTACCTGCTAGGGTGTCTTTGCAGCCGGAAGGACCAGATGTTCACTTCCCTCTTGGCAAGTTTCTGATTGATTTGGACCTAGGGAGGGTTAAGAAAAGGGAATTTTGACCACTATTAAAAGTGCAGCTTCCTGAGTATTTTCAGTCAAGATTCCAAACAGAGTAACCACTTTCAGTATACGTGAAGATTTCTTTTTCTTGGCACTTGTATAGAAATAACAGTTTAACCTTTGCTGAAATCTATTGAAGTTATTACCTAAGATAGATTGTTTTCACTAGATCAGAGGTTACCTTTATATGAACGTGAACTTCACTGATTTTTTTTTAAAAATTCTCAATGAATTTATGAGAGCTTCTCTTTGTATTTCTTCTAGGAATATGAAAAGCTAATATTAAATAAGCATTTTAATAAAGGACAACAACATAGGTGATATGAAAACTTCCAACAGCAGTGAATTACATTTAGAAGTGGGAGAGGTAGGCGACGTCTTCATATCAGGTGACATGGTCCCCAGCACACAGGCCATAGGTGCTGGCGTTTATATTAACCTGTGGCTCGCCCAGTGCAGGTCACGCAGGTCACAGATGCCATCCCTCTTATTTTCTCCAGGAATCCTAGTGGGCTCCAAATACTCATTGATTCCATCTTCCCGTAAAGGTCACAGAAAGGAGTGAAGAGAAATAAGTACAGAACCTGTGGTTTTAAGACCTGTTTTCTCCGTATAGCTCTACTGCACCATGTGGGTTAGTTAGGGATCTCCAGAGAAGCAGAACTAATAGGGTGTGTGTGTGTGTGTAAGTAAGTGTAAGTGAGGGATTGGCTGCATGTCGCCAGAGGCTGAGAATTCCCCTGTCTGCCATCCGCAAGCTGCAGCCCAGGAGAGCCGTAGTGTGATCCAGGCCACGTCCAAAGACTGGAGACCCAGGAGGAGCAAGGGCATACCCCCAGTCTGAGGGCAGGAGAGGATGAAATGAGCGGTCCCAGCTCCAACAGTGAGACGGGAAAAAGGGAGCAAATTCCTCCTTCTTCTTCTTTTGTTCTTTTCAGCACTTTAGATGATGCTGACGCACACTGGGGACGGTGGTCTGCTTTCCTGAGTCCACTGATTCGAATGCTCATGTCATCCAGAAACACCCCCCAGACACCCCCAGAAAGGATGTTTAATCTGGGCCCTGTGGCCCAGTCAAAGAGATACATACAACTGACCATCACACCTTCCACGTGTTCTCTCTGCCAGGATGCACACTCCCCTGTGTGTCCTGGGGCACAGTCTCTAGGACCTGCTGAGGCTACAGGAAGAATCATCCCTGACCCCGATTCCAGGCAGCTGAGTCACATTCTTCTGGACAAGCAAAGTCTTTGGCGTTGTGTTTGGCTTTGGAGCTGGCTTATTGACATTAGGTCCTGACTCTCACATAATGAGTGCACGACTTGCCCAGGTTGTTAACTTAACGTGAGCATCAATTTCTTTATCTGTAAAATGACCTTGATGATGCTAAATATATCCACGATGATGGGGTCTCCAGTGAGCTAGCAGTTACAGTAAACTTCACCCGCTGCGTACCAGAGTACAGGCTAAATTAATGAGTCAGTATTAGCTATTATTATCATTACTGTTATTCAGAAAGAGGTTTATAAATTACTTTTATTAAGTAGTGGAGAGAGAGCACAGAGGTGATCATGTCGGTTACTGAAAGGAGAGGTGGAGTCTGCCGGAAGGAAAGTGGAAAAGACATTCCAGGCAGAGAACAGTGTTTGAGGGAGGCAGAGGTGGGGAGGTAAGGGCATCACACTGAGGAAGGTGTCGTAGGCTGGGGAGGGTGGGAAGCAGCAGACAGGGAAGCGTGTGAAAGGCTTTCCCTGAGCTTCGTATTGAATTATGCAGGTGCTGAGAACCACTGAAGGATTCTAAGCAGAAAACACACACACATCTCTGTAGAAATCCCCAGGAGAGTGTTGGGGGCTTGGTATCAAAAACTGAAACATGCCAGGGCGACATAGGAAGGTACTGGATTACGAAGGGTGATTTCAAACAGTAGAACCGATGGGAATTAGGGCAGACGGATTGAGCATCTGGAGGGGAAGGAAACCCCCAGATAGATCCCCGTCTCTGACCTCTGGGAAGCATCTTTGTGGATGCCAGAGCTCGTATCTAACTAACATGTGTCATGCTGGCTAAGTTATTTGACTTGTCCAAACTCCCATGTGTTTATATCAACGTTTAGAAAAATAATGATACCGACTTCACTGGAGTTATGGAATTTAACCTGGACAGCGTATATAACAGACATCACAACTTGTAAGGAACTGTGTATAAGCATTTTAGAAGCTCTTACCACTCTACTTTCCATTGAACAGCATCCTGGGTAAAGTTTCTTGGATCCCCCTGTTCTACACCATCAGCCCCAAATGGCCAGTGCTTCAGGATGACTTTAGATTGAAGCTCATCAGAACAGGCACACTTTGAATTGATCAGACACCAGGAAGTAGAGAGAATGGGCGGGGATGGCTGCACCGGGGATCTCGCTGCTCCGACACTTGGCGGTTTCTGTGTGGATGTGGCTCCTCGGATTGGTTCACTGAAGGTTCCATGTTTTCAGATGGATCCTTCTTTTCAGACCTGCTGGCTGCCAGGGGGAGGTGAAGCAAACTCATATGCACTCTTTTGTCAGTTGTCTCTGAATTCACCACCTACTGCTGTCACGGTGGTCCTGGGGTGATGCTGGTCTGCATGAGAAGGAGCTCCCCAGGTGGGTGTCATCTTGCCAAGTGCCCAGTCCTCCAAGATTTACTTACTGAGCACCTACTTAGTGCTGGAACAAAGACAATCATGCACTCTGCTTCAAGAAAAAGAAAAAGCTATAGCAGCAAGCCAATGTGTAGATCGAATAGAGCAGAACAAAGGGTGTGCCCAGGGTTGGCAGAGAGGAAGAGACTATTTTGAGGAGTCAGCTAATAACTCAAAGCTAGTTTGAGCTGGTCTGCTTCCTTGAAGTTACACAAGCCCTTTGCCACCTGTACAGAAAAACTCTACGTGGTGAGAGCTGATACAGAAACAAGAGAAAAGTATCATTGAATTTGCTTCCATGGGACAGACGTGTTCATCTTAATCTTTGACTGGGATTCAAGATAAGAATGTTGGAGGATGCCAGGACCCAAGTCTAATCTAATTCACTACATGTATTTTGGTCTGCAGAACAGTCATTTCTGGTTTATATCACTTAATATGTCCCAAGGAAGACTTGAGTATATAATTTTTGGAAGGTTCTTCTTCATCTCTTCTTACAATCTGTAGCTTCTTCCAAAAAAAGCGAGAACCGGAAAGTTGTCTACAAGAGAACACTGACAGTCTAACTCTGTAGGTTCCAGTTAAACTCACTTAAGCCATGGGATGTCCACCTTAGCACAAAACTATCTGTATTCACTGTCACCACTTAATAATGCATTAGTAGTTCAGTATAAGTCTTCGTGAAGAAGAGACTCCTAAGGCATCTCTAGCACAGTTAGCAAAGGTCAATGAGAAGATCTTCAGTTCCTTCCCTACCGTGTAAATGTCCGAAGAGTCAGGGTACCGTGGAGCTTGGAATACTTCATGACAGAAATGACAAGAGCAAGGAAAAGCTTTTTTCATCTCCTTTGTCACTCAACAGTGAATGATTGGGAATAAGGCAGATAACAGTTTGGAGGATCTAACGCAACTCTTGAGGAGAGAAATAAGGTAGAGCCCTTGGGTGAATACAAATTGAAAATTATAAGCTCACGCACCGGTTGAAATTAGAAGAATCTCACTCATAGCTTGAGATTTTTGTTGGCAAAACAGAAAGAAAAACTTAGGTTATAATTGTAGGCCATAAAATTAAGTTGTAAAGGCACAAGATGATCCAAGAGTCACACAACAAGGAGAAGACAGAATAAAAAATGCAAGCCTGGGCTTCCCTGGTGGCGCAGTGGTTGAGAGTCCGCCTGCTGATGCAGGGGACACGGGTTCGTGCCCCGGTCCGGGAGGATCCCACATGCCGTGGAGTGGCTGCGCCCGTGAGCCATGGCCGCTGAGCCTGCGCATCCGGGGCCTGTGCTCCGCAATGGGAGAGGCCACAACAGTGAGAGGCCTGCGTATCGCAAAAAAAAAAAAAAAAAAAAAAATGCTGGTCTATGTTTCACTGGCGCTGACAGCCTCAGAACCCCATGGGTATTCACAACCAGTTAAGGATGGGGAGAGCTCTATTCTATATCCAAACCTATAACTATAAAATTTAAACTTGCTGTGAGAATAATATCAACGTCTCCATCAGTTTAACCAATTTTACTTATGAGCATCTTTGAATCTCTTGTGATAAAACCAATTTACAAAGGGTATTGTAGATTTCAGCCTACTCTGCACCCGACTCACCTAGTTTGTAGCAAAAAGATGAGAACACTTTCATCAGCTCATGAAGCAAACTTGAAGAACTAGAAATACTGTCCAGTACTACAGATGAAGCTACTGTTATAACCCAAAGGAAGAAATTCATGAGGCCAGTGGGAAGAGAAGGGCTGACCACACACCACTGGTCTCAAGCCCACTGTTAGAGACAGAGACATTGCTCAGGACCAGTGTTTGAAAACTCACATCTTCATAATCCAACCATTTCTATATAAAGGTTACTTTTTTCCCCATGGTCTCCCCAGTTGCCAGATGAAGATATTATAGGACTCACTTTACTTCAAGGTATTCATTTTCTTATTAATCGAGGTGGAATTTAATACTGGCTCCTGATTTGAGAACTCTTTTCAATCACTTTGAAAATGTTCACGCATCTGATTGTTTTTCTGTTTGTGATGAAAATGCTTCCACATATGACCTCAAAATCATGTGTCTTATTAGTTTTTATCCTTCATCAGCTAGTAATCGTATTAGGAAATGATCATATTAGAGACAGCGTTGCAATTTTTAAAATAACTCCTTCTCCTGTGTTAGGCATTTTATCATAAATGGAAGGCTTTGGTTAAGCCTCTTGTGCGTTCATCAAGTGATTGGCAGGTTCAGTGTCATCTTATACCCCCGCAGGTCTGACCGCTGGGAATGCTCTGAGCTTCGGCCATCCAATTAAATGCAGAAGAGCCAGAGTCAGCATCAGCTATTCTTTTCTCTCCCTCATTTAGAATTAACTGCAGAACAAGTGCCATTAAGACCGCTATTTGAAAAACATGCTTTTCTCCTTTATAATAAAAATGGTAATTTTACTGTCTGAAAATGTTGCTGAATTTGGAATCTACCTAGGACAGCTCCTTTTGCACTAGTTTGGGAATTTAGCAAGTAAGCAGGTAGGTGAATCTCAGAGGAGTAAAGAGAAACTAGTCGTGTCATGATAGTAGACAGAAATATTGACGCAGAGAAAATTGTTCTCTCTCTGAGGCTTCTGAAGTTTGCCTACAGATGAACATCAGAACTTCATGGCAGTTGAGAACCGAGGTGGAGAAGATAGCACATTCTCTGGGGCATATAAAACATTGTAGGAATAAAAAAAAAATCTGGCTTTATTAGTAAATCAAGCATCATTATAACACGGTTAATTATGAAAAAATAATTGTTTTAATTTGGTAATTATCTTGGATGGCATTTGTCACTGTCCTTTTTACACGTGTTTTCCTATGTGGATATCTGTTAACAAATGTTGGTTCAGTCTTTAGGGAATGCTCCATATTGCAGTGAATTTTGCTGTTGTTTGTTTTCTGGACTATAAATCGTTGGCTATCTCAGTTGAGAAAAGTTTAATGTCCTAATTTATAAGCAGATTAATGCCATGCTGTTATTTTGGGTAATGTATCAAGTATCACACGCTGAAAAGTTACCATTACTTTTGTCTGATTGGTGCCATCTGTATGAAAATGACGTTTTTATTTATTTTATTATTATTATTATTTTTTTGCGGTACGCGGGCCTCTCACTGCTGTGGCCTCTCCCGTTGCGGAGCACAGGCTCCGGACGCGCAGGCTCAGCGGCCATGGCTCACGGGCCCAGCCGCTCCGCGGCATGTGGGATCTTCCCGGAGCGGGGCACGAACCCGTGTCCCCTGCCTCGGCAGGCGGACTTTCAACCACTGCGCCACCAGGGAAGCCCGAAAATGACGTTTTTAATTCTGAGAAATGGGGAATTATTTTTTAAGTTAGACGTTGTAAAATAGAGTTGATAATAAGTTTTACTCGTTTGTTTTGCCAACAGCATGGGCTGGGTTGCTGTATGTGTTTTTAACTGGAGAGTCATAAAATCAGAATTACCTGCTCAGATTTACTTGTAAGCAATTTCTGAAGAAGGTTAGACATTTGAGAGATTTAAAAGCACTTGTGAAATAAGATAAAAACGTCGGAAAGGAATCATACCAACTCTACTCCTTACTAGAATTGCTCACGCTATAAAGTTATTTTTGTTGTGTTTTGTTTTTCCATGCTGATAAAGTTTGCACACGTCTCTTAACTGCTTCATTTGTATATCTGTAGAAACATAAACCATAGCTCACAAGATTATTGTGAAGAACCAGTGGCATATTGTCCCCCAAAACACTTTTGAAACTGAGAAGTGCTCTGTAAATGATGAGTATTATTGTGCTTCTGTAGTGTGGCCAGATCTTTCTTCAGCTTCTCAGTATTCTTGGAGGATATGAACTTTATAAGCTTACTCCTTTGTAGAACAGCAATTTCATTTTTCCCCTAATCTTCAGCTTTCAGTTTGTGGTTTTCCCACTCTCTGGAGATGTCTGGAATTTGGGGATACAGCTTATCCTTCAGTATCCTATATATGTGAAGCATCCCAGGCTTGTTGGATTGGGTTATCCGTCTGGAAATAAATCTGAAAAATCGTGAGAGGCACATCATGCTATTCCTTGGAACTGTATTGAAGGAAATATAGAAGTGATATCTATGAAGTCTGAAAAGCCTGAGTTTCTCAATTCCTGGAGACTTTTGGCAGTTTGTAAGAACGAAATAGATAAGAGGAATTCTTTTTGTAAGGAATATTACAAAGATCTTTCTTTCCTCTGTCTAAACCTGTTCATCTTTTTCCCATTTATTGAAATATCAGTATTTTTCATTTTTTTCTTTTAAGTCTTTGTTAACAATTTGTCAGCTCTGCTGAGTACTATATACATCAGTCTACCTGGCAAGCTCCCAAACGCCCCCTCAGTAGGACCTAACAAGAAAAGTGGATAAGGGGGCCGAGTGCCCCCTACAGGCAGAAGAAAGCAAAACCACTGCAAGGAGAGAGCCACTAAGAGGGGAGAGGAAGTCAAGGAACTTAGAGGGGAGAAGACTCACTGACCCTGCATTCGGAAGTTCTTCCCCACTACTTCTTTTTTTCCTCCCACTTTTATTGAGATATAATTGACATGCAGCACTGTATAAGTTTAAGTTGCACAGGGTAACGATTTGACTTACATACTTCATGAGACGATTAATGTGAAAAGTTTCGTGAACCTCCATCTCTTACAGATACAAAGTTAAAGAAATGATATTTTTTCCCTCGTGACGAGAACTCTTAGGATTTACTTTTTTAACAACTTTCTTATATAGCTTGCAGCAGTGTTCATTATATTTATCGTGTTGTGCATTGCATCCTTAGTACTAACTCAACCTGTGTACGTTTTTCTCTATATTTTAACGGTGGAAATCCTGGTCAGTAATCCTCTTTGCCTCCTTTCCAGCCACTCTGTTTTCCATCCCTGCTTTCTATCCCTCTCTGTTTTCCTTCCATTCACCAGATGTTAATTCAGTTCCTTCTCTAAAAGTTAACAAGTCATGGAACAATAAAAATATATATATATATAAGTAAGCAAATGTTCCCACTTTCAATGAAAACATATTTAGTGTGGGGAAAGCCACATTTCTGAAGAATGTCCATTTATGTGATAAGTACAGTCCCATAAGAGGGGGACACCGGCCCTGCCCAGGTTGGGGGTGGGTGGGGGCATGAAGAGAGGGACAGAGATGGCGAAAGCGCCAGGGGGTCCTTGGACTGATGAGGCAACTGGTGGCGAAAGTGTGAGGTCCAAGGGGACGCTAGTGACATTTCTCAGTCTTCATACAGCTGGACTGACCAACAACCTTTGGCAGTCTTGATTTCTTTCTTTCTCCCCAGTCTTTTCTTTTTTTTTTTTTCCTTCTCTGTCATTGGTTTCAACATAGTAAATGATTCTTAATTCATCTTATCTCCCCAACTGACTGTTCTGTATCCTCTCATCATTTCCAGATAATTTTCTACTTACCCAGTAGATGTCAGAATTCCTCACTGGTCACCCCTATGCTGCTGCTGCTGATTCTTTTTTTTTTTTTAAGTTTTACGCAGTTTCCATCAGACTGTTCTTCAGACCCCTGCGTGCGTTCTGCTGCGGTCTCCCCTTCAGCTCAGAATTCTAGAGCCGCAAGTCCAGTTGCTGAACGTATAATCCGACTTGGCCCCTGGAATTCAACTAATCAAAGGCATCTCAACTCTCATCCGTCCAAACCTCAAACCTCCCTCAAGGCCCCTCCGCTGCTGAGCCCAGGTCCTCTGTGAGCGGTTCTCCTCCCCAGGAAAGGCAGGGCTGTGCTTCCAGGTGCAAAGCGGGAGACCCATTGAGTTTCCTCTGATGCTCTGTTCTCCTTTACTCGCTGACGTCTACCGCCAAGACCTTCCCGTTTTACCAGAATCATCTCTCAACATCCTCTTTCTCAGCCTCTCCCAACTTCTTCAGATTTCTTGCCTTGACTGTTGGACTCGCCTCGCCTAACTAGTGTCCAGCTCAGGACGGGCTCTCTGCCATCCTGGTCCACACTGCTGACAGCTGATGAATCCAGGACCCAAATATCACCTTGTCTTGGCTTTGTGCAGACTCTTTCAGTGACTTTTCATGGTTATCAGACTAAGGATCCCAGCCCTTGACTGAAGGACTTCATTCCTGCCCTCTGTCCATCCCCTTCCTGTTCAGCTCACCAGTCCCCTTGACCGTGCTGTTGTGGTGGGAACAGTATTAGTGTTCCATCCCCGCCTTTTGGTTAGTTACTTCCTAATCATCTTCCGCATGTCAGCTCAGATATCTTGCTCCGTTGGCCTTTCCTGGCCCCCAAGTAGTGCAGACACGTAAGTTCCACTGTTAGAAATTCTGGGGTCTCCATGCACCTTCACTTCCTGGAACTTTGAAAGTTGATCTTCTCTCTCGCTTACTTGTAGCTACTCCCATCCACTGGACATGAGGGTTTAAAGATAACAGTTGTTCACCATCATCTCGTGTCTGGATATGAGGCCTCATTCTAGGTCTTATGAAACACTGAATAAATATTTGCTAAATAAGTACATAAATATTAATCCCAGGACTCTGGTCTCCAGGAGCTGCCTTCAAGCTGTCCAGCTCTCTCACACCCTCAGAGCCTTCACGTCTCACTTCTGACCTCATGGGGGCCTCCGTTTCATGGTCCCTCCATCTTCTCCCGGGGATGAGCCCCTCCTAGCCTCACCTCCCTGACTCCTTGGACCACCTCTGCTGTTCCCTGGCCTTTGTGTGGAAAAACTCCCTTTCTTTGTCAGTTCTACAGTTTGCTTCCTCTGTATCCATGAAGCCAGATGTGCTTTTTTTATTATTATATTTTTATTGACGTATAGTTGATCTACAATGTTGTGTTAGTTTCTGCTGTACAACAGAGTGACTCAGTTTTACGTATACGTACATTCCCTTTTTTATGTCTTTTTCCATCATGGTTTATCACTGTTGTGGCCTCTCCTGTTGTGGAGCACAGGCTCCGGATGCGCAGGCTCAGCGGCCATGGCTCACGGGCCCAGCCACTCCGCGGCACGTGCGATCTTCCCGGACCGGGGCACGAACCCGCGTCCCCTGCATCGGCAGGCGGACTCTCAACCACTGCGCCACCAGGGAAGCCCAGCTCCACCCTCTTAACCTTAACAGTCAAGCTTGTTGTCCTTCCTACTAGACAAACCAAGGTCAGGGAGAACTACTTATCTCCCTCCCCTGACCCCCGTTCCTACAGCTACATCTCCGTTTATATGTGCTGCCATCCTCACCTCCTGTCCTCCGCCCTCAGAAGGTGAGAAGTCCCTCCGGTGGAAAATAAACCCTTCCATCTGTGCTTTGCATGAGGGCAGCCAGCAACCTATGTAGCAGTCAGATCTGCCCCTGTTTCCTCTGCTAAGCCTGACATTCGACTGTCAACCTTGCAGTTTGCACATCACGCTGTTTTGCACCCCTGCGCTTTGCATTTGTCGGTGCCCCTGTCTCAAGCCCCCTTCCGCCGTTCTCCACCTGCTTGGTACCTGCTCAGTGAGCCACCTGAATCCTGATGCAGGAACACTGCTTTCCTCCGTGTTCACATTGCGCCGAACGCAGGGTTTATCCGTTTATGCCATTTTCCCCACTAGACCCTCAAGGGCAGCTCTCGTGTCTCGTTCATTTCTGTACCTTCAGTGCTTAACATGGGAACTTTCACTTAAAAGGTGTTCAGCAATCACTGTGACGTCCCCTACCATGTCAACGAATTTTCATTAAGCTTATGATAAAATGTGCAAGAAAGTGTAGCAATAGCTAACACATATGGCTCTTCTGACGTGCCAGACGCTTTATGTGTATGGACTGAGTCTTTAATACCACCGAGGTACTGTCATTCTTGAGAGCAAGTTGAAGCACAGAGAAGTTAAGTACCTCGTTTGATGTCACACAGTTAGTAGGCAATGAGCCCAGCGAACTGTTTCTATTACAGTTGCCTTATGGTCTGTAAGGATCGTTTTTGTTTTGTTTCTTGATGGTTTAATGTCTGCCTCACAGCACTAAAGCATTCATTTCATGCCTCTTCGGTGCGCTGCACTGTGGTTAACTCATCTCACAGTGAAAACTACGTGGTGAGCATTCGGCAACATTTGTTGAAATTCAGCTTGGCGAACTGAATCAGATTATGCCTGTTGAACAAGTCTTAGTTCACAATGTAAGATTTGCCTCCGGGGGCAAAAATCCACTTAGGTAAAAGTCACTATTTATACAACATTCTGAAAGAGGACCAATTGATTTGTTATTTCCCCCCTCTTTTACTTGGTCCTCGAAATGAAAACATAGAGAGTTCATTATAATGGAGATTTGGAAAAACAAAGAATTCTTTAAACCGTCAACCTTAAAGGTTGTTGTTCCTCTTTAATTTCTTGGGAGTCTGCGATCTGTTCCGGGGCCATTCTTTTTAAATAAAGTAGCCACTGATTTCCTCAAAATATGTCTCTTAAGATTTTATACATTTTCATACAGTGGAATGGAAACCCATGGAGACATCTGTTCCCTCAATACTATATATTTTTTAATAATAAAACACATTTGTGAGACTTAGATCCCAGAACTGGTTGTGATGACACAGAAAGACCAGGGTTCACGAGCTAGTTCCCAGTGTCAGCTTTACTGCTGGTCCATTGTACGCAGATCAGCTCTAAAATTCCTGATTCTAAAACCTGTCTGCTGTCATTTGGTTCAGAGCAGAGTCAGGAGTAGAACACGCACTCATCTTTCAAGGTTAAAAAATACACGTCAATAAATAATGTTAGGCATCAAAGGTAAAATTGTCAAGTTAAATGAGTTTGGGACACAATGTGAAGAAGTAGGAAGTTTTGATTTGAGGGCTTAGATGATCCTTGGGAATTTTAGAAAATAGTACTTTTATATAAAACACAAAACTGTGTAGTACACTGTCATTATCAGTATGACAAATAATTTTACTGACCTGTAAGAAGTTTAACATCACCATGAACTTAAATTGAGGCAGCTGATAAGAAGGTGATTCATAATATTGCTTCTTTATTCAGTTTTTTCCTTATGATCTAAGCAATTCCACTGTCATCTCATCTTGCATCCATCAAAGAGAAACGAATACAAATGAAACGCTATCCTAAAACATTCTACGGGAAAATAGATAAAATCTTCCCTGATAATTACCTTTGTTACAATCCCTATTTTGACAGCAGATTCAATTTTATTATTAAACACAAAGAATAACTTTTGATCTCTTTTCTGTTCTTCACAGATCTATTTAGAATAAGAGCCCTTCACTCAGTTTGCACCACGTATGAGTGAGTTGGAAAGGTCAGCCTGTCTGTGTTTTATTTTCATTAGAATTAGACCATGTATCTTTTACACTTTCTCCTGGCTGGCCAGGAAAAAGGCTTCCCTGAGAATTAATCAAAGAAGGATCTATCCAGAAAATATTAGACTCGTGCTGTTAGGTGGGAAGAAATGTATAACCTGTTATGGCGTCTGTTATGGACAGACTATTTTCGGTTTCGCTTTTCAGAGTTTCTTCGAAATAAGTGGAGACTCTTGATCATGACATGGGTCGTCAAAGCCATCATGGTCTGGTGTAAAAATAGCACTGCTGACTGGTTTATCGTTACCGTCTCATTAATTCTTGGCTTATTGAAGTACTCTCGGTGTTTGATCGTGTTCTCCTCTAGTTCTTGGGGCGAAAGAGTGGCAACGCCTGGTTTCTATTTTAGGTTTCTCTTCCATGAAATAACGAATCATAAATCAAGGACAGCGTGTATTAAACTTTTTGGTGGAAGAATATATTTAAGATCTTAAAAATGACTGAGTACGGCAGAACGATAATGATAAAACTCAAAAGAATTCACACACACACACACAGACACACACACACAGACATGCATACACACGGCAATAGTCCTTGGAGTGATGGCAGCATAAGGTATTGTGGGACCTCTGAAAGCTCCAGGGTACATTTGTGAGAGGATGAGAGTAAGGAAAGGCAAATCCTGTCTCATGATTTTTATGGAGACGTGTTTTACTTTGCACAGCCCCCTGCAATTGGTATCCTTGTAAATTAAAGGCATTTTAAGTTATTTTGCCGAGAGTCTTTTAAGACCATGTTTCCTGTTGCTTTAGTGGATGCTGTTGTAACAGCTACTGACTTGGTTTGATAATATATTATGTAGTTGATCTGTCTATAGAAAACAGCTCATGCTATAAATGCACTGTTAAAAGGGGATTCAGTTATATGTTATTGCTCTCAAGTGATGATCCACTCAGTTTTTAGGTAGGTGGCTTTATGCCTCCTCAAGATGGATGTTTCATGATCAAGATTCTGATGAGATCTGGGAGCTACAAAAGTGATTGCTATGTGTCTCTGACTTTTTTTTCCAGTTGCAGTTTAACAAGTACTGTTCAACAGCCCATCTCTATATTTTTGACCAGTTTTTGCATTCACATAGCTTTTTGGGGTACATATCATACTTTTTTTTTTTTTTTAAAGAAAACAATAGAGTTTCAGCCTCATATTCTGAGAGGTCTTTGGAAAAGTTTTATTGTACATTTGCTGAGACAGTTTCCACAAAGTACCACTTAAAATTCTGCTTTGGTTTTTTGCTGTTGTTGTTGTTGTTGTTGGTTTTTTTGTGTACTTTTTGCGCTACGCGGGCCTCTCACTGTTGTGGCCTCTCCCGTTGCGGAGCACAGGCTCCGGACGCGCAGGCTCAGCGGCCATGGCTCACGGGCCCAGCCGCTCCGCGGCATGTGGGATCTTCCCGGACCGGGGCACGAACCCGCGTCCCCTGCATCGGCAGGCGGACTCTCAACCACTGCGCCACCAGGGAAGCCCCTGCTTTGGTTTTGACCAAGAATTTAAAAGATATGCATTGAATATTTGACTTAGAACCATTAGATAAGAAAGACTAGTGTAGTGAAGAAAAGTATATTTTAAAGTTTTTGTCTCAAAATAGCCCAATTGTTTTAATTTCTATGAACACCTTCCTAATTAGATAAAAATATGCTAAACTCCAGTCATAGGTATATTCAAAAAAAGTGGTTATTGACCATATTTTAGTTAGTATCATTAACTAGTTTCTCTTTCTGGTATAAACAGCTACTGGTTACAGGATATGCTGATGAGTAAAGGATATTATCATCCTGTCTAATAAGCAAAATATTTGCATTTATTCTTCATTTATCACCAAGAAGATCTTCAAACTATTACCAGTGAAAACTGAATCTCTCAACATTTCAGCAATTAAAATCAGTTTCTTCACATTTAATCTTTGTTTCTAATCTCCAGAATATTGTTAACTTTTTTTTTTTCCTGGCCTTTTCTAAAGTTTTTATTTTATATGTTTGAATTTTATTTTGTTTAAGGTATGTTTACTTTGCCCCTGATAACTTCCCTCTCTCCCTCTTTCCCATCATCCCTTGTATTTTTCTTGCAATAATAGCAGCAGTTATCTTTATTAAAATCACTTAAATCTGAAAGAATTATGCTTAGGTATCATTTCCCTTATGTATAAGGAAACTAAAGCTTTAAAATGTTAGCTAATTGGTCTTGCTTACATAACCAGAAAATGGAAAGGTCAAGATTTTATTCCATCCCCCTGGATAACTCCTTTGATAAGATTTCTTATAAAAGTTTAGCTCTCCTTATGTGTAATACTGATCATAAGGGTGATATGTATTGTAATCAAATTGTAAGAGAAATATCTCCTACCAAGTTCTAAAAAATAGCCCATCCTATCAAACCAT
Organism: Aethalodelphis obliquidens; assembly: GCF_003676395.1. Taxonomy (NCBI): domain Eukaryota; kingdom Metazoa; phylum Chordata; class Mammalia; order Artiodactyla; family Delphinidae; genus Aethalodelphis; species Aethalodelphis obliquidens. The sequence goes on from NW_020837969.1 coordinate 8,668,353, forward strand.
ATTGAGTATTGCATTTACTATATTGTGATGTAACAATCTTATTATGTATGTATTTCTATACTTTCCTGGAGCTTTTAGTTTTCTTCTTTGCATTTCTAGCACGGTACTTGGTACAGAGAATGCATTTACACATATTGCCACTAATTTGTGTCTTCCTTTCCCATGAGGAGAAAGATGAAAAGATGAACAGTACAGGCAAGGCAGGATAGCCCTCTGTACCAGCTGACTGGGGGCCAAAAAGATTAGTTGGTTAAATTATTATAACATTCATGTAGATTCGTGTTAGGAACATGCCACAGAGGTGAGGACTATATATGTGTAAAGCGTTACTTCATTGAGTCATAGGAAGTTCTCGCTATGCTAATAAGCCTACCATTATTTCTATTCATTCCAGTATTACCTTAATTTTTGAAGCAAGTCGTTTCTGTCAAAATATTTTCTTAATAATATTGTTTGACATTCACCACATTCTGTATTTTTGGTGACCCAAGATGTAATCGTGGTAGACATAGAATATGTATTCCATAAAGAGCTATATCCCAGTGGTACATGTCTACACGTTACACTCATACACGCTTTATTTTGTGCCTTTCTAAACCCTTTGTACAGACCATCAACACTTCATCTCTGCTAACATTTGGACTCGAAAATGATGACACTTGACTATGGAAGGGCCAAGTCTTGTTGGAATGCTCATGAGTTGTCAAAATTAAATCTTTGTTTAACTTAGGGATGAACACCAACAACTCTACTAGAATGAATTATAACCCTTTGATGATATTTGCTACAGCACAAAGGGTCTTATTTATCGCCACTTTTTCATTTTTAGATGATATCCAAAAATGGAAGAATACGAGATTGAACCAATTAAGAGGAGTTCTAGAAAATGGAAGAAGAGTTTTAGGGATAAATCAAGGGGAAGCAAGGAAGCAACAGCAAAAAAAAAGACAATTACTGAGTTTAGAGAAAGCAATGAACTGCGCAGAAAGAAACATTCACGGCATACGATACACACTGTGAATACCGTGTGCACAATGACGACATGCGCCCTGACACTCATGCGGCTCTCCTTGTGCTCTCTGTGTGTAGGGAGCATCAGTGGACAGAGAGAGAGAGAGAGAGAGAGAACTAGAGCACGCGTGTGTGTGGAGTTGTGGTCTGAAGGGGCAAAACCATCATTTTCCATAGTGGGGAGCTAATGCCTCAAACGGGCAAACCAAGCAGTTGCCTTATGACAAGGGGACAAATACTAGAAGAAGCAGCTAAGAGATGAAATGTCTTGCATCTGAGACGGGAAAACGGAGAGGCTTATGTAAGGGGCTTTTTTTTTTTTTTTTTTTTTTTTGGCTGCTTTGGGTCTTCATTGCTGTTCACAGGCTTTCTCTAGCTGCGGCGAGCGGGGCCTACTTTTCGTTGTGGTGCACAGGCTCTAGGAGCGCGGGCTCAGTAGTTGTGGCTCACGGGCTTAGTTGCTCTGCGGCATGTGGGATCTTCCCGGACCAGGGCTCGAACCCGTGTCCCCTGCACTGGCAGGCGGATTCTTAACTACTGTGACACTGCAACAAAAGCAGGGAAGCCCCTCTTTTTAAAAAATAAAATAAAATTTATAAAGCTATTTAGTGTTAAACTCTGTGCCACGCCTAACTTAGACGAAGATTAAATCTTTTATCGTAGGCTTTTGTACTGAAACACTCTTTTTTCCTCTCTCCTGTTTAAATGATCCAGCATCTGTTCAGGTCGGTCTTCCTGGAGTGTTTCTCTGAGGGTCTTGTCCAGCCCCTGGGCAGAAATGACTTCTGCACTGGAGGCCATGTCCGCAAGCCGCCAGCTTCTCTCCAGAGCCCCGAAGCCAGAGGGTTCATTTGACAGGGCTTGGGGATGCCTTGGAGGAATCACTTCAAGGAATGCCCACTAGTCATGAAACAGAAATCATCCAAAGAGTATTAAAAACGGCAGTTGTTCAGGAAACATCACCTTCTGACCTGATCCTTGCCCACATCTGTGACATCTCTGGGTACCACAAAGCTCTGTAGGGTAAGATAGCATTCCATTGCACAGGCTGTGGAGCTCAATTGCCTTAATTCAAACCCTGTTTCTTCCACTTCCTAAAAGTGCCTCAATTTCTTTATCTGTAAAGTGAGAATAAAAGTTAAAAAATAATAATAATAATCCCTGCTACTTCATAAAATGATAGGGTAAAATGATATAATATCCATAAAGACTTAGTAGCTGGCACACAGTAAATGTTTAATGTATCTTAATATAATTAGTGTCAGGAAAGGGCATAGAGATTTCTGCTACTCTCACAGGTATTTATGACAGCCAGTGGAAAAGTGGAGAAAATTTGAAATACCTATGTGGGCAAGGGGGAAGAGTTGACTGGAAAAACTGAAGGGCTTCTGGGGAGAGATAAGGTTGCAGTTGAGGTTATGTTTATGACTTTTTTTTCCCACCGGTGCTTGGAAAACTAGCTGTTGTTTCAGAAAAGGTGGTTGGTTGGATTTTCAAGGCTGGAGGTGTTTGCCAGGTGGTTGAAGCTGAAAGAAAAAGGAAGGAACGAAGTTGCCGGTATTGGTGAGATGGAAAGAAGTCTAGAATACAAAATCTGAGAAAGTTTGGGACGGTCCTGAAGCCAGCCGGGGACTGATGGGGGCTTTCGGGACTTTGCTTAAGGCTGTGTGTTGCAACCCCTGCCCGGTGGGCCAGCCACTCTAGCCTCACCAGGAACTTGAAAGATTCTCCAGCACTGTTGTGACGGCCTGATGTAAAGGATGAATCAGGATAACATGTCTCTGGGTGGATCAGATAATTAGGTCTCTTCAAAATAGCAAGGCGTCCCTGAGTTGTCCCTAAAACTTGTCATTCTCTTGAACTCTGTTTCCTAAAGCCAGATGATGTGCAGACGTTTTAAGCCCATAGTTCTCAAATGTGCGTGGGCCTTTCAGTCAGCTGGTAAAAACACTGATGCTGGCTTCACCTCCAGAACTTTTCTCCAGGAGGTCTGAGGGGGGCCCAGGAGTCTGCAGTGCTAACATCTTCCCAGGTGGTGTTCAAGTTGTTGTGCTTGGGGTCCCACTTGGAGAAGAACTAACTTATGGCTGTCTGGAGGTGGGCATCTCCTGCCAGTCAGGACACCTTTCAGAATCCAGGTGTCGAACGCCAGGAAGTACTGGCTATTTCTATGGGAAAGGGCTGGGCTTTTGTTTGCTCATATGTTGGCTTTTCAGAGGGAGAGGAGCAGCCTCCACGAAAGCAAGGTATTTGATTGATGATAAGCAGACACTAAAAAGCTAGTAAGGAGAGGGAAGGAGACAAAATAGAAAAGATCTCAAAGGACTAGTACAACGTACATTGACGGGTGAGAGCAGAAGAAGGGGTCGGCACAGGGCACGCTCCCTCCAGCACCCACCATCAAACCCGGGGACCCCGCCCATCCAGGAGGTACGTCAGGGGTTCCTGGGGGAGGGGCGCACAGCAGGTGTGTGAGAAATCCACACTCTCTTTGCTCTGTTTCCAGCACATTCTTGGTGTTGTGACACGAGTCTGGCCTTGTGTCCTGGTCCCCAAGCAAGGGAAGTCCACCAGGGTCTCGATCACCGCTGTGTGCATTTCCCAGGGGGCCCCTGAAACATCTGAAGGATTCTGTACTTGAAGACACATCCAGGGGCTCATCGTGAGTTTTCCTCGTGTAGATAAACTCACAGTGGCTGTCGGAAGCAGGTTGGGCTGGCATCATAGCTTTACCACCCAAGGGAAATAAGTCCAGAATTAATTCCCCTTTCCGTATCTTTTTTTTTTTTAACATCTTTATTGGAGTATAATTGCTTTACAATGTTAGTTTCTGCTGTATAACAAAGTGAACCAGCTATACGTATACATATATCCCCATATCCTCTCCCTCTTGCGTCTCCGTCCCACCCTCCCTATCCCAGCCCTCTAGGTGGTCACAAAGCACCAAACTGATCTCCCTGTGCTATGCGGCTGCTTCCCACTAGCTAGCTGTTTTACATTTGGTAGTGTATATATGTCCATGCCACTCTCTCACTTCGTCCCAGCTTAACCTTCACCCTCCCTGTGTCCTCAAGTCCATTCTCTACGTCTGCGTCAAGACTCAAATTAATAGAATTAGAAATGAAAAAGCAGAAGTAACAACTGACACTGCAGAAATACAAAAGATCATGAGATATTACTACAAGCAACTCTATGCCAATAAAATGGACAACCTGGAAGAAATGGACAAATTCTTAGAAAAGCACAACCTTCTGAGTCTGAACCAGGAAGAAATAGAAGATATGAACAGACGAATCACAAGCACTGAAATTGAAACCGTGGTTAAAAATCTTCCAACAAACAAAAGCCCAGGACCAGATGGCTTCACAGGCAAATTCTATCAAACATTTAGAGAAGAGCTAACACCTGTCCTTCTCAAACTCTTCCAAAATATAGCAGAGGGAGGAACACTCCCAAACTCATTCGTCAAGGCCACCATCACCCTGGTGTGAATTACCAAAATGATATGACAGGCATTTCTGATATCCTCTATTACAAAATATTACATCTACACCTATCATTTTTATCTATCTTTAAAAAATTATTTAAAAGGAACATTTAGACCCACAACAAAGTAGAAGCACATACATTTTATTTATTTTATTAATTTATTTATTTTTGGCTGCATTGGGTCTTCATTGCTGAGCACGGGCTTTTTCTAGTTGCTGTTAGAGGGGGTACTCTTCATTGCCGTGCGCGGGCTTCTCGTGGTGGCTTCTCGTTGCAGACCATGGGCTCTAGGCGCGTGGGCTTCAGTAGTTGCGGCACACAGCCTCGGCAGTTGTGGCTCACAGGCTCAGTAGTTGTGGTGCACGGGCTTAGTTGCTTCGTGGCATGTGGGATCTTCCCGGACCAGGGATGGAACCGGTGTCCCCTGCAATAGCAGGTGGATTCTTAACCACTGCACCACCAGGAAAGTCCCGAAGCATATACATTTTAGATTTTCCTTAATGATTAGAAAATAGATCAATATGTATATGTATGCTCTATTAAATGACCTTTTAAAGTCACTAGTCCTTTAATATAAAATTTGGGGGTAGTGTGATTCACAATTTTGTGATTAGAGGTCCACTTAGCAATTTAAACTCCTTGGGAAACAAGGGAAAATTTCAGGGAAATTGAAAATTCTTTTGTTTTCTTCTAAGCTAAATTTAATTTTTATTCAAAAAATTAAATTTAAGATGGAAAATGACTGATACATTATAGTTTTATCATCACATTTTTATTCAACTTGATGCTGTCTTACCCTTGCTGCCATTTCACGCTAGACCGAAGTGCGTCAGAAAGACAAAAACACTCCTACTTTATAAGTAGAAAATCTTGTCTTGATCCTTTCAGAATTCCAACTTCTACTCCTTTTTTAAAAAAAAAAAAACTAGATATTTATGCATGTGATTTAGTTCTGTTTTAAAAAGGATAAAAGATGGGTTACCTTTTAGATGCTTGCTTCATTTCTATTAACAAATCTGTCATGATTCTAATTATTTACCATATACTGAGAAGTACCAGAGTAACCAGAACCAAGTATAGCCCAGAAACACTTGGACCCTTGACCGGCGTGCTGGGTGTGCAAATTTGTCATTAAAAATATATTGAGGGACTTCCCTGGTGGCGCAGTGGTTGAGAGTCCGCCTGCCGATGCAGGGGACACGGGTTCGTGCCCCGGTCTGGGAAGATCCCACATGTAGCGGAGCGGCTGGGCCCGTGAGCCATGGCCGCTGAGCCTGCGCGTCCAGAGCCTGTGCTCCGCAAGGGGAGAGGCCACAACAGTGAGAGTCCCGCGTACCGCAAAAAAAAAAAAAAAAAAAATTATATTGAGGCCTCCCCTGGTGGCTCAGTGGTTAAGACTCTGCCTGCCAATTCAGGGGACACAGGTTCAATCCCTGGGCCGGGAATATCCCACATGCTGCGGAGCAACTAAGCCCGTGCACCACAACTACTGAAGCCCATGCACCACAACTACTGAAGCCCGTGCACCTAGAGCCTGTGCTCCACAAGAGAAGCCACCGCAGTGAGAAGCCCTCTCACAGCAAGGAAGACAGCCAAAGATAAATAAATCAATTAAAAACAAAATACATTGACACACAGACTCCAGTAAGGAATGAACCTCTGCTGTGTGCCTGGGATATTAAACCAGTGCCTTGAAGAAATAAACAAATGAAAATGTTTTCACATTTCATGTGTACTTTGCCCATGACAGCTCATGAAAAGCATTGTTACTGTACACATTTTGGGACAGACAAGCATGGAAAGCCTCGATGAAACCACAGACCATTTCAAGCTTCACGTTCACCAGCTCTGGGCTCCTCTGCGGCCAGAGGATACTAAACAAGCTAATTTGGAAATAACTAGGCTCCCTTTCCTTCCTCTGCCATGTGTGAGGGGTCAGAGGCCAGGGGTGAGACTTAATTAGGAAGGTTAAGAAGAGAAGAGAGCCTGGATCGACCGCTGGAAAGACACAAGGTCAGCGTATTTGCAGTAGTTGAATGGGGGGTATTTTATTAATTATCAAATTTTAATAAGTATTTAATAAGTAATAATTACAAGTGAAATAACAGAAGTATATAGAATAAAAGTGAAAGCCTCCCTTTACTTTAAATCTCTTAACTTGTTAACATTGTTTTTGTGGGCCCTTCAAGGCATTCTCTACACACAAACATACCCAAACACTTGGGAATTTTTTTAAAAAAATTGTAAGTTGCTTTATAGGATACTGTATTAGTCAGCTCAGGCAGCTATAAGAGAATACCAAAGACTGGGGGCCTTGGACAGCAGACGTGCATTTTCTCACAGTTCTCGAGGCTGGGAGTCCAAGATCAGGGTGCTGGCGTGGTTGGTTCCTAGTGAGGCCGTCTTCTTGCCATGTCTTCTGGCAGAGAGGAATCTCTTGTCTGTTCCTCTTCTTGGAGGGCACTAATCCCATCATGGGAACCCCATCCTCATGACCTCATCTAAACCTAATCACTTCCAAAGGCCCCACCTCCTAACACCATCACAATGGAGGTTAGGCCTTCAACATATGAATTTGGGGGGGACACAGACATTCAATCCAATACAGATGTATATTATTCTCTGACTTGATTTTTACTGAAACGTGCACTTTTGATATTTTCATGTGTCATGAACCAAAGACTTCAAAAAGTAGTTACTTAGTATTCCCTGGTGTGAACGTACCACTATTTAACTAAAGTTTTCCCTGTTGGCATCCAGATTTGGTTGTGTCCCATTTTTTTCTATTATTAAGAACTTTACAGGGAATATCCAGCCATCTGTTCTCATGGACCCTTCTACATGTATGAGTATTTCCTTGGGGTGTTTTCTAGGACTGCAACTTCTGAAACAAGAATATGTTCTGCAGTTCTAATTTTGCAAGTTTTTATGCATTACCAGCGTGAATGCACCAATACCCCAATCTACAGTCCCACCACGGTCTGCAAAGGGCTCTTTCCCCACATTTCTAAACACTCATAAACACACCAGCTCTATAATGTGGCCAATCATATGGCCAGTGTTATCTCGTTTTTTTGTTTTGTTTTGTTTTGTTTTGTTTTGTTGTTGTTGTTTTTTGCGGTACGCGGGCCTCTCACTATTGTGGCCTCTCCCGTTGCGGAGCAACAGGCTCCGGACGCGCAGGCTCAGCGGCCATGGCTCACGGGCACAGCCGCTCCGCGGCATGTGGGATCTTCCCAGACCGAGGCACGAACCCGTGTCACCTGCATCGGCAGGTGGACTCTCAACCACTGCGCCACCAGGGAAGCCCTATCTCCTTGTTTTGACTTCTCTTCCCTGATCACTAACAGAATAGAACAAAATTGCCCTACCCAGTACATTTCCCCACATCTGTTCCTGTCCTTTGCCCAGTTTTTTTCCTGTTGGGGTTCTGATGCCCTGAGTCTTTGGGACATTTTTTTCCTCTAGTTTTACATAATCTGTCTCTATTTCTCTTGTGTTTTTTTGTGTGTTTTTTCGTTTTGTTTTCTGCGCCGTGCCACTGGCCCTCCATCTTTTATCTGGAAAGTGAGAATGCTTTAACGCAATGTTCTGTGAGATGCACGCGCGTCTCATACACCGTATGTCAGCCTTGCCTGTTTCTGAATAAATATTTGGCATCTGTGCTTAGTCCTTCAAAGATATGTTACAGAGTTACCTCCTGTTATGAACTGAATGTTTGCCCCCCACACCCCTCAGTTCAGATGTTTAAATCCTAAAGCCCCCAGGTGGTGGTATTAGGAGATGGGGCCATTGGGAAGTGAGAGGGTCATGAGAGTGGAGCCCTCACACCCGGGATTAGTGCCCTTACAAAAGAGAGCTATCTGGCCCTTCCGCCATGTGTGTCTACAGGGAGAAGACAGCAGTCTGCAGCCTTCACCTGAACCTTACCCTGCTGGCACCCTGACCTTAGATTTCCCAGCCTCCAGAACTGTGAGAAATAGGTGCTTGTTGTTTAAGTTCCCCAGTCTGTGGCATTTTGTTACAGCCGCTGAAATAGACTAAGGCCGGTGGTGTCAGGAACACAGGCTGTCTATCTGGCACCCAGATGTGTGAGGGCGTCAGTACTTCGACACACCTGTTCTCTAACTGGAAGTCCTTTCTGGAAACACATCATCATCATTTACTGTGACTCCCATTCGCTGTCACAATCACCGAGTATTATTCTAAAAGGCTGCCAGGGGAGTTGGTCGGAGGAAGATGATTTATAACTCAGCGAGTGCATCATTTATTAAGACTATCATAACGCGGAAATTACAGCACACTGGCCCCTGCTTTCATTTACCTTGTGGCAGACAGGTTCAGCTGGCAACCTCCTTGTTCGTGTTCCTGGCGCTCTGAAAGATGAGAAGGTGGCTGAGCTGTTGTAGGCAGACCGTGATGTATTAGGGAGGGTTCCACCCGTCAGCCGCAAGCACTTCCAGTAACAGCCTCGGGATCTTAGACATGAAAGGAAACCCAACAGAAACCTCCAGAAAACCGAAGGCGTCTTGCAGAGCCACCCTGCATCAATTTAAGTGAATAGTATTTGGATAAGCGGAGAGTTTCTGTCGTCCTCAGCTTGGATTTGAGGCAAGAGAAACAAAGCCCAGTGGCAGAAAAATGCTCAGATTTTATTCTGGTTGGTGACCAGCAATTTCCAAATTATTTAAAAATAATTAAGCTTCGGTATGTTTTACTAAACACAGTCACTAGGTAAATAATACTGTCCGCCTTATCAGGTTTCTTGGGAGAAACTAAGGACATTACATGTGCAAGAGTGATTGACATAATGATTTCTTAACGTTTATATGTTTCTGGTAAATCATACTGGAAGTCTGTTCTTTTATATTGTATCCATTTATCCAAAACTGTGCTCAGATAGGTACCCAATAACCCAAATGTAAATTTTGTGTAAGCTAACCAAAATGGAATGTTCATACATTTTCTTAAGATAATTTGCAGTTGTAAAAAAATGTTATGTTTAAAGTATTAAAATATATGAAAATATGTGTCAAATTCTAACTGGTGGAGCCACAGTCTGGAATACTTAGAGGTGGATTGTTTAGTGGTTTAAGTCATTCAGCCTGCAGACCACTCCCGGGTCCTTAGATTTCAGTCAGGTCTCCTCTGGAGTTTGCAGTTTTCCCGGCAGAGTCCCCTTTGCACAGGGACATCCCTCCTGCCGAGACCACCTCCCATACACATGCAGATGTGAAGTGAGTCTCCGTGTCAGTGGAGGATGGAGCAGACAGGAAGCACAGTCCCCAGGTTAAGGTACCCCATCCTCCAAACTTCCTACTTTCAAATGCCAACAGTCCCCACCTTTAGAGGAAGGTGGAGGATGGGGAAGAATGCAAAGGGAGAAAATCTTCTTTCTCTCTTTAATTTTTAACCAAAAAGTTCAGCCTTGCTAGATGGTTTTCTTTTTCTGCAGTGAAGCCCCTCCTCATGGCTAAGTCCCGTGGCCACGTGCCAGGGCAACAAAAGGGTGTACTTCAGAGACACATGCGTCGACATTTATGAGAAGCATGGAGGTTAGAAGGGTCCCCCTCAAGGATCCACTACGGGCTCTGGATAATTACACAACTGTCTGGGAAACTCCGGCCACCCAGAATGTTCATGGTGCAACCAATCTCGCCAGCCCAAGAGATTCCTTTTCTTTGTTTTAAGACAAACTCTCACACTAAACTCAGACTAAATAGTGAATCTTTGCCTAAAGTAGATTTTTATACATTTTATTTTAAGTCAAGAGACTTGGTGTAGATGAAATCACACAATAAAAATTACGTATAAAATCAGAGACTTGGGTTTCGTCATGCTTTATTCCTAAAGCTAAGCTTGTTTGAATGTGGTCGGCATCAACAAGTTATGCTCGTCTTTTTTCCCCAGAATTAAATACTTTCTTCTGTCATCAGAATCTTCTATTAAAAAATTCCACCAATCTGTACTGAAAGCAAACCATCTAATGAAGAAACAGAACAAACAATAACATGAGGATCAGTGAAATCTTTGTCTCTGGAGTTATTAGCATGCAGAAACCAAACCAGAGCAAAACAAACACGTTTGGAAGATACTTTGAAAGATTGTATTTATGTCCTTTACAGTCCAATGTTATAAAGCTGGGGTAGAAGGATACTAGATTGCTACCAGATTGCCCCAAGGTGCAAGGTTTGTTGAAGACAAAGTATTCTATTTTGTAATGTTGCGCTGGGATGGTCACATCCCTTAGTGAACCTGCAGCAACTCCAGATGGCATCATAGCAAGGAATACTGAGTCCCTTATCAGCTGGGTGTTTTTAGAAGTGTATCACCTTACATTATGTCTTTGTGACATAACGAAGTAACATATCAGTACTCTAATAAATATCTCTTATGTCTTTAAAAAGGAAAATTAACTTGGAAGCAAAAAATTTGTAAAAGAACTTTATGAACCATGGGGTGGTTGGGTGGTGGAGAGAAGAGAGCATGAACCACCTGAAACTATTAAGAAAATGTTGTATTATTTTTTAAGTGTACTTGTGTTTTTAGGGAGGCAATACAGACCTTTCATATAATTTTCGAAGAATTTTCCAACTAGAAGAAAAATGTTGAAAAAGTAGACATAAATCAAAAGCATTAAGTTACAAAAGCTGAAGAGAAATGACAGATCTTTGAGAGCTGTGATTTCTTAGAGTATGTGTGAGAGAAATCAGGCTTAAAGAGAAAGTGATCACAATGCAAATCTGCAGTTTGCTGACTCTTCCTGCAGGTGAAATGAGTTTTCCACCGATCAAAATAAAATCGTTATTTCTATAGGCTGAAATTAAAGGTAGAAAAATCAATGCACAAGTTTTTGGAAAATGATGGATAAATCAATTAAAATGTGTTTGGCTGCCCAACGTTGTCTTATTCTGTTTTATTTTATTCTTATTCTCTCTGGATACTGAATTTCATTATTTAGCTACGAGTGCGTACTTGCATATTTAAATCTTATGATTCTAAAATATTTTTCCAAGTCCATCATCCCGGGTGTACTGGAGGAAAATTGTTTCCTCTGACCATTGGGTAACTTCAAGTTTCAATATAGCGTGGGTATATTTTGTCTTCACCATTCCACTCAACACAGATCAGTTTTATTCAGTCCTTGCTGGACTTTTCTATAGAGTATTACTCCCAAAATTGTTTTCTTGATTTTTTTTTTCATCTTTTTGTGATGCATATTGCCCGGAACAGGATTTTAATACGATAGAAATGAGGATAACGTTCTCTGCCCACCTCTTTCCTTTTAGCCTCTACTCTGTTTAGTTCTATTAAAACCTGTTTGGTGTAGTCCTTCCCTCCATAAGCACAGAAATCAACCTGTCTTATGTTTTAGGACACTTTAAAAGTAACAGACAGGGCTTCCCTGGTGGCGCAGTGGTTGAGAGTCCTGCCTGCCGATGCAGGGGACGCGGGTTCGTGCCCCGGTCCGGGAAGATCCCACATGCCGCGGAGTGGCTGGGCCCGTGAGCCATGGCCGCTGAGCCTGCGCGTCCAGAGCCTGTGCTCCGCAACTGGAGAGGCCACGGCAGTGGGAGGCCCGCGTGCTGCAAAAAAAAAAAAAAAAAGTAACAGACAAAAATAGCTTGAAGATTTTTCACAGCACCATATGCTTGGGAGGGTCTTGAAAAATATCTGATAATAATGGAAAACAAACACTTATAAGTTGGGTAACAGTCAACAGGCTTTTAATCCTAACTCCTCCAAGGACATCCTGGGTGGATGCTGGTGTTGCCTAGGAAACCTGGATGAACGCCGCTGATGCCTAAATAGAATGACCGCTACCGACATATTCACTTACTTGCGTAGCGTCGCGGATTTAGAAGCACAGTAAAAAATTCACAGGTAGATGAAACTTTGATCATAGCTGGAATGCTCTTTCTGATAGGTCACCACATAATGTGCCCAGTGAAACTATGAAACAACATTTCATTCATGAAAACGATAGCTTGGCCTGTGGAATTTATATGAAATTGTGTCTAAATTATACATAAATGGGCAATTTCTAAAGGTGATGGAATTCCTTGAGTCACAGTTTCTTATGATTTCAGGCTATTTCCATTAAAGTGACAGATCCTTGCAAATAGGCTGGCGTTCTGGGCTGTTGAAATGTGGGGTTCTGCTGGGTTTTCTAGGCCACTGAAGAGCTTTATGCTTTGGCATCCAGATACCCCAAATCTTCATTAGCAGCCGAGAAGCTGACTAGCAAAGGTGGCCGTATGCATGCCCTTCATTTATTTTACGTATTCCTTACTCAGCTGCTCTAAAGGGGAAAAACAAAATTTGGCAAAAACATGTCAGGCGACATTTCGAAGAGCTCCAAAGCACTCCAGGGCTGGATTCCTGAGCTGTTGCCCTGGTAGAAATCTAGAGAGACAACTCATAAGCAGATGACAAGCTGTGGGGAAAATAGTCGGGGTTCAGAATGGATCATCAAGTTAAAACTTCATTCGTAACAGCAGTTACTTGCCACTAATTCAGACGCTTTTCCAGGGAAATGCTTCATGTTTAAATGATGAACACGGAGGCGGTCGCTTTGTTATATGCTGTGAAATGGCCGACAGTGGTTCTGGATAAGAACAGCGTAAGGAAATCTTGCCTAACGGTAGAACCATCAGCCAACAGCTGATTGTCATAAACATACATTCATAGATTCCCCAGAGATAATTCGATAGCATTCGAAGGAACAGAATAGACGGCAAAAGAATTTCTTGTCTGTCCTGGGGATTTTTCATGAGTTTGACTTATTTCCCCTAGAGTCTGATATAACTGCATAGAAAACCTTCTGGGTCTCCTCCCGTCCCCCCATGTCCTCCCCTCCCCCCTCCTCCTTTTCTTCCTTCCTCTCTCCCATCTCTCCTTCTCTGACACCTCCAGTCAATGCTACTTGGACTACAGTTTTCAGTCCCTGGGTTACAGAAATTTGATGAGAACATTATTCTCTAAAGTTAGGATCTAGGAAGATAGGTGAGTAATTACTTTTATTCCATTTGCGGGCATGTGCGCCTGGAGTCCTTCTTTGCATAAATGCGGACATGTGCGCCTGGGGTCCTTATTTGCATAAATGCGGGCATGTGCGCCTGGAGTCCTTATTTGCATAAACCGTTATCAGACGGCACCTCAGTAACTAACGGCAGGTGGCAGAGGACCATGTGCCGTCACGTGACGCCCATCGTCCTAATCGCAGCATCTGACACAGGGCGGGTGACGTTCGGTCCTCTGCCACGTCGGACGCGGATGATGGATCCCTGCTTCCAATGAACTTCAGTCCATCACTAGGGGGGCTCGTCGTGTATGCAGTGCGAGTCTTTGAGGCTCTCAGCTCTTCATAAAACAGTTGCTTATAATGATAAGTCAGCAGGTGCTACTTTGTTATTTAAAATTAGCCCCGATATCGATCATATCTGTACACACAGCATTTTAAGGTGTTTGGAATATCCATTTCACGTGTAATCTTTATCCAGTGCTTTAAACAAAATCCCAACACAAAGATTTGTGTCAAGGCAGTTCCTCCTGCAGAGGAGAATGGTTTGCATGAGAGGACTTTATCCTCTACAGGTTGTTCCGGTAAGGAGCTTTTATTATTGCGTGAAAACCCCTTGACTGTGGAAAGTTTTAAATGGAGCAGTGCAGCATATTGAACAATCTGAGTCCGCCAGGGCTGGGTTCTCTTCCAGGCACTGGGTAATCCCAGCTATGGCAGGACACATGTTAATTACTGTCTGTGTGCATTTCTTTTCTGTAAATGGAGGATGATAATAGGGTGCTTGTGAGAACTGATTGAGATAGTTGGTGAAAATACCTAGTACCATGCTTGCTTATTATTTATCACTGGTATGATCCTTAGTATTCTGTTCGTACTGGAATCTACACAGATGTCCCTTTCAGGGATGTGCAGGGTTGCATGGGGCAGCTCTAACAAAACCTCTACTGTTGTTGTTCATATATAAAGCCCCTCTGTGGAATCTCTGAACTACAGCGTTCCTTGTAAAACTGAGAAGCACATCCTGTTTTCATTTTACTTTTTTAAAGTATGCACGTGTATTTGCAGTGAAGAAATAGAGGCCTCTGCTGAGCCATCTGACTTTGGGTGTTGCATGTTGGTCTAGAATTGGGTTCTCCATGATGGTCATCCCAAGCCAACAGGACTCTGGCTCCCATGGTACGTGGGTAGTCCAAGCTGAAAGATGCTGGACGGTAAAATGTACACCAGATTTCAATCTCATGAATTATTTTTATATCGAATACCATCAAAATCATACTTTACATAGACTTCGTTAAATAGAATATATTATTAAAATGAATTTCACCCATTTCTGTTCAACCGTTTAATGTGACTTGTACAAAGTTGTAATTTTCATAACTGACTCACAGTGTATTTCTGTTGAACAGGGCTAGTCTAAACCAAAATAGAAAGGCTCAAACGGACTCCATTTTTCTGTGCTTGTTAAATTCTATAGAACTTAAGACATCACTGTAATTTCTTATGTAATATTTACCAGAGGAATTATGCTGTAGTCCAATATAGTAGGTTTTTTTGTTTTGTCTTTTGGTGGTTTTTTTTAATGCTTAGGTATCATGGACCCTTCATTTTAGAATTTTAAGGAAGCTCCAAAGTCTTTTGTCCACTGTCAGAAACATATGCAGTAATATTTTGACTTAAGGGTGACGGATCACTCTTCCAACCTAGAAGGCCCCTACGTGTCCACTGCAGCACAGCTGCAGAATGTCTGCTCTCACCACATACTGGTGTGATAACCAGGAACCACCACTTTGCACCATCTACCAGGCACGCACCCCCCCCCATCAGAGACTCCGCATCAGTTCTTCCCTCTGCCCGGCACCCTGAAACACCTGGCCTGCCCTAATGCAGTAGAAATAATAGTTGTGTACCTCAAAATGCTGTCTGCTCCCTGACACTTCCTTGCAGTAATCAGGGCCTTGTGACTACTTCAGATCAGAGGTGGAGGGTAGCGGAGTGTGTTTCTCTTCTGGGATGAAGTATAAAGGAGCCAGCTCAGGTCCACGCAGCTCTCTCTTGGCCTGTTTTGGTACCCAAGGGTCAGAGGGTCATGCCACAAAGTTTTGTGGCCTCCTCAGACTGGGAGCCTGAGTAACCCTGGACAGAATCACTCAGTGCTTTAGAGATGTAACTTCAGTGAGAAGAGAGCTTTTGTTTTAGTAAGACATAGAAAGTTGTCGATTTTGCCATGTGTTAGCCCAGCCTTGGCTAGCCTGGCAGAGTAGCCTGCCCATCAGATGGGAACCTGCCTTCCGCCTGCAGTCCCAGCCCCTTTACTCTGCTCTGTGCCATCCTAGAGCAGGCATCGCCTGCTGATACACTGTAAAGTGACTTATTGATCATCTTTGTCTGTTATCGTCTTTCTGCTCCCCCTAGACAGTTACCTTTATGAGGACTGCAACTCTCCCTGGCACATTAGTAGTACTCAATAAGTGTTTCTTGAATGAGTAAATGCATAAATAATGAGTTTAACCAATATCCATGCTCGTCCCTAAAAATGCTTTTCTATAAACCAGTTTCTTATACATAGTTTTGCTCTTAAAGTACAAATAAACTCACTCTGAGAAAGCATTTCAAAAGTATTACATGACTCCCTCTTGCAAGAGCACCGGGATCACAACTAACTGCTGAGCGATCATCAACAGGAAGACACTGGAGTTCACCAAAGGGGATGCCCCACATCCAAAGACAGAGGAGAGGCAACAGTGAGATGGTAGGAGGGGCGCAATAACAGTAAAATCAAGTCCCATAACTGCTGGGTGAGTGACTCACAAACTGGAGAGCAGTTATACCACAGCAGTCCACCCACTGGAGGGAGGGTTCGGGGCCCCATGCCAGGCTTCCCAACCTGGGGGTCCGGCAATGGGAGGAGGAATTCCTAGAGAATCAGACTTCGAAGGCTAGCAGAATTGGATTACAGGACTTCGACACATCTGGGGGAAACAGAGACTCCACTCTTGGAGGGCACACACAAAGTAGTGTGCAGATCGGGACCCAGGGGAAGGAGCAGTGACCCCAGGGGAGACTGAGCCAGACCTACCTGTGTTGGAGGGTCTCCTGTGGAGTCAGGGGGCAGCTGTGGCTCACCACGGAGACAAGGACACTGGCAGCAGAAGTTCTGGGAAGTACTCTTGGTGTGGCCCTCCCAGAGTCCACCATTAGCCCAACCAAAGGGCCTGGGGGCTCCAGTGCTGGGTCACCTCAGGCCAAACAACCAACAGGAAGCAAACTCAGCTCCACCCATCAGCAAACAAGCAGATTAAAGTTTTACTGAGCTCTGCCCACCAGAGCAACTCCCAGCTCTACCCACCACTAGTCCCTCCTATCAGAAAGCTTGCACAAGCCTCTTAGATAGCCTCATCCACCAGAGGGCAGACAGAAGAAGCAAGAAGAACTACAGTCCTGCAGGCTGTGGAACAAAAACTACATTCACAGAAAGACAGACAAGATGAAAAGGCAGAGCACTATGTACCAGATGAAGGAACAAGATAAAACCCCAGAAAAACAACTAAATGAAGTGGAGATAGGCAACATTCCAGAAAAAGAATTCAGAATAATGATAGTGAAGATGATCCAGAACCTCAGGAAAAGAATGTAGGTAAAGATCGAGAAGATGCAAGAAATGTTTAACAAAGGCCTAGAAGAATTAAAGAACAAACACCTAGAAGGATTAAAGTACAAACAAACAGAGGTGAACAATACAATAAGTGAAATGAAAAATACACTAGAAGGACTCAATAGCAGAATAACTGAGGCAGAAGAATGGAAAAGTGAGCTGGAAGACAGAATGGTGGCATTCACTGCTGCAGAACAGAATAAAGAGAAAAGAATGAAAAGAAAAGAAATGAAGACAGCCTAAGAGACCTCTGGGACAACATTAAATGCACCAACATTCACATTATAGGGGTCCCAGAAGGAGAAGAGAGGGACAAAGGACCTGAGAAGATATTTGAAGAGATTATAGTAAAAAAGTTCCCTAATATGGGAAAAGAAATAGCCACCCAAGTCCAGGAAATGCAGAGAGTCCCAGGCAAGATAAACCCAAGGAGAAACATGTGTCACATAATAATCAAATATAACATACAAGGGAACTCCCATACATTTAACAGCTGATTTCTCAGCAGAAACTCTACAAGCCAGATGGGAGTGGCATGACATATTTAAAGTGATGAAAGGGAAGAACCTACAACCAAGATTACTCTACCCGGCAAGGATCTCATTCAGATTCGATGGAGAAATCAACAGCTTTACAGACAAGCAAAAGCTAAGAGAATTCAGCACCACCAAACCAGCTCTACAACAAATGCAAAAGGAACTTCTCTAAGTGGGAAACACAAGAGAAGAAGGGGACCTACAAAAACAAACCCAAAACAATTATGAAAATGGTAATAGGAACATACATATCAATAATTACCTTAAATGTGAATGGAGTAAATGCTCCAACCAAAAGACACAGGCTCACTGAATGGATACAAAAACAAGACCTGGGGCTTCCCTGGTGGCGCAGGGGTTGAGAGTCTGCCTGCTGATGCAGGGGACACGGGTTCGTGTCCCGGTCCGGGAAGATCCCACATGCCATGGAGTGGCTGGGCCTGTGAGCCATGGCCACTGAGCCTGCGTGTCTGGAGCCTGTGCTCCGCAACAGGAAAGGCCACAACAGTGAGAGGCCCATGTACCACAAAAAAAAACACAAAAAAACAAGACCCGTAATATATGCTGTCTACAGGGGACCCACTTCAGAGCTAAGGACACATACAGACATAAAGCGAGGGAATGGAAAAAGATGTTCCATGCCAATGGAAATCAAAAGAAAGCTGGAGTAGCAATATTCGTATCAGATAAAATAGACTTTAAAATAAAGAATGTTACAAGAGACAAGGAAGGATACTACATAATGATCAAGGGATCAATCCAAGAAGATATAACAATTATAAATATATATGCACCCAACGTAGGAGTACCTCAATACATAAGGCAAATACTAACAGGTATAAAGGAAATCGACAGTAACACAATAATAGTGGGGGACTTTATCACCTCACACCAACGGACAGATCTTCCAGACAGAAAATTAATAAGGAAACACAAGCTTTAAAAGACACAATAGACCAGATATATTTAATTGATATTTATAGGACATTCCATCCGAAAACAGCAGATTACACTTTCTTCTCAAGTGCACACGGAACATTCTCCAGGATAGATCACATGTTGGGTCACAAATCAAGCCTCAGTAAATTCAAGAGAATTGAAATCATATCAAGCATCTTTTCTGACCACAAGTCTATGAGATTAGAAATAAATTATAGGGAAAAAATGTAAAAAACACAAACACATGGAGGCTAAACAATACATTACTAAATAACCAAGAGATCACTGAATAAATCAAAGAGGAAATCAAAAAATACCTAGAGACAAATGACAATGAAAACACGATGATCCAAAACCTATGGGATGCAGCAAAAGTAGTTCTAAGAGAGAAGTTTTTTTTCTTTTTTAAGAGAGGTTTAGAGCAATACAAGCCTACCTCAAGAAACAAGAAAAATCGCAAATAAACAATCTAACCTTACACCTAAAGGAAGCTGAGAAAGAAGAGCAAATAGAACCCAAAGTTAGTAGAAAAAGAATGAATTCATGAATATCAGAGCAGAAATGAATGAAATAGAAACAAAGAAAGCAGTAGCAAAGATCAATAAAGCTAAAAGCTGGTTCTTTGAGAAGATAGACAAAATTGATGAACCTTTAGCCAGACTAATCAAGAAAAAGATGGAGAGGACTCAATTCAATAAAATTAGAAATGAAAAAGGAGAAGTTACAGCAGACACCGCAGAAATACAAAGCATTCTAAGAGACTACTACAAGTAACTCTATGCCAATAAAATGGACAACCTGGAAGAAATGGACAAATTCTTAGAAAGGTATAACCTTCCAAGACTGAAGCAGGAAGAAAAAGAAAATATGAACAGACCAATCACAAGTAACGAAATTGAAACTGTGACTAAAAATCTTCCAACAAAGAAAAGTCTAGGACCAGATGGCTTCACAGGTGAATTCTATCAAACATTTAGAGAAGAGCTAACACCCATCCTTCTCAAACTCTTCCAAAAAATTGCAGAGTAAGGAACACTCCCAAACTCATTCTATGAGGCCACCATCACCCTTATACCAAAACCAGACAAAGATACTACAAAAAAAGAAAATTACAGACCAATATCACTGATGAATATAGATGCAAAAATCCTCAACAAAATACTAGCAAACAGAATCCAACAACACATTAAAAGGATCATACACCATGATCAAGTGGGGTTTATCCCAGAGATGCAAGGATTCTTCAATATATGCAAATCAATCCATGTGATACACCGTATTAACAAATTGAAGGATAAAAACCATATGATCATCTCAATAGATGCAGAAAAAGCTTATGACAAAATTCAACACCCATTTGTGATAAAAACTCTCCAGAAGTGAGCATAGAGGGAACCTTCCTCAACATAGTAAAGGCAATATATGACAAACCCACAGCCAACATCATTCTCAATGGTGAAAAACTGAAAGCATTTCCTCTAAGATCAGGAACAAGACAAGGATGTCCACTCTCACCACTCTTATTCAATATAGTTTTGGAAGTCCTAGCCACAGCCATCAGAGAAGACAAAGATGTAAAAGGAATCCAAATTGGAAAAGAAGAAGTAAAACTTTCACTGTTTGCAGATGACATGATAGTATACATAGATAATCCTAAAGAGGCCACCAGAAAACTACTAGAGCTAATCAACGAATCTGGTAAAGTTGCTGGATACAAAATTAATGCACAGAAATCTCTTGCATTCCTGTACACTAACAACAAAAGATCAGAAAGAGAATTTAAGGAAACAATCCCATTCACCATTGCAATGAAAAGAATAAAATACCTAGGAATAAACCCATCTAAGGAGGTAAAAGACCTGTACTCAGAAAACTATAGGGCACTGTTGAGAGAAATCAAAGATGACACAAACAGATTGAGAGATATACCATGTTCTTGGATTGGAAGTATCAATATTGTGAAAATGACTCTACTGCCCAACGCTATCTACAGATTCAGTGCAATCCCTATCAAATTATCAATGGCATTTTTTACAGAACTAGAACAAAATATCTTAAAATTTGTATGGAGACACAAAAGACCCCAAATAGCCAAAAGCAACCTCGAGGGGAAAAAAATGGAGCCGGAGGAATCAGATTCCCTGACTTCAGACTATACTACAAAGCTACAGTAATCACGGCAGTATGATACTGGCACAAAAACAGAAATACAGATCAATGGAACAGGATAGAAAGCCCAGAGATCAACCCACACACCTATGATCAACTAATCTATGACAAAGGAGGCAAGGATATACAATGGAGAAAAGATAGTCTCTTTAATAAATGGTGCTGGGAAAAACTGGACAGCTACATGTAAAAGGATGAAATTATAACATTCCCTGACACCATGTACAAAAATAAACTCAAAATGGATTAAAGGCCTAAATGTAAGACCAGACACTATAAAACTCTTAGAGGAAAACATAGGAAGAACACTCTTTGGTATAAATCACAGCAAGATCTTTTTTGACCCACATCCTAGAGTAATGGAAATAAAAACAAAAATAAAGAAATGGGACCTAATGAAACTTAAAAGGTTTTGCACAGCAAAGGAAACTATAAACAAGATGAAAAAGCCCTCAGAATGAGAGAAAATATTTGCAAATGAATCAACAAAGAATTAATCTCCAAAATATATAAACAGCTCATGCAGCTCAATATTAAAAAAGCAAACAACCCAATCAAAAAATGGGCAGAAGACCTAAATAGACATTTCTCCAAAGAAGAATACAGATGGCCAAGAGGCACATGAAAAGCTGCTCAGCATCACTAATTATTAGAGAAATGCAAATCAAAACTACAATGAGGTATCATCTCACACCAGTTAGAATGGGCATTATCAGAAAATCTACAAACAACAAATGCTGGAGAGGGTGTGGAGAAAAGGGAACTCCCTTGCACTGTTGGTGGGAATGTAAATTGATCCAGCCACTATGGAGAACAGTATGAAGGTTCCTTAAAAAACTAAAAATAGAATTACCATATGACCCAGCAATCCCACTACTGGGCATATACCCTGAGAAAACCATAATTCAAAAAGACATATGCACCCCAATGTTCAGTGCAGCACTATTTACAATAGCCAGTTCATGGAAGCAACCTAAATGTCCATTGACAGATGAATGGATAAAGAAGATGTGGTACATATATTCAGTGGAATATTACTCAACCATAAAAAGGAACGAAATTGGGTCGTTTGTAGAAACGTGGATGGATCTAGGCAGAAATAGACACAGATGTAGAGAACAAATGTATGGACACCGAAGAGGGAAAGTGGGGGGGGGATGAATTGGGAGATTGGGATTGACCTATATACACTGATATGTATAAAATAGATAACCTGCTTCATAAAAATTAATAAAATTAAATTTAAACAAACAAACAAAAGTATTACGTGATTAACTTAGGGCCACAAAACCAATGAAGTGACGTGAAAAATAAAATTCCAACCTTAGAATTGAGTGAAGTCCTCCAGGGATACAGAGGGTTTCCTTTGACATTAATATGAGCTTTTTTTGCCCCTGGCATATAACTTTGGATGTATATTTCAACCACTGAGATGGACATCTGATTTTCCACCTTACATTATTGTTGATTGTGTATTACTTCTGGGGATCTGAGAGCACATTAAAACACACACTTGCTGTTTTAACTTTAAAGTTCCTTGCCATCCTGAGTTGAAATTAGACCTTTAGCATTTCTATAATGTAGCTTTTAACTGAATTGCTTTTTTTTTCCCATGCTTAAGTGTTCTATCATGATAGAATCGGCAGGATTGCAGCAGCCTTGTGCAAACTTGTTTAAACTACTCTTCTGTAATTCTCATTTGCTGTGGGATTGATCTTAATGGATGCAAAAGAAAAATAACTAGAAATGTAAGGCTAAGCACTCAGAGACTTTGATCTAAAGGAAACATTTAAAGATATTCTTGGTAAAGGTCATCAAATAGCCAACAGTTCTCAGGATCCTGGAGCTGGATTGTGCATTTCTCTGGCTTTTACCTGGTTATTGTTTGCATGGTGGTTGGCTCTTGTGTGAAATATTGCTTGTTTACTATTCTTTTGCTCATCTCTTCGCTATACAAGACAAACGAGCCCAGTTTCATGCACTCTTATTCAAAATGTTCTCATGCAATTATTTGATTAATTCATATATGAATGACTCAACAGAAGACTAACTTCTTAGAAAAGTTGCAAATTGAGAGTATGGGCTGGTGGGGACTCACCCTTTGAGAACAAGCAGAATTGAGTAGAATCAAGTGAATTCAATTGGCACAGATGTGTGTGCATGTTGTATCCACCCTGTAGATACAGGAGGGACCCCCCCACTCAAATCTGGTTTGAATGTGGAGACTGATGATGCCCCCCAAGAGGATAGGAAAAGGTTTATGATTCACATACTTGAGGCCCTTGAGGAGAGAAGGGAAGACATCACAAGCTGGTCTAAAAATGGCTCGAGAGGGCTGGGAAAGGCAGTCGTCTGGGGTCTATTGTGATTCGTGAACGGGGTCCTGAGCAGGTTCCCCTGTGCAGGCAGGGGCTCTGTGAACTGAACCTTGTGCCGATCCCAAAAGAGCAAACACCCAGCATTTCTTATGAGTTTGTCAAGAGGAAGGGCAGAGGGTGAAGAGGGACAGATGAGGCTTGAAAGTTGTTATCAGTTAAACATCAGAAATGGATTCAGGCTCCATCACAGAGAGAGAGAGAGAGAGAGAGAGAGAGAGAGAGAGTGTGTGTGTGTGTGTGTGTGTGTTGTACAACCACATACATTTTAGTATAATAGGAGCCTAGTCTAAAAAATCATAAATTGATCAACATCAACCTTCATACTTGGGTGCTTAGAACCCAAAAAGGAAGATGCACATGTTAAAATAATAATAACAACAATAATAATCTATAACACTAGAGAATGAATTAAATATCAAATAAAATCATGGGTGATGATTGCTGAGGGACCAGATCAATAAAGTCTGACTGTGATGGTCAGGTCAGTCTTTACAAGGAGATGCTTTTTAATTCATGTGTTTGAAGGACATGTGTGTTGTAGTAGTTGAAGGATGGGGAAAAGGGCAGCCTGGGTTCATGGACTCACCAGTGCAAATGCACAGAGCATGGGGGTTCTGCTGAGTTCCACGTGGGCTGGAGCAGAGGATTTCAGGATGAACTTGCCGCAGAGGTGGCAAAGCTGGGAACATGCAGAGAGCAGCATTAATTGCCGATCTGTCACCAGACAGCCCTATGAGGGGTTAAGTCATTTTAAGAGAACAATCGTGGAACTGATCCTGTCGGTCATTCTCTTTGGAAGCAAATAACTTTTGTAACATGGGAAACATTGGCTTTTCTTACCATAATTCCTGGGATTAGGAAACTCTCATGATTTTTCATTGAACGTTCACTTCAGTTTCTGATCATGTTGGAAGAATTTGAAGTAACGTTTAATGAAAATTAAAGGTTGTTAAGATTACATGAAGCATCTAATATATGGATCAGAGTAAATATATTTAAAATATCAAGTTCTTATTGATGCAATATTTCCTATTTGTAGTATTTAACCTTAAAAAGATTGAAAACACTTTGTCAGATATGGCTGTCATGTACAAAGCTGTAAATATCTAATGCATACAACTCAAGGGGTTTTGGGATAAGTATACACACATGAAGCAAAAGGTGTTATGATACCACTTTTTACAGAGTGAGAAGATGAATTTTATAAGAAGTAGAGAATTTGGGTAATGATTCCATGATAGTAATTAGAGAGCTGGAATTTAAAACCAAGTCTGCACAGATGTGTGCTTCTCTCTCTCTCCCTCTCTCCCTCTCTCCCTCTCTCCCTCTCTCTCTCTCTCTCTCTCTCTCTCTCTCTCTCTCTCTCTCTCTCT